>NW_026057585.1:97305250-97605250 GCF_023721935.1 Panthera uncia
ATCTATTTATTTATTTTCATGTTTTTGAGA
This sequence comes from Panthera uncia, assembly GCF_023721935.1. Classification (NCBI taxonomy): domain Eukaryota; kingdom Metazoa; phylum Chordata; class Mammalia; order Carnivora; family Felidae; genus Panthera; species Panthera uncia. The sequence continues at coordinate 97,305,281 of NW_026057585.1, forward strand.
GAGAGAGAGAGAGAGAGAGGGAGAGAGAGACAGAGGGAGAGAGAGGGAGAGAGAGGGAGAGAGAGAGAGAGGGAGAGAGAGAGGGAGAGAGAGAGAGAGAGAGAGAGAGAGAGAGAAAGAGAGAAAGAGAAAGAGAGCACAAATGCGTGAGCAGGGAAGGGGCAGAGAAAGAGACAGAGAATCCCAAGCAGGCCCCATGTTGCCAGCATAGAGCCTGATGTGGGGCTCGATCCCATGAACCGTGAGATCATGACCTGAGTCAAAGTGGGCCACTTAACTGACTGAGCCACCCAGGTGCCACACCCCTGAGTTTTCTATTGTCTATGCAATTATTATTGTGTCTTCCCAGCTCCATGCAGGATAGCGCCTTTGTGGGTTTTTTTCACTGTCACATCCCCAGTGTTTAGAATAGTTCCTAGCGTGGACAGAAGCACTTCTATGTACTCGTTGAACACATGTATTAAGTTTGAAGTAAACCAATGAAATATGAACACAACAAAAAAAGCACTATTTCTATAAAAACTAAGTTAGATTGTGTTGGGGGTGCCTGGGTGGCTGAGTCAGTAAAGTGGGGATGACACCGTTAAACATCAGGAGGAAAAACCGTACAAAATCTGGAAGGACTCTGCAGTGCGTACCTCACAAGTGTCTCTAAATCACGCTCCACTCGAAGTGACTAGAACTAGAAATTCTGGATGAGAAAGGACTACGATGCGAGCCGGGAGAGCCACATTTAGAGAAAAGGGCGGGAGTGGCGATGAGTGTGCTCTCCTGTATTTTCAGTTAAAAGAAGTGTTTGCCTCGTCAACGATGCTGAAGAGAACAGAGTACTGAGGCTTACCTTGAAACGTATTTGTAAAAGATCAAACCGACGGAGGGCTGGCCAGATAATCGACACGGCAAGCGTAGTGGAACGCTAAGCAAAGAATCAGGGTGGTGTTCCCACAAGTGCTCACTACCGAATTCTTTCAGCTTTGCTGTATGTTTGCACATCTTCATAATAAAATATCGGGGTGGGGGCGGGGGGTGTTCTGTTTCCCCACTTTGGCTAACTTTTTTGACTAACTGCCAAACAGCCAGTCCCAACCTGACCAGAAAAGCAAGCTTCTCGGGGTGCCCGGCTGGCTTCGTCAGTGGAGTGTGCGACTCTTGATCTTGCGGTTTTGAGTTTAAGCCCCACCTTGGGTGTAGAGATTACTTGAAAAATAAAATCTTTAAAAAAAAAAAAAAAAAAAAAGAGGGGCACCTGGGTGACTCAGTCGGTTAAGCAGCCGACTTGCTATCAGCTCAGGTTATGATCTCATGGTTCGTGAGATCGAGCCCTGCATCTGGCCCCATGCACTTGCTCTCTTGTTCTCTTTCTCTAAAAATAAGCTTAAAAAAAAAAGGGTCAGTAAACGGTGGGAATGGTTACCACCAAGATCCCCTGGGGACGTTCGGCTCAGTGACGAGCTCTCCCATCTTATAGCTTCCCTCCAACCGGGCTGAGTCCATCCTGCCAGCAGCACGACCGCAGGAAGGAGGAGGAGGGAGGCTTTACTGGAGCCAGCAAGTCCCTTCTCCGAGCAGGCCCGCCTGCCGCACCTGCAGCAGGGCCCGGGACTCACCTTCGCCATCTCGTCGTGCCCCATCTCCAGCACATCTTTCATCAGGTGGTAGGCCTCACAGATGAGCTGCATGTCCCCGTACTCTATCCCGTTGTGCACCATCTTCACGAAGTGTCCCGCTCCTTCATCTCCCACCTGTTAGAGGGACAGGCACCAGGAGGCCTCAGAGACGGCCCCAGAGGAACGGCCCAGAAAAGCCCACATCAAACCCTTTCGCCAGGCTCCCTCCCCAGACAAGGAACGACAGCGATGAAGCAAATATCTGTAGTATTTTTAAAATTAAGAATCACTATGGAGCAACTCAATACAAGCTTCAATCCAGCCCCGTGTAACTTCAAACTCACTCTAAATTCATTCTAGATTCTTCCACACCTTTCAACTCACTGCCGGCACCCCCAGCCCTTTACCTGCATTTCCCACCTTCCCTTGTTACTCAGGGCCCCTCGCCCCCAGCCCTGGCCACGAGTCAAAGACCTCCTCCTCCTCCTGAGGTCACCATGCTCCTGGTGACCGGGGGTTACAGTAAGTCAGCTAATTAAATCCCTTGTACTTTTAAAAACACGTGTGTCGTAGGTGTTTCCAGTGGCTACCAAGGGGTAAAGTGACCTTAGATCCCAGGTCTGGCCCTCCACCTCGGAAGCCCAGAAATGTGTCCTCACCAGGGTCTCACAGTTGACAAAAAACACTGATTTCTAACAAAGCTGGCAAGATGTATATAGTCAGAGTCCCAGTTTATGAATTGAGGGTGAGAAACTTAACTATGGATCTCAGTAGTTACAAGTGTGAGTCCGGCCGGCATACTCTGTCCCTGCAGACAAGCTACGGGGGAAGCCAAATAATCTGCAAATTGTGTAGTGGGCGGGGACTCAGAACAAAGGGAGTGTCAGGGTCAGTACTCAGGGGCATCGGGCTCTGAGGTCAGGTGCATCCGTCTCCACGACAGGCACCTACCTGCGGCTGGACCCAGTGTTTGCTGGACCTGAGCACGCTCTATCCTGGCTGTCACCGCCGGGATCCGTACTGCTGACGTTTAGAGAGACCTCCATGGTCTGAGTCTCCACTGGTGACCTGCCTCCTGCTGACTGTGACACTTTCTGTGGCTGCTAAGGAGCGTGATGAGTAACATCTTACTTCACCCCATCCTGGCTGTGACTTCACAAGTGAACTAAGGAGTGCCTTTTAGGATCTATCCCAGTTCTTTCAGTATCCCGAGACAAAGCCTTGAGGCTACGGAAAGACTCAATCAAGACACCTCAGGGCCAGTATCTGTATCTGTAGATACGCTTAGGACAGAATTCTTGACGCTTCTATCCTAAGCATTATCTACAAAGAAGTGACTGTCGCTGTACTTTTACTGTAGTAATTGACCGTCAAGGCGTTAAGAGTTCCCTTCCCAGTCCTTCATACTAAGGAGAAAATCATCAGCCCTCCAAATCCGGCCCAGCCTCTCTCTACCCTAAGCAGACAGTGACCACTGGTGAAAATGTACGGACCAGCGTGGGTGCTACAGCTGAAGTCACCGGGCGTGGTCAGGCCCCCCCCATTCTTCATATGCCTCAGTCCTCGGTTCATCTCCACCCTTTACCTCCCTGGGACGAAATCAAACTAACAAAGGGGATTAGGAGCTAAAGAGACCTTAGCGACCATCCAGCCCACCCCCCACGTTTGTTTTACAGACAAGAACACTGAAGCCCACGGAATTTTCTGACTCGCTCATGATCACCCAGTTAATGGAGAGCCAGAATTACAGCTCAGGTCTCCCAGCCTCGCGGTATGGACTGAGGCTGCGGTAGGGATAAAACTTATTCTAGTAGCAACACAAAATGCCAGAAGAGAGGTCTGTATGAACGAGCCTGGGCCTCCCTCCCATTTCGTGAAGGCAAGAGGCCATAATGTGCTCTGTTCAAGCACAGGGCACCTGCATCCCAAGCTACAGGTACGAGATTTTCCACGGCCGGGGCCAGGATATCTGACAGCACCAGCCAGTCAGTCCTCTTCCACGTGGGCAGACAAGGGCCCCTTTGGACTCTGACATCTTCGTCATTTTCCTGAAGCCACACAGCTAAAACAAACCTCACTTCCCCTCATCCTTGCTGTGCCTTCTTAAAGAACCCGGCTTTCAGATGAATCGAGGAGGGCTGTTTTTAACGTCAGCCTCAAGGCTCTGAATGTTCAGCTAAGATGCAAGGACATGTAACACAGGCAAGCATCTTAGGCCTCAGCTTGCTAGCGACTTCGTGACTTCACATCTGAGCCGCCTGTTGCCACCAGGGGCGTCCTGGCTCTGTGCACTTCACGACACCTGTGCCCATGTTACCAGCAGGCTTGAAAGAGTAGCCAGAACTTGCCCAGTCACAGCACGGTTCCCCAGTTCCTACTTTTGCAGCGATGCCTTGGAAGATTGTCTTGATGTGGGGCCTGTGGAAAGGAACCGTGTAGTTTAGCTACTGAAAAGAGAGGGGTTGAGATCTCAAGATACTCAAGGACTATCCCCCCACCCCCAATTTTGTTCAAATGGAGAGGTTGAATGGGAGGTGGAAAAAAGTAACGAATGTGCCAGAAGTGCCGAGGGAAACCTGTCAGAGGCTGCGGGCTCTGTGATTAGAGCGGACAGACGGATAGACAGAAAGGCCAGAGGAAGCATCAAAGCATCAGGAGAAATTTCTTCTGCACAATCAAAAGAAGCTGTGGTTCCAAACGGCGGGCCACAGGGATGTTCCTGTAGACAGCCCTTCTCCCAGCCCGGGTGCGCGTGGTCAGATACAGCCCGGCTCTGGCTGGTGGCACCGTGCAGGACCTCCCGGGGCTGCGCCCACTACTATTCAGAGGAAAACCGGGTGTTCTTCATTCCTTCTGCTGCTCCTGTACGAGGATAGGTTACCTCACGGGGCTTCTCGCCTATGTTCTCCTCACTATTGACCACTAAAGGCTCCTTCGCAAGAAGTGTTTGGCAAAGACACAGAACTGACGGGGTCGCAAAGCTAATGCTTAGGATTAGGGCTAAGACAGTGACATGCAGAGCTTGAGAACTCTCCTGATCTCACGGGGAGCACGTCAGGTCACAGCGTCACTTGCACCTCTGCCAGACCGGTGCGAGGAAATGCAGGGCACCTGCGCATATCAAATACTTTCCTGCGTCATGTCTGCGTGTCTAGCCTGCCGGGCTGTTACCCCCACGTAAATGTTCATAAGCTTCTCAGAAGCAGGAAGACTTCTATCTACTTCTAGATGTAACTTACTTAAAAGAATCCCCGAACTTGGGACGCCTGAGTGGCTCAGTCACTTAAGTGACCAACTCCAGCTCAGGTCATGATCTCATGGTTCGTGGGTTCAAGCCCAGAAATGGGCTCTGTGCTGACGGCTCGGAGCCTGGAGCCTGGAGCCGGCTTCAGATTCTGTGTCTCCCTCTCTCTCTGCCCCTCCCCAACTTGCACTCTGTCTCTCTCTCAAAAAAAAAAAAAAAAGAAAACATTGCCAAAAAAAAAATTTTTTTTAACTAAAAAAAGAATCTCCAAACTTACTCCTCAGAGAGGTAACAGAAAGAATAACTTGCCCCAGGAAAACCCTTCACCTCTGGGAATTAGGTTTGAACATGTTTTCTTTAACACCTGACTGTAGCATATTTGGAAGTCAAATTCATTCAGAAAAGAATGGTACCTTGTCAGGCCTCCCTGAAAAGGATCCTCCTTTTCTGTTTGCTTCTGTTCTGCTCAGCTATCTCCCTCTGTCTGGCTCTCTCTCTCTCTGCGGTCTGAACAGCAGGGGGAGTTGCCCTCAGTCAACGGCAGGTGGGATTATCCCTTCCATCTGTTTGTGTTGGTTCTCTCTCCGCTCACCCCCCACCCTTACGCCTCACGCACCCCTTCTTTCACATCTCCAACACACCTCCCCTTCTATGGCCAACACCTCCTCTTATATGAAGCACAGCAAACAGTGTAAAATGTGTTTTTGCCCCAAATCAAATAAAAAATGTCCACCTCGCTTTCCCAGGGACAAAATAGGCTCTGTCAGGTTTTCCCATTACCCACAATTATTAAATACACGGCTATCTTAGAACCGCACATCACTTACAGAGGCAGACCTTACTTCTAAGTCCAAACAGTGCACAGGACGCTATGCGAACAGCTTCCTTAAAGCCTCTGGACTCTGGAAGCCTATTTAGAATTTCTAGATCAGTCTTGGAGGGAGTAACAGAAGTAAACAGGCAAAAGAGAATATGCACGTGTATGATGTCAAAGCAGCAGAGTGGATAAAAGAAACCTTTCCAGCATCTCTGACACTCAGGCACCACAGAGGTCAGGGTGCCGGAAGTGTCCCCAGCTCACCCTTCTCCCGGCTCAGGCCTCCCTTGTGCCGAAGTGGGGCACCTTCGATACTCACCAGGCTTCTTTGTCACCTCCTGGCATAAGTGAGGGGCCATAGCGGGCCCCTTCCTCTCCGCCACTGACTCCGCTCCCCACAAACAGGATTCCCTTGGCCTTGAGGGTTTGACATCGTCTCTACAGGAGAGAAAATTAATTTCATTATGCTTCCATAAAGTTCTCTCCCAATGAATGAGAGGAGGTATCAGACATGTATGGAGAGCCCACACTGGACATGAAATGACCCAAGGATCCAAGAATAACCTGATCATTCAAGAAATTTAATCCCCTCAGTTTGGGAGTTAGAAAAAAAATATCCAGCGTGCCTGGCTGGCTCAGTAAAGCATGTGACTCTTGATCTCAGGATCGTGAGTTTGATCCCTATGTCGTGTGCAGAGATTACTTTAAAAAAAAAAAAAACAACAATCCACAGAAGTCTAATGTTTATTTATTTTTAAGAGAGAGAGAGAGAGAGAGAGAGAGAGAGCGAGCTTGCACGCAAGTGGGGGAAGGGCAGAGAGAGGGAGACACAGAATCTGAAGCAGGTTCCAGGCTCTGAGCTGTCAGCACAGCTGACCCACAAACAGTGAGACCATGATCTAAGCAGAAGTCAGACATCCAACCAACTGAGCCACCCAGACGCCCCTCCACAGAAGTTTAAAATAGCTATCTGGGTGCCTGGGTAGCTCAGTCAGTTAAGTGTCCCAACTCTTGATTTCAGCTCAGGTCATGATTTCACAGTCTGTGGGATCGAGCCCCACATCCGGCTCTGTGCTGACAGCAAGGAGCCTGCTTGGAATTCTCTCCCTCTCTCTGTCCCCCTGTCAAAATAAATAATAAACATTAAAAAAATAATAATAAAATAAGAAAACAATAAAACAAAACAAAATAAAATAAATAGCTATCCTTCCCCCAAATGGAAATAATAAAGCCAAACATACATTCTCATTTTACTATAAGATCCAGTTACCGTAAGACTCAATCAGGAGTTTAATACAGGGCATCTGGGTGGCTCAATCGGTTAAGCATCTGGCTGCGGCTCAGGTCATGATCTCAAAGTTTGTGAGTTCAAGCCCAGCATCAAGCTCTCTGCTGTCAGCTTGGGATTCTCTGTCCCCCTCTCTCTGCCTCCCTCTCTCTCTCTCTCTCTCTCTCTCTCTCTCTCTCTCAAATAAAGCATTTTAAAAAATGATACAAAAGAGTTTAATACAAATACGACTTCCCCGACTCAGCACTTCAGATCCTCCAGAAACTCCTTCTAGCATATGAGGCCAGTAAAGACGTGGTTCTCGGGGCACCTATGTGACTCGGTTGGTTGAGCATCCAACTTCCACTCAGGTGATGATCTCGCGGTTCATGAGTTCAAGTCCCGAATCGGGCTCACTGCTCTCAGTGCAAAGCCGGCTTCATATCCTCTTGTCCCCCTCTCTCCCTGCCCCTTCCCTGCTATCTCTCTCAAATAAAACATTAAAAAAAAAAAAGGACATGGTTCTCAACCACATTGCACACCGACTGACATACCATGGGCTGGTGGCACAGTAGGAAAGAGCTAAGCACAAACTCTCAGCCTGCTGTATCCAAGCAAAAGTCATCCTTTTGAGTTATATGTATGACTGAGGAGGCCTCATTCCATCAGGTATGTCTTAGCAGAAACAAAGGCCAAGAACTGCAACGTCAGCACCAAGCCCCAGAGTCAGCACTACAGGACAGTCCATGCTTTTATCACATGTACAGTGCTGATACTTTTTTCTAGAATGTTCCCAGAACCAGGAAGAATTTAGACTGGAGAATACTTACTGTGGTATCCCTGTATTCAGAATTTCCTCCATCAATGATGATGTCACCAGTGTCCAACAATGGTACCTGTAACCAGACACTAGCATTAAGGTGAGCCAAAGAAATGAAAGACAAAAACAGAATGTACCTCGAGCAATTAATACAAACAAGAATTTATCCCAAATAAATCCAGTCTAAAAGCGTATGTTGTTTCATTTTCAAAAATCCTCTCCGTGGCTACGGCTGGAGCCTACATGAAAGGTTAGGGCTAGCAACCCAGTCAGACCTCCCCACAACTAAGATGGTTCTCTTTAAAATTTGACAACAACCAGGGGCGCCTGGGTGGCTCAGTCGGTTAGGCGTCCGACTTCAGCTCAGGTCATGATCTCACGGTCCGTGAGTTTGAGCCCCGCGTCGGGCTCTGGGCTGATGGCTCAGAACCTGGGGCCTGCTGCAGATTCTGTGTCTCCCTCTCTCTCTGCCCCTCCCCTGCTCATGCTCTGTCTCTCTCTGTGTCAAAAAGAAATAAAAACATTAAAAAAAAAAAAGAGAAATAGGGGCACCTGGGTGGCTCAGTCGGTTAAGTGTCTGACTTCGGCTCAGGTCATGATCTCACAGTCTGTGAATTCGAGCCCCGCGTCGGGCTCTGTGCTGACAGCTCAGAGCCTGGAGCCTGTTTCGAATTCTGTGTCTCCCTCTCTCTCTGACCCTCCCCCATTCATGCTCTGTCTCTCTCTGTCTCAAAAATAAATAAACGTTAAAAAAAAAAATTTAAAATTTGACAACAACCAAAACCTACTTGAAAGATTTTGTATTTCCAGTGCGTGCCCTTGGCTCGTTTACACTCCCAAACACTGGGAACAGGGCTCGTTCTGAAGGATTACATCACGTCCTATAAAATCTCTGCACAGGGCAGAGTAGGGGTCCAGTGAACAGACATCAGGTGGTTTGGTGCCTGAGTGAGTGAGATGATCAGCCCCGTCTGGAGACGGCGGGACGAGACCGGGCCTCGAACTAGCACATCTTCCTACAGAACACAACTGGGCTGGCTTGGTCATTTATCATTCAGTCCACATCCCCCCCGCACCCCCACACAGGGCTTCAGTGAACCTCACTTCGTATTTTCTTACGCTGAAGACTAAGCTACCACTTTCCAATCCGTTCTGTCGCTAATCGTGACCAGCTTAGCATCTTGCTACACAAAAAGCTTACTATGTCCTTCCCTTATCACAGTGTTCTTCCTTTCTAGGTCATTTTTGTCTTTCATGGTAGCACGCTGGTTACAAACCCCTCTCCCTGTGGAGTCGCCCCCACTGTTAACACTGCTCCTGGAGAAAAGGAACGTTCACCCCTTGCCTTTTGTTTCCTGGCACTACATTTCTCACCGAGAAACGTTTCTTCCAGACAGCTAATGCCTCGGGTTTTTTTCAGAGCTGTTACCGTAGAATTGTTTTTGAGTAGCTTCATGAGTTATTTCCACGGGTGCCCCTTCGTCCATATGTTGTGTGTGGTTTTGCGTTTCGTTGTTGGAGGAAATAGCACCCCGAGGCTGCAGGGCACTGGCCGTGAGCTTGTCTCCATGGATTGTCGGTGAGGTATGTTGAGGGAAGGGGCCCCAGAGGTGCCCCAGAAACAGCTCACAGCTACAGTGCCTCAACCAAATGGTGCTGGGCACATTCCCAGGGGAAAAGGCTGTTGTCCCCATCAGCTCCTCCTCTCCCACAGTCATCCCAGTGGGTGGGTGGCCATCAGCCCCTCTGTGAGGGGACAGACCCACCACCCCCTGATGACGCACAGCAGGGGAAAGTCTAGAGGGATCAGACTATAATGTGTTACAGAACAAGGGTTAGCACCTACACAAAACACTCCCTCCTTGGCTGATAATCAGGGCCAGAAGTGTAACAGAGGCCTGCCTCCCAGAGGCCCGCCTCCCAGAGGCCCTCTCTGGGACACTTGGCATCGGGTCACCCATCTGCCCCAGCACGGCCGTTCCAGCCCTAACACACATTTTTTTTTTTCTTGCAAAAAAGATACACTTGCTAGAGCCAACAAATCATTGAGAAAGAATGTAGTTCCCAGGATTCCCTAAGGGGACCTCATCGTTTATATTAAGCGATACGACACTTTAAGTGTCAAGAAAAAACCGACTTCTAAATTTCAGACACTAAGGTTTATTAGCGAATAGCACTAAACACGCGTAACACCACGACCAAAACTGTGTTTCCGAATACCAAAGACAGAGACCAAGACTATGGTTTCTGTCCCCATTGTTAATGAATTCTTATGGCAACGTCTCTCGTCTCTCGGTGGCTCAGAATCTCATGCCTAAGGAATCATTACCACCTGAGGATGTGCTGTCACTTAAATTAGTGCCAAGTTGACGAACGCTGAGACATTGAAGCAGTTTTGTTTGAACTGAGCAGTTCATATCCAGAAATTGAAAAAGAAAAAAAAAAAAATCTCTTAAGTAGAAAAGCGAGATCTAGCTACGGGAAGAGAAAAGCTGCCCCACTAGTAGCAGCTGGGGGGGCAGGGCTGGCCTCACCAGTTTTTCAATGAAATCATCAACGGCTTGGCCAGCCTTCACCAGCAGTATGATGCGCCGCGGTTTCTTCAGCTTGGAGACCATCTCCTCCAAGGAGTGTGCTCCGACCACCTTGGTTCCCTTTGCCTCGTTGGCCAAGAAATCATCCACTTTGGAGACCGTCCTATTAAAAGCACAAACCTAGAAGGCCGAAAAGGTCTGATTAGGAGATTCAGGACACGGAAGACCTTCAGACCCTGGATTAAGTGAACCCCAAGGCACGGAACTGAATATAAGCAAAGGGTGACTGCCCGAGGCAAATCAGGCTAGAGTCTGTCACTAGCTGATAGAGACTCAATCAAGTCTAGGAAGCGGCTGCTGCAAACTGCTATCTTTTGTACCGAAACCACTTTAGTGTTTATAACGATTTAAACTTTTCTCTCTCCCCCGGTTCTCATTAGGCAATAAAGGTAGAGTTCTATACACCCAGCCGGATTTCTCCTACTTAACATCCGGTAAGTTTATCCAGGCTTACAGAACTGACATCTATTTTGCAAGACTGTCCTTCAGAGGATTGCAGAGCTGGCCCTCCCACACCGCATGTGACCTGGTGCTTCTCTTTCCCTTTGCAAAAAACGTCCTAAGCAGCAACAGGGCATATACGAAGAGACCTAAGTTCCAGATTGTACAGGATCTTTGAAATCAGCCTCCGTGCACCAAGAACCCACAAGAGTGTGCCCTCCTGACTTACCACGAAGCCATGGTCATTCATGTTCAAAATTAAGTTCTGGCCCATGACAGCCAGTCCAATCAGTGCAATATCAGCTCTAAAAGACCGGAAAAAGGAACAAAGAAAATGTGTCGGTTCCACTTTAATCCCTTCCAACTCAGGGGCCCAGAGTGTCCTAGCTTTTGCTATGAATACCTTGCCTTACCATTTCCTCTGTCCCCCTCCTCTCTTCTACCCCTGAGAACCCAGGCATGCGCCTCCAGGCCACCCTGCCCTCTGCCACTTCAAAGGACCTCGAGTTCTCTTGAGATCAACTAGACTTGCACGCAGGAGGGCATGCAATCTTTGCCGTGCTCACTGCGGGTGTCCCCGCTCCCACACGGGGGAGAAGCCCCTGCAGGCACAGCCGCCCACTGTCCAGCCTCTTCCCCTCCTGGCTCGGGCCCTGGCTGCCCTCGGCCACGCGGGTTCCCTCCCGCCCGGCCCTTTCTAGAAAGGGGGATCCGCCCGGCGCCGCCGCGAGGGGTAGAGGGCCCGGGCCCGAGGGGGCTGAGACCCTGTAGGTCCCAGGCTCCGGGCGCCACGAGGCCGTGCTCCGGCGACCCCCGGGGCCAAAGCGACTTCAGGCAGGTTCCGCCCTCCTCGCCGGCCCCCGTAAAGTTCCCCGGCTGTCCGCGAGCCGTCACTCACTGGGCCATGGCGGCGGCGACGGACCGGGCAGGAGCGGACAGAACCCGAGAGCTGAGAGCGCGCGGAGCGGCGACCGAGGAGGAGTCCCGCTCCTGCTTCGGCCCCCAGGCTCTGGCCGCGGCCTTCCGGCGCCGACCAATCGGGAGGAAGGGGCGGAGCTGTGCCACCACGCCATTGGCCCTTCCCGGCGCCTGTTAGACCACCTGAGGCAAACAGGCCCGCCCACTTCTGGAGCCGGCTCAGGAGAGCGCAGAGCACATCGATGGCGACGCCAAAGCAGAAGGGGCGGGGTCGCCGGGGACTGGTACGAGCGCGCCGGGCGAGAGGCTCTGGGCGCCGGAACAGCAGGCTGGGCGCGGCGCGGGCATAAGTGGAGGGGGGGTGGGGGGCGCCTGGGACAGGCACAGGGAACCGAGCAGGGGGCGCCCGGGACTAGCACAAGGGGCCGGGAGGGGCGCAGGCACGAGTGGAGGGGTGCGGGGCACCTGAGACAGGCACTGGGGGCAGGGGGCGGGGGCACAAGTGAAGGCGGCGGGGGGCGCGAGCTGGCGGGCGCAAGGGACAGCGGAGCTGGCAGGGCGGGGGACGCCTGGGACTGGCACAGGGGGTGGGGCGAGGCGGGGGGCTCCGGGACAGGCACTGGCGACTGGGAGGGGGGGCGGGGCGCAAGCCGGGAGGCCCCGGGACCGAGGAGGGTGTCGGGCGCGCGGCGGGGTCGCCGGGGCTGGCGGAGGGGCGGCGGCGGGCGGCCCCACCCGGACCCCAGAGCAGAGGACGCTCGGGGCCGGGGCTCCGCTCGGTGGGAAGGGTGGCGGCTCACGTCGGGCCGTGCATTCCAGGGTCCCAGGCACTCGGACGCCTGTTGTCCGAGTGCCCCTCGCCCCTCCCATCGCGGCCGCGCACTGTGGGGTTCAACCCCGTCGGGGACCGAGGCTCGTTGCGGCCTGTGGGAGTAACGGGTGCCAGGAAATGTGGGACCCCACCCACGACCCTGCGCGGGGAGCGCGCAGCCCCAGTTGCAGGAAAAGCAGCGGGCGCAGAGCAGGCTGGGAACGAACTTGTTGCGGGGGTGGAGGAGGTAGCGTCGTTGAACTTCCCGAACCCGCTGAGGAGCTGGAGGTGCCCCGCAGGCCTTCTCAGAAGTGCCCGGGTGCTCCAGGCATCTTCCTCTCCCAGCACTGAACCCTCCCGCCTCCTACAGCAGATGCTGCTGAACCAGGCTTGGCGCCTCCAGCACATTTAAGATTTTTTGTGTTTCCATGAATCCTTCAGGTCATCTCACGTGTACCTTGCACACAGTAAGTGCTCACCCGATAGAAAAGTCACACAGCTGGTTAGTGGGTAGTTAGTGACCCAGTTGTGACTGATTCAAGGCCAAGGCTAGTTCCATCACACCAAGTGCACAGATTTGTAATACAGATTTCGACAGGTACAATAATTTCCATGCGAGCTTGTGTCCCACCCACTATGGTAGTTTTTTTCCTGTTGGAAGTTGGGTATGAATAAATCATAGTGGCAGTATTTTTGAATGCAATGGAATCTCTGAAAATTTTAAAACTCACAATCTACTTTATCTTCTATGTAAATATTTATCTGTATGGTTTTCTTCACTAAAGGCATTCTTTCTATGAATTTGTTCTTTTTCTTGAGTCGCTTCCATATTTGCCTGTTTTGTACCAGTCAGGGCTTACATGCCCGAAAAGTCCAATTTTCTTTTGTATACTCTCCCTTGAGCAAGGTGTTCATGGATTCTGAGGTTGACTCACTGTACAATGTCCAGGTGGGGCCAAGGTTAGAATAGCACTTCCTCCTAAGGAAGAGAAATCCCTGTCCCCTGAGGCCCTTTCCTTCTTTCCTTCTTGCTTTTCCTGGGTACAGAAATAGACAACTGTAGGCAAGCCCAGAGTTTATTTTATTTTTTGGTTCAACATTAGTAATTAAAAAAAAAGAAACCTCCAGTACAGTTAACATACTTTGTTGTTAATAGTTTCACGTATACAATGTAGTGATTCAACAATTTTGTACATTACTCAGTGCTCATCACAATAAGTGTACCCTTTTAAAAAAAATAATAATCGGTTAAGCGTCCAACTTCGACTCAGGTCATGATCTCACAGTTCATGGGTTTGAGCCCCGCATCGGGCTCTGTGCTGACAGCTGGGAGCCTGGATCCTGCTTCAGATTCTGTGCCTCCTTCTCTCTCTGTCCCTCCCCTGCTCACGCTCTCTCTCTCGCAAAAATAAAATAAACATTAAAAAAAAATCTCTACCTGCAAATTGAGGCTCAAATTCATGACCCCAAGATCAAGAGTCGCATGTTCTACCGACTGAGCCAGCCAGGTGCCCCACAATAAGCGTACTACTCTCCTAGTCTTCTATTTCACCCATCCCCACCCCCACTTCCCCTCTGCTAACCATCAGTTTGTTCTCTGTAGTTGAGTCTCTGTTTTTCTTTGTTGAATTCCACGTACGAGTAAAATCCTGTGGTATTTGTCTTTCTCGGACTTCACTTCTTTCACTTAGCATAATACACCCTAGTTCCATCCATGTTGCAAATGGGAAGATTTCATTCTTGTTTATGGCTCAATAGTATTCCAGTGTATATATACCACTCCTTTATCCATTCGTCAGTCGACGGACATTAGGGAGGCTTCTGTAATTTGGCCATTGTAGATCACGCCACAATAAACACAGGGGTGCCTCTATCTTTTCGAATTAGCGTTTTCTTATTCTTGGGGTAAATACCCAGAAGTGGAATTACTGGATCATAGGGTAGTTCTATTTTTAATTTTTTGAGGCACCTCCATACGGTTTTCCACTGCGGCCGCACCGGTTAGCGTTCCCGCCACAGGGCACCAGGGTTCCCCTTTCTCCACTTCCTCACCAACACCTGTTGTTTCTTCTGTTTTTAATTTCAGCCAAGAAAGCCCAGAATTTATCTTAAAGCTACAAGCAAGGTGCCTGGCTGCCCTCAACACTTCCCTAAAGGGGGAAGGAAGTGACTATGGAAATGGCGGAGCCAAGCAAAACCAGGGAGGGCAGACCTTCCGTCACTGGTCACCGTTGAGGCAAAAGCCCTGCGCGGCCTGAGCCCCGGCCCCGCCCAAACAGGTGACAGTACTTTTGGAGGAACCAGGCTGGTAGGAATCGTGGGGCTCTCCCAACCGAGTGTCTCCGCCCTCCAGTGTGCGAGGCGGCTTGTTAAATGTGAATTCGGATACCACAGGTCTGGGGGACGCCGGGCAGTGTGCATTTTATCCCTCCAGTGGGTTCTGACTGCAGGTGGCGCACGGGCCACCTTTTGAAACGGTTCTCAAAGGGTGGTCTAGGACCCCTGGAGGTCCCTCATACCCTTTCAGGGAGAAGTGGGGACAAAACCTTTCTCCGTAGCACCAGTAGGATCGGATTTGTCTTTTTTTCATCTTCATTCTCTTACGAGTGTCCAGTGGCGTTTTCCAGAGGCTCTGTGACATGTGCTCTGGAAGAGGTTACGTGTAGAAGCAAATGAGAGAATCCGGCGGTCTTAAACTGTAGTGAGCTTGACGTTAGAGAGATTTGCAAAACTGCCAGGCAGTAACACAGATCACGGAGTTTCCTTTTGTTTTGGGAACTTGTTATTAAAAACTGGTATTGATTTTTTTAAAAAACGGTAAATATTGGGCTGCCTACGTGGCTCAGTCGGTTAGGCGTCTGACTCTTGATTTCGGCCCAGGTCATGGTCTGATGGCTGTGAGCCCCGTGTCGGGCTCTGTGCTGACAGTGTGGAGCCTACATGGGATTCTCTCTCTCTCCCTCTCTCACTGCCCCTCCCTTGTCTTCTCTCAAAATAAGTAAGCTTCAAAGTCAATGAATTGGTAAATATTGATAAAACTCACATAAACAGAAGCTCTTTGTATCATCGGTCATTTTTAGGAATGTAAAGGGGTCTGAGACCGGTGGTTTGTGAACCACTCATCTAAACCAACCCCCGTTTTAGAGATGAGGAAATTGGGGCTCAGGGAAGCGGAACTTGCTTGATCAGAGACGTACACTAGAACTGCCCCTCTGGGGACAGATCAGATGCTCTCCAGGGTCCCTCTCAATAGAACCTGGGGTCCAGAGACAGACCCAGTGGTAGGACAGCACGTTACCACAGAAGTCAGATCAGATGGCTCCTCAAATGACGTGGAACGTCTTTCTCGGCAGCTGCTTGATAGAGACAGGGAGGAATGGGTTTGGGGGTCACACTGCCCTTAGCCTGCTCCGATTCCACTTCTTTCTAGCTGTGCAGAATGGAGCAAGTTGTCAAGTCTCAGGAGTCTCCTCGTGTGTATATAAGGAGCGACAAAACCACAGAGGGTAGCTCTAGGGTGAAATGACTCAAACCAGGGCTTGTGTCTGGACTGAGTGCCCATATGCCAGCTTCTGTCTTTTTTTACAGAAAGGACATAGAGAGGAGAGATATAAACTGTAGTGGAGAATAGGACTAAAAGAGAACCTATCAGGGGTGCCTGGGTGACTCAGGTGAACATCTAGACTCTTGACTTCAGCTCGGGTCATGATCTCATGGTTCGTGAGTTCAAGCCCTGCGTGGGGCTCTGCACTGACAGCACAGAGCCTGTTTGGGATTCTGTCTCTCTCTCTTAATAAGTAAATAAGTAAGGAAGTAAATAAATAAACAGACAAACATTAAAAAAAACCCACGGGGTGTTTGGGTGGCTCAGTCGGTTGGGCGTCTGACTTCAGCTCGGGTCATGATCTCACCATTCCCGAGTTTGGGCCCCACGTCGGGCTCTGTGCTGACAGCTCAGAGCCTGGAGCCTTCCGATTCTGTGCCTCCCTCTCTCTCTGGCCCTCCCCTGCTCGTGCTCTGTCTCTCTCGCTCTCAAAAATAAATAAACATAAACCAACAAAAACCAAAAACACCCACATTTCTTCAGGCTTCCTGGTGCAGTCTTCTGGGAATAGAGGCAAAAAAGCAACTTTGCAGCTTGCTGCACAGCTTCTGAGTGGTTCCTAGAGTTCTAACTCAGCTGGCGATAAAATGCCCCACTATTTGAATTGCTTGCTATGAAACTTCCCATTTGACAATGACATACCCATGACTCTCACAATCTCCGTCTTCCTGATCCAAATGCTTATCACCCCAAGCATCCTGTCTTCCTCCCCACAGTCACCACCTCTGTCCTACATCCCTTCTGGGTGCCCTAAGCAAGGTGCACGAGCATGGATGCCACGTCAGTCTTGCTCCCAAGTTTGTGTATCACCTTCCTGTGCCTTATACTTAATAGATGGCCACCAACTGTTGCTGTCAAATGTCTGGTTTACAGTTCTGTTTTTAAATTTTTATTTAGTTTTTAAATGTTTATTTTTTAAAATTTTTATACGTTTATTTTTGATAGAGACAGAGCACAAGTGGGGGAAGGGCAGAGACAGAGAGGGAGACACAGAACCCGCAGCAGGCTCCAGGCTCCGAGCTGTCAGCACAGAGCCTGACGCGGGGCTCAAACTCACAAACCACAAGATCATGACCTGAGCTGAAGTCGGACGCTTAAGTGGCGCCGACTGAGCCACCCAGGCGCCCCTAAATGTTTATTTTTGAGAGAACACAAGGTGGGGAGGGGCAGAGTAAGTGGGGACAGAGGATTCGAAGCGGGCTCTATGCCGACAGCAGCAAGCCCGTTGTGGGGCTTGAACTCCCGAACCGTGAGATCATGACCTGGGCCGACACTGGACGCTCAACCGACGGAGCCACCCAGGCACCCCGCTTAGCATGTTTTTGAGGCTTGTCCGTGTTGGGGCATGTATGAACGGTGTGCTCCTTTTTACTGCTGAGTGGTATTCCTCTGCGTGTAATTTGTTTATCCACATAATTTGTTTATCTGGTGGTGGACATTTGGATTATTTCTAAGTTGGACCATACATAAAGAACAAATCTTGTTTTGAACATTCACGTACCAAGTGTGGGGGCATGGTTTCATTTTTCTCGGGTAGACACGTTGGAGAAGAAGTGCTGGCTCATTTGGTGCATGTTTAACTTCTGAAGAGCTGCTAAGTTACTTCCAAAGTGGCCGCACCATTGTGCATTCCCACAAGCACTGTGTGAGGGTTCCCGTTCCCCCACATCCTCACCAACATTTGATTCTGTCTTTGTGATGACGGCCATCCTAGTGGGTGTGAAATGGTATCATCTCATTGTGGTTTTAATGTGCATCTCCCTAATGGCTAATAATGATGAGCATATTTTCAAGGGCTTATTAGCTATTCACATATATTTTATCCGGTGAGATATCCATTCAGATCTTTTCTTTGTACATTTTTAATAAGTTCTAGAATCGATTTATTTAAAAAGTTGCAGATAGTTCAGAGAGTAACCTTAGTTTCCCCCTACGGCTAACATCTTAACATGACCGTGGCGTATTTGTCACAACTGACAAACCAACACTGGCATTAATACTGTGACCTGAACTCCAGACTTCATCAGAGTTGCATTTTCCGGGGCGCCTGGGTGGCTCAGTCCATTAAGTGTCAGACTTCGGCTCCGGTCATGATCTCACGGTTGGTGAGTTCGAGTCCCGTGTCGGGCTCTGTGCTGACATCTTGGAGCCTGGAGCCTGCTTCGGATTCTGTGCCTCCCTCTCTTTCTGCCCCTCCTCTGCTTGCACTCTGTCTCTCTTTCTCTCAAAAAGAAACATTAAAATAAATTTTTTAAAAAGAGAGAATTACATTTTCCACAAATATACTTTTCCTGTTTGGGGGCCTATCCAGAATACATTACATTTTGTCATTACATCTTCTTAGTTTCCTCTGGTCTGTGGCAATTTCTTGGTCTTATTTTTAATAACCTTTGATTTTTTTTTTTAAAGATTATATTCTTAAGCAATCTCTATACCCATCGTGAGGCTTGAACTCACAACCCCGAGATCAAGAGTCACATGTTCCACTGATTTAGCCAGCCAGGCACCCCTCACGACCTTCAATTTTGAGGAATGCTGGTTGGGGATCTTATAGAATGTCCTTCAATTTGGATTGAAATTTTTTTTTTCTCTTGGTTATACAGGGGTTGTGGATTTTGTGGAAGAATACCATGGAAGTAAAGTGCCATTCTCTTGACATCATAACAGAGGGTCACGCTATCAACAGGGATGATATTAGTCTCAACCACTAGACAAGGCAGTGTTTATCGAGCCTCACCACTATAAAGTTCTTCCTTTACTCCTTTCCATGTTCTATTCTTTGGAACCCATTCACTAAGTACAGCCTACTTTTGCCTGTTTGTTTTTTAAATAGCATTGTTTGTCTTACTGAGTTTTAAAAGTTTTTGTGTATCCTAAATAAAAGTTATTTATTACATATACAACCAGCAAATATTTTCTCCCAGTTTGGGGCTTGTCTTTTCATTTTCTCAATGGTGTCTCCTGAAGAGGAAACTTTTAATTTTTTTTTTTTTAATATTTATTTTTGAAAGACAGAGAGACAGAGTACAAGCAGGGGAGAGGCATCATGAGAGAGGGAGACACTGAATCCAAGGCAGGCTCCAGGCTGTCAGCACAGAGCCCGACGCGGGGCTCGAACTCACAGACCATGAGATCATGACCTGAGCCAAAGTCAGATGCTTAACCGACTGAGCCACTCAGGCGCCCCAGCTGGTGACATATCTAAAAAACCTTTGCCAAACCCAAAATCGCAAAGACTTTCTCCTATGTTTTCTTCCAGAATTCTTAGGGTTTTAGCTCTTACATGTAGATCCATGATCCATTTTGAGTTAATTTTTGTATAACATGTAAGGTAGGGGTCTAAGTCCATATTTTTGCATATGGATATCCAATTGTTCAAGCAACATTTGTTGGAAAGACCCCACTGAATCGCCTTGGCATCCTGGTAAAAAATCAGTCGACCTCAAATATGAACTATATATCTGGATTTTCCATTTTGTTCCATTGATTTTATGCTAGTACCACACTGTCTTCTTGATTACTGTAGCTTTATAGTAAGTTTTAAAATCAGGTAAATTCTTCGACTTAGTTTTTCTTTTCAAAAATTTTCTTTTTTGGCTATTGTAGGTCCTTTGCCATTTCCATACAAATCTTAGGATAAGCTTGTCAATTTCTACAGAAAAGCACCCTGGGATTTTATCGGGAGTGCACTGAGTCTATAGATTAATTTGGGGAGAATGGCCATCTTCTTTTTTTTTTTTTTTAATTTACATCCAAATTAGTTAGCATATAGTGCAACAGTGATTTCAGTAGATTCCTTAATGCCCCTTACCTATTTAGCCCATCCCCCCTTCCACAACCCCTCCAGTAACCCTCAGTTTGTTCTCCATATTTAAGAGTCTCTTATGTTTTGTCCCCCTCCCTGTTTCTATATTGTTTTTGTTTCCCTTCCCTTATGTTCATCTGTTTTGTCTCTTAAAGTCCTCATATGAGTGAAGTCATATGGTATTTGTCATTCTATGACTAATTTCGCTTAGCATAATACCCTCCAGTTCCATCCACATGGTTATAAATGGCAAGGTTTCATTCTTTTTCATTGCTGAGTAGTATTCCATTGTGTATGTGTATATATATATATATATATATATATATATATATATATATATATACCGCATCTTCTTTCTCCATTCATCCATCGATGGACATTTGGGCTCTTTCCATCCTTTGGCTATTGTTGATAGTGCTGCTATAAACATGGGGGTGCATGTGTCCCTTCGAAACAGCACACCTGTATCCCATGGATAAATGCCTAGTAGTGCAATTGCTGGGTCGTAGGGTAGTTCTGTTTTTAATTTTTTGAGGAACCTCCATACTGTTTTCCAGAGTGGCTGCACCAGCTTGCATTCCCAGAGAATGGCCATCTTAATAATATTGAGTCTTCCAACCCATGAACAGGTTATAATGTTTCCATCTATTTAGATCTTCAGCAATATTCAGTGGTTTGAGTGTACAGGCTTTGCATTTTTGTTAACTAAATTCCAAATGCTCCTTTAGGTATTGTTCTGAACGGAATTTTCCTATTTTCAGTTTCAGATTGTTCATTGTTGGTGCATAGAAACACATCTAATTTTTTTTGTTGATCTTCATCCTGACAACTTACTATCTGTGATCATGTTATCTGCAAATAAACACAATTTTACTTCTTCCTTTCCAATCTGAACACCTTCTATTTTTGTTGCCATTTGCACTGAAGGCCACCTAGAGTGCGATGTTGAAGTGGTAAGAGGAGATCTATTTGCCTTGTTCCCAACCTTAGGGGGAAAGCATCAGTTTTTCACTACTGAGTATGACGCTCGTTTTAGGGTTTTCATAGATGCCTTTCGTTATGTTGAGAAATTTCACTTCACTTTGTTGAGAATTTTTATCATGAATTTTCAATTGCCTATTTCTCCTTTCATGTCTTTGACTCATGTCATTACCACCCTGATGCTAGATGCATATACATTTATAATGGTTATATCTTCCTGGTGTATTGATCTCTTACCGTCATGAAATGTTCCTCTTTGGATCTGTTAAATAACAAAAATTCAATCAAGTAATTCTGTTTCTTTATTTAGATTTTATTTGTTTGTGTAACTATTTATTTATTTATTTATTTAAAAAGTAATCTCTGTGCCTAACGTGGGGCTCGAACTCACAATCCTGAGATCAAGAGTCTCATGCTCCACCAACTGAGCCGGCCAGGGCACCCCCAACTAAGGACATTTTAAAGACTTTATTGTATTGTATTGTATTTATTTATTTTACTTTATTTATGCATGAATCAGTCAGCATCCTGTCTAGCAAGTAGAAGGGAGCTCCAAAGGGCCTACAGAAAAGGAAAGCCTTTTTATTTTATTAAAAAAAATTTTTTTTAATGTTAATTTATTTTTGAAGGAGAGAGAGAGCATGAGCGAGGGAGGGGCAGGGAGAGAGGGAGACACAGAATCCGAAGCAGGCTCCAGGCTCCGAGCTGTCAGCACAGAGTCCGACACAAAGCTTGCTTGAACCCACTAACGGTGAGATCATGACCTGAGCCGAAGTCGGACGCTCAACCGACTGAGCCACCCAGGCGAGAAAAGAAAAGGCTTTTAAAATTAGGGAGTGGGGGAAAAGAGGGCATTTTATTAGCAAAGAATCCATTGTTTCAGGCAAGGTTGCCCTCCTAAGGGGAACAGAAGGGTGTATCAGTAAACTTCCTAATACTGACTAGGAAATTCCCATGTTAAATGTGACAAGTCTGGTGGGTTGAAACTGCAGTGAGATTAGGTATTAAGTTTTACAGACTTGGGGCCTCAACCCAAGTGACACCACTTTGGACCCATGGTTTCTCCCTAACAATTCCCTCTTTTGATCAGACTCTCAGCTCACCTGAGAGATGGGATCCTTAGCTACAGCTCTGTATTTCTCAAAGCTTCTGTTGCTCCTTTGCATGGTGTTCCCAAGTCACGACGGTTTTCCTTAATCTCTGAGATCGCCACAGTTATAGCTTTGGGTTCACAATTTTTTTTTTTTTAATAAAAAAAAAAGATTTTATTTTATTTTATTTTTTATTTTTTAAATATGAGATTTATTGTCAAATTGGTTCACAATTTTTAGATTGGTTGTCTTCTTTATTCCTTTCGTGACGCTCCAAGTCTCAGGGAAATCATTTGCTGTGTGGGTTAGCAGCTGCAAAGATGCATTTAAAGCTTTTGAGAGCATTTAACATACCAGGGAGATTCTTATGATTACTACAAATAGGGTAATTTCCAACGTTTGGAGTATACCTCGAAGCCGTGGTCCCCGAGACCCAAACCAAAAACCAAGTAAGTCAAAGAAAGACCCTGCTGAAGGAGCCGCTCTTTCGGTCAAGTGGCTTGCTCGGTGATTATGTAATCGAGGTTCAACTTCCCCAGAAGTGTTCATCCAGGTGCAGAAGATGGTGTTGGCCAGATACCTCCTTGCTCAGCTAGAAGAGAGTCAAGGGCTATCTTATTATCAAGAACTACTTTGGCCAAAGATAAAAACAGAGAGAGAGGCAAAGCATAAGAGACTCTTTAATACAGAGAATAACCTGAGGGTTGGGGGTGGGGTGTTGGGTGTTGGGGATTGGCTAAATGGGTGATGGGCATTAAGGAGGTCACTTGTTGGGATGAGCACTGGGTATTGTATGTAAGTCACGAATCACTGGGTTCTACTCCTGAAACCAATACCACACTATATGTTAACTTGAATTTAAGTAAAATAAATAAATATGGTATTAAAAAAAAAAAAAGAACTACTTTGGCCAGAAAGTCCTAGAGGATTTCTGTTGGGTAGCTATTGAACTTCAGCAGCAGATTTTGCAATAATTTTAAGAGTTGAGGAGTTCCTGTAGCCTCAGTTACCTGTATCCCTAACCAGAGAAGCAGGCTCAGGCCAAAAGGAGTGAATCCTGAATCACAGGGGCCTCCTGGTAGGTCCTTTTTGACACACGATGTAAATTTAGGGGAGTTGACCAATGAGACGTCTTATTGTGCTTGTGATAAGTTAGGAGCATGGTTTGATTTTCTCTGAGCCTGAAATAAAAGCTTGCTCTGAACTTCCGGGTTACCCCAGACATAGAGATGAGGGCATTCTCTTTCCAGGACAATGTCAGAGTAAAAGAAAGGAAGAGAAGGAGAACGTTCTCACGTTTAAAGTGAGAAGCCTTGATCCGCTGTCTTGGGCAGAACGAGTCTACTGTGGCATCGGCCACTTGTCTTCTTTGCCCTTTGACTCGAGGTCTCCAGAGTCTGTGCAGGACCAGGTATCAGGCGATGCCTTTTTCAGCCGTGGGAGGTGTACCCGAGGCTTAATACCCTCTGGTTTTGCAGCAGCGTCCATGGTCGGGGCACTTGGTGAGGTCTCTTCCAATGGGGCTCGAGAGCTGTCTTCCACGGCTCGCGTTTCCAGAATACCCACTCATCAGGCTCTAGACTGTGACCCACAGGATCCTCTGAATTGGGATCTGGGAAGGCTTTGGTGATAGGCTTGAGTATAAGACAGTAGAGACTGATACTAGCATGCAGAAGGTTGTACAGTGATAGGATTTCAAGAAGTTGACAAGGTTTTCCTTACGGTTCATATGATCTGCCCAGTGAACTGGGTGCCTTGATCACTGGAGATTATAGAAGATACACCCCAAGTGAAAAACACATTTTTGAACACATTTTGAACACATGTTCTTTGCCACTGTGAGGGCATCGGCAATGCGGCAGGGAAAGGCTTTAACCCATCTGGGAAACCAGAGCAGATTGGTAACTCATAGTAGGTGGAAACTGAATGAGGGTCAGGTGCAGGTGTTCAAAGTGTCCAGAGGGAGAAGGCCTGAGGCCTCTGGGAACACAGACTGTTTTTGTCTTTCCACCAATGTCTATAATTTGAGTCATTTTATTTTATTTTTAAGTTTATTTTGAGAGAGAGCGCAAGAGAGAGAGCGAGCGAGTGCACACGAGCAGGGGAGGAGCGGAGAAAGAGAATCCCAAGCTGACTTCTGACCGTCAGCACAGAGCCCGACACAGTGCTCTAACTTTGAGACATCAAAAAGTCCTTCATTCTCCCAAGCTATTTAAAAAAATGAAGACACATTTTGTGTTAAGACGTCACCTATTTGTCTTCAAGTAAACCCAGGCAGAATAAAAGTTTTAATTTTAATGCTGATAACTAGAGACAGGTCTGTTTTAATTAAACCAACAACTGAGTATTTTCCCAGATTACGTGAACCCGAAAAAACATTTGGATTGACTTCCATCTGTCTGAGAGTTTTAGAATGCCGAATCCTTGCAGGCACTCGTCCAACTAGAGCTCTTTGACAAATTAATTTTAGCAATACTACCGGAGGTAGAAAAATCTCACATTTGTAATATGAATAGGTATAGACACACACACACACACACACACATACACACGCAGATGCAAGGACCCTATAGTTACTAATATTTGTGGAGAAGATTTTTAAGATTTGTATTTGTTCCTGGAATTGATTTTAAGGAAGAGGTGCTAAAGTTTGGGTACAAGAGCCGTTTTAGCAGTTTGTATTTTTAAAAGGCCTCCCCCACCCTCTTTTTTTTTTTTTTCTTCAGTCTCAGGTGATTGTGGGCTGTGTTTACATTTCAAAGTCCTGATGAGATGTGTCGCTTTAAGGGACAGAGAAAGAATGCAAGTTCCTCCAGAAGGACTTTGGTTTCCTAAAGCCGATAGTTTTACAACCTGTTTAAGATAATGAGGGGAAGTTTGGGGACTGGAAAAGGAATAGGTGAACTTTGAATTGCCTCTAGTTTTGTAAAGATTTGTAAGATAAGGACAGTTGCTTTCGTTCCTCAAATAATTGGGTCGTAACTTAAATGATATCACCAGTTGATCCACCAACCCAAGTACACTATTCTCAATTTGCTTTTTTCCCTCTGGGTACATAGTTCTAATTTTAAATATTTCTGGAAATACCAAATAATCCCTCTTTTGGTGCAAGACGGTCCACAAAGAGGGTGCAAAGGATATTAATGCCCCAAGATGCAGAGTTACTCCCAATGAGAGCCAAAACACAGAAACACAACCCCAAAGTCTCAGGCAGGCAGAAAGCCAAGCCCAGCTCTGGGGAGAGGAGAGGAGCAGGAAGGCAGCTGGGACACAAAGGATCAATAAGCAGTGGGTCTGGATTTGGAAAGGAAGGGACAATGTGACAACCAGACATTAGAGACAGATTCAGAAGAGGTGATTCTGGTAAGAATTTCCACCCCCTGTTGGCTTCTGCCAGTTCTTCCAGGATCCCATCTGCGGGCTCTGCTATCACCATAGCTTCCCCTTGGCTGTTTACCAGAAAATCTTTCAGTTTCATCAACTCTGGGAGGGGCCCATATGGCAGCCCATCTTGGAAGGCAGATGTGGGGGTGTCTGTAAGGCCATTAACTTGGACGACTTTTGTTTACAGTTCTGTAATCCTTTCCAAGTGGGGAAACACTTCAGACAGAGGGTTACTACACTGGGCCCTGAGCAGGAAGTTGTGTCAGTCTTCAGGCTTTTGTTTTAGGTGCCTCTTACATTTATAATTTTTCATTAGCTGTTAATGAAACTAATTTGGAATCTTGAAACCTTTTGGAGGCTTTGTTTGCTAGTTAAAACAGGTATCCTATTTGGTTTAATTTAGGAATTTCTGTTTTCAAGGGTACTTCTTTTCTTTCTTCTTTCTTTCTTTCTCTTTCTTTCTTCTTTCTTTCTTTCTTTCTTTTTTTTTTTTTTTTCTTAAGTAGGCTTCACCTCCAGCACAGAGCCCAATGCGGGACTTGAACTCATGACCCTGAGATCAAGACCTGAGCTGAGATCAAGATTGGACGCTTAACTGACTGAGTTACTCAGGTGGCCCTCAACAGTGGCTCAGTAGGACCCTAGCTGCAAATGGAGTTAACTCTCCCATTTTTGTACAGCCATATCCAGCCACAAATTGGGGGCAACCCCACTTTTCTCTGGTCTTATTTTGGGGCCTCCAGCCTGAAGGTTACCAAGCCAAATTCCTCAGGACACAAAACAAGCACAGTAAGATTCTGCTGTTTTTGCTAGATATCTACCACTTCTGGGACTATCGTTTTTAGACATAAAATAATCAGGTGTGCTGGAAGGTTGAACGCTTGTGTTTAGACTTGAAGAATCCCATTAGCTAAGACTTTGGGTTTCTCAGAGCCAAACTGGTACCCAAAAAAGGACATGCTGTGATGTTGAGGACTGTGTGTGTTTTACGGTTTACCTTGTTGCATGAAGTTCTCTTGAGGTTGGTGGGTGACCTGACCTGTTCCGTGACCAACTTACCCTATCACAGGAGTCTTCTGGAGATGGCAAGTGCTCTAACAGTCTTTAAATGCTCAACCTGTGCCCACAGATTTTTGTGGCTTTTTGGCCTGAGATCCCCGCTAACAAGCCTTTATCTATATTAAACAAGACAAACAAATGTGCATCTTAATGCATTGGCAGCAACCAAGAGATGTTACAAGTATCCTGGCCACAAGATGGCCCTGTACGTACTACCACCAATTCCCTTGGAAACTTGCTGAGGTTTTCCATTAGGGGACTTACGATCTGAAAGGCTAGGGGCTTGCTCTGGGCAGACCCTCTGCCAGCTCAGTTGGGCTCTGGGCAAATATGGCAGGCAACTTGGGCTGCTAGCCCAAGCTGATCTGCCCTGTAAAGGAAAGCTGATTATCTCAGGAGCCCAACACAAAAAGAGCAGAGCTCAGAACCAGGAGGAACTCAACCAACAGGCAGTGAGAAAGGCAGTGAACCCAAACGGTTCACGGGTACCACATCTGTGTTTCTCATGGCTTCCGAATGCTGCTGGAAGTTCGTCTTGGATCCCACTACTGCCACCAAATCTGTTAAATAACAAAAATTCAACAAAATACATTTTAAAGATCTAATTGGCTTTCTTAATCGATTCATGAATAGGGCAGTACCTGGCTAGCAAGTAGAGAAGAGCTCCAAAGGTTACAGAAAAGGAAAGGCTTGTGAAGGTAGAGAGGAAGTGGGGAAAAAGGAAATTGTTAGCAAAGAATCTGTTGTTTTAGGCAAGGTTGCCTTCCTCAAGGGAACAGAAGGGTCCATCAGTAAATTTCCTAATGCTGACCAGGAAATTCCCATGTTGATTGGTTAAGTTACATTCCTGGGGGGTTGAAAATGGCAGTTAGGTTAGGGATTGAGTGTTGGTTTTCTGACTTGGGGCCTTAATCTAAATGCCACCATTTTGGGCCTGTAGTTTTCTTTTTAACATTTCCAGTAATAGTTCTTGTCTTAAAAAGTTGGTTTTTTCTGGTGTTGCTGTAGCCATTCCAGTCCTCTTGTGGATTACTATTTGCATGGCAAATATTTCCAACCTTTTACTTTCAACCTGTTTGTGTCTTTGAAACTAAAGCAACTCTAGTAGACAGCATGTTGTTGGATCCTGCTTTTTGAAAACTTTTTTAACATTTATTTTTGAGAGACAGAGTGAGACAGAGCACGAGTGGGGGAGGGATAGGGGGGTACAGAATCCAAAGCAGGCTCCAGGCTCTGAGCTGTCAGCACAGAGCCCAGTGCAGGGCTTGAACTCACAAGACCACGAGATCATGATCTGAGCTGAAGTCAGACGCTTAACCAACTGAGCCACCCAGGTGCCCTAGATCCTACTTTTAAAAATCCAGTTTGACAATCTCTGCATTTTGATTGGAATTAATTTATTCATATGTAATTATTAATATAGGTGGATATATGAATGCCACTTAGCTATTTGTTTTCTATGTCTCATGTCTTTGTTCCTCTGGTCAGCTTTTACTGCTTCTTGTGTGTGTGTGTGTGTGTGTGTGTGTGTGTGTACACGTGTGTATACCACTATAATCCCTAAGTTGATTTTTAACTGTGTCTTTTTTTGAGTTATTTTCTTAGTGGTTGTCTAGAGATTACAATGTGTATCTCTTATTATAGTGTACTTCAGCTTAGTACTGAAAATTCTGGTAAAATATAGCAACTTTACTATATATAGCTCCATTTCCTTATTCATCCCTTTTGCTATTACTGTCATATACATCAGTATGTTATAACCCCAATAATACATGTTATAATTGCTAGTTTAAACACTGTTTTTTAAAAAATTAAGAAAAGAGGAAAATATAAAGTGTTTTCTTTTTTGTTATGTGTTTATCATTCCAGGGATCATCACTCCTTTTGGTGAACTTCAGTTACTGTCTGTCGTTGTCTTCCATTAGCCTAAGGCCTTCCTTTAGTATTTGCGTATTTCTTCTTGTAGTATTTCCTGTAGGACAACTCTGCCAGCCCTAATTCTTTTTTTTTTTTTTTCTTTAAATCTGGGAATGTCTCTAACTTGCCCCTGTTTTTTTGAAAGATAGTTTTGCTGGGTATAAAATCCTGGCTTGCTGAGAATTCTTTGAGCACTTCAAGGACCTCATTTCAGTGGCTAGGACTTTTAGTTTCTGCTGAGTAGTTGGTTACTGTCATTCCCCTATATATGGTGAGCTGGTTTGCTCTTGCTGTTTTTAGAACTATCCCTTTGAACTGGTTTTCAATAGGTTAACTATGATGTATCTAAGCGCAGATCCCTCTGTGGTTATCCTAGAGGCCCACAGGGTTAGAACTGTAAATGAATGTCTTTCAACACATTCAGGGAGTTTTGAGCCCTTAATTTTTCACATATTTTTTCTGCCTTTTCTTTCCTCTCCTCCTAGAACCCCCATTTCACATATGCTGGTACACTCTGTCCAGATTTTTTTACTTTTACATTTTTAGTTTGGCTTCCTGATGGTTACCCTGTGTCTACCTAACTTAGCTGCCAGCTGAGGATTTGAAAGTCATGCCAGACCCACTGGAGGCCCTCGGGCCCCCACCCTCGGTGTTTCTGTACGCATCAGGAGCTGTGCTCACAGCTCTCCCAGGCCTCAACTTTGCTGTGGCTTTTGCTTGCGGCTGGGCTTCCAGAATTTCCCGTGCACATTTGCAGGTTTCTGGTAGCCAGGGACATGCTGAGCACTTACCTCGTCCTCCCTCCCATGGCACTCTCACTTTCAGAGTCTCCCCATTAAGTTTCTGGCTAGTCTGCTTCCTGCCCAACTGAGACCTCAGGCTAGCAAGCCTCGGGTTTTTCCCATTCCTCACCAGGTTTGCCACTTTTAGCTGACAAAAAACCCTACAGCTCTCCCCCTCCACCCCAAACCAAAGATGGTCAAGTATGCCCCATTCAGAGTGGAGCCCTGATCTGGTAAAACGGCTTCCCTTACCAACAGACAGACAGTGGGGATGGGGGAGAGCCCCAGGGGAGAGGGCTGCGGGCCTCCACTGCTCTTACTTGAAGAAGTTATAGTAGTTTTTCCCAAGAGTAATTGCTTTTTAATTCATCTGCCTTTGGTCAATTTCCAGAGTCTTGAAACGTTTTTAATACTTTTTCCAAGTTTTAGGCTTTTTTATGTTTTGCAGACTGCCTGTCCTCTTCACACTGGGGGAGGCCGGAGCTCCCCCCAAAGCACTGCCCTTTTGTCTGCACTGAGGGCCTTCACCTGGAGTCCACCAGGGGGCACTCAGGGGCCTGAGAGTTTCCAGACACTGATTTGGGGGCAAAGTGAAACAGACCCTGTGCCGAGGCTGCCTCCACTGGCACTCCTCTTCCGTAGGCTGCGTTCAGCACCTCAGCCTCAGAGCACAGGGGAGAGACACCAAGAAGCAGAACATTGCAGGGAGAAGCTTCAAAAAGGATGAAGGGATCAGGAACCTCCCCCAAGTCCTGTTCTTCTCCAGGGGCTAACTAGAATTTGCAGGGTCCTTTGGGGGCCTGGCTGGCTCAGTCAGTAGAGCACGTGACTACTGATCTTCGGGTTGTGAGTTTGAGCCCCATGTTGGGCAGAGTTTATTTTAAAAAGTTTTCAGGGTTGTTGACTGCAGGGGTACTGCCTCCTGTCTGTCCTGCCTCCTTCTCAGGGTGGGCACAGCAAAGTGAGCTCATGCCTAGGAGAGTTCCTTGCAAACTTCAAATCGCTACACAGTTTTAAGATGCCATTATATGTAATGTGACAAGGAGACTCAGTGCAGGGAAAGTGGCTTTCTCAGCTAGTCAGTGGCAGAACGGAACTTAAACCCAAGTCTACTAAGAGCCCAGTACTCTATCCTCATGGGAATAGCAGGCCATAATCAGGCAGATTCACAGAGACATGTTTCCCCAGCAAAATTGGGTTTAGCTGCATATTAGAGACCTTTAGTTGACCTTAAAAGGAAAGTTAAATAGAAATTAACTTTCAGGGTCCCTGGGTGGCTCAGTCGGAAGACGTCTGACTCTTGATTTCGGCTCAGGTCATGATCCCAGGGTCATGGGATTGAGCCCCGCGTCAGGCTCCACACTTAAGGTTTTCTCTCTCTCTCCCTCTGCCCTTCTCCCCTGTGCTCTTTGTCTCTCTCTCTCTTGAAAGAAAAGAAAAGAAAAGAAAAGAGAAAAGAAAAGAAAAAAAAGGGAGGAAGGAAGGAAGGATGGAAGGAAGGAAGGATGGAAGGAAGAAAAAAATACACATTAACTTTCTATGACTAGTTTTGGAGAACAAATGACACTTCTGGAAATTGTACAGGTTGAATTTCCACAATGGCTCCGATCAAGAAAGCCTCGGCGCCTCCACACCTTTCAGCTTTGTTGCAAGGATTTCCTCTTTCTGTGGGGCTTGGTCGCAAGGAAAGCCTACCATCAGGTTTTGTTGCAGGAACAAATTGATTGCTCTAGTCTGAGATTTGGCAAGCGAGAGAAATGCTGAGTCAATGTGACTAAACATCTGGACACACCCAAGTCACCACCGAATAGACATCATTTTAGGCAAACGTGTTTAAACACCTAATGGAACAGCCCCCCGTTCCTTTTCTTCTGTTACTGATGTTACGTGCTATGCGGCCTTCCCATTTCTTTGCTAAGGTGTGAACCAGTAAAAAATGCTGGTTCCCAGGACTGTCGGAAAACTACCACAAACTGGTTTAGAAGACACAGGTGTCCTGTCAGTCGGGTTTTCTCTTTTTTTGTAAGTGCCTGACACGCTTTGATGGCTGGGGTATCCGCTTCGTAGATGGCTCTCTCAAATAAACATTTTGCCGGCCCCGCCCCTAGTGAAAGCGCCAGCCCCTCTCTCCCCTCCTGGCTCCCCAGGCTCCTCTGTTTTAGAGATCTTGGTTGGGTTAGATAACTGACCATTTGGGCTACTTGTTTTTTCTCTTCCGACTTTAAATTCCTGTTTTTGTTTTAAATTCATCAATAAAGAGTGAGCCCAGCCTAACCCGGGATCCCCTCCCGCCCTAATAAAAAGCAGAACCCCAGACCCGGTTCTCTCTCTCTCTCTCTCTCTCTCTCACTGTAATCTTGCCGGGTGGCCCCAGGTGTACCATGCAATTTCCAGGTCCTATAAAAATAATAAACCCTGTGTTTGGTTCTCCAGTTTCCTGACTTATTGCTGAAGGGACTCTTGCAATCATAATAACCGTGGGACTGAGACGAAGGCAAGTGTCTCCCAGAGATGAACAGAGTAAGGCCAGAGAATGCTGACCTTTAGTTTGCAGAAAATCCTCAAATGCTTGGCTTATAAGGCTTAAGAAAGTCAACCCACAGTATCATCCACCTTAACTTTTAGCCTTGCCCTAAATCCCCAAATCCCCAATCAAACCAGAGGCATGAATTCTACAAAAACAGCCCTTCTGTGCAAATCTCCCAGGGAAGAAAAACAGACTTATGTACGGGGGTGTGTAAGTTAACAAACACACTAGTTGGGGCAGATTTGAAAATCCCCCTGCACTCACTTGCTCTAATTCCTGCGAATGACCTCAAAGGACTGGTTCACCTGCTAGGTAGAAAGAGCAATTTTAGGAAAAACCAGGAGACCACGTATTCAAAAGCCAGAGGAGCAAGCAGGTGACATACTCAGGGAAACTAAATTAAAACAGACTATGCAGAGACCAGGAGTTCCCGAGGGAAACAAAATCTCCACAACCGACCAAAAGTGGAGGGACCAGGAACATCAGGTAGAAAAGTAATGCATTCAACGTGCACAGTTCCATGGGGCCTCCTAAGAGACACGGTGACCTTCAAGAGAGCCTACACGACCCTGGATGAGGTCTAGTTGTGGGGGACAACCAACTCTGTAAAACAAACTCCATTTCGCTGTAAAGTCCAGTGGATTTCAGGAAGGCAGGGCCCGACATAACCCTGAGAGCTGACCTAACTTCTCTGACGGATGAGTCCCAGGGAGACAGACCGTTGCCACCAGAAGAGGCCCCCGGCAGTGGCTGTTGCTGTCTGCTGTCCCTGGCGGCCTCCGGGAACCGTGGTGACATGGTGGCACTGCCGTAGGACTCGAGACCCAGCTCTCTGCCGTGTGCCAGGCTACGAGGCTATCGCTCTAGCAAAACTCTCCACGCTGGTCTCTTCCTGTTGCCAGGTTTCCCTTCCCGGTCGCTCATTCCAGTCTGCACACACACGCGCACACACACACACACACACACACACATCTGTAAAGCTTTCTCCTTTCTTTGGGGCATCTGGGTGGCTCAGTCGGTTAAGCGGCCAACTTTGGCTCAGGTCACATCTTGTGGTTCGTGGGTTCGAGCCCTGCATCAGGCTCTGTGCTGACAGCTCGGAGCCTGGAGCCTGCTTTAGATTCTGTCTCCCTCGCTCTCTGCCCCTCCCCCACTCGTGCATACTCTCTCTCAAAAATAAACAAACTTAAAAAAAAAAGCTCTCTCCTTTCTTCAAAACACAAACCTCTCCTGGACTCCATATTCTTGTCCCTTCTCCCCTCTACAGTACAAATCTCCACAGGAATTTTCTGTACTATTTCAACGTCTTCTCCCCCACCTTTCCCCTGAACCCACCCCAGGTAGGCCTACTTGGCACCACTCAAGACGACGTCGCTCTCCTCGCCAACGACCTTTGTAGGGCGGGGGCACTTGTGACGTCTTCTCCCATGTGAAATGGGTGCCGTTACTGGAACATTCCTGCTTCTGCCAGCCCCTCACAGACCCCCAGGAGAGAAATGATAATTGTTGAGTTTGGGAAGCATGGACAGCCTGGCCGCTGCCTCCCCCCTGAGAAGACTCACCTGCCCTCAGAGCACACGGTCTGTAGTTCCTCATACTTCCGTGACTTGCAGTGGGCCCACAACAGTGGCACTGCTGTCCCTTGGAAGCTGATCGGGAACGCAGAATGCGCTCAGGGGCGCTTGGGTGGCACAAGTGTCTGACTCTGGATCTCGGCTCAGGTCATGATCTCACAGTTCCTGAGTTTGAGCCCCAGATCGAGCTGTGTTGATGGCGTGGAGCCTGCTTGGGATTCTGTCTCTCCTTCCCTCTGCCCCTCTCCTGCTTGTGCATACATGCATGCACTCTCTCTCAAAATAAGTAAATAAATTTAAAACCAAAAAAAACAAAAGTAAAGAAAAGAAATGCAGAATTTCAGGCTGCACCCCAGGCCCACTCAGCCAGGATCCACGTTTTAGTGCGATCGCAGGCGAGTCTGGCGAAGTCCAAGCTCGCCGACCCTCTAGCCCTCACATTCTCTAATCGCACCTCTAATCGTCAACAAGACTGACCTGCCACGTGCCTTATTCGTTTCTCGGTTGGCTCTGAAATTGGGAAACAGCGGCGGTATTCTCTGGCCCCCTCAAACTGCCTGGACCTCCCTGTTGCCGAAACCTGTGGTCGCTGCTCCGTCTGCCCTTAACCTGGCGGCTGCACCGGACACGGTTCTGCAAACACGTCCTTAACCTGGTCACCACGTGCCGCTCTCTCCCCGCGGCCGCTTCCTCGTCTTGGCCGAATTGTCCTCTTCCCCGCCCCCCGCCCCGGACTCCTGGTCGCGGTGCTCCGGGACCCAACCCTTGGTTCGCAGGCCCCGCCACTCAGTCCCGGGTCTCCTGGCCTCTCGCCTTTCTCTGTCATCCTCACGCTGACAACCCCCAAGCGTACGTCCGCGGCCCCTCCTCTGCCCTGGACCCAACGGCCTCAGCGACTGGACAGTCAGGTGGGAACGTGGGCACCTCCAAGTGAACGTGACCGAAGCCAGATCCTTAATTCGGCCCCGCCCCCCCCACCGTTCTCGCAATCTTCTTCAGCTCAGGCAGTCGCCATGCCGGCTGGCCTCAGGCGCACGTCCCGAGCCACCTCAGCAAACCGTTAGGGTCTGACCACATCTCCCGCCTTCGCCGCTCCTACCTGGGTCCAGGCCGCCAGCTCCCCCGGGGAGCACCGGGGTGACAATTTCCTATTCGGTCTCCCTTCCTCCACCGGCCCCCTAGCCGCACGCCACCCTGGCTGCTCCCCACTCAGCAGTTAGAATGGTCTTCTGGAAACAAGAAGGATCGCGTGACTCCTCTCCCCCAGCCCTTCACTGGCTTCCTAGTTCACTCGCTGGGCCCTGGCTGCTTGCTGGGGCCGCGGGTTCGGGGTGCTCCCCCCCTTAGCCCACACCAGCCTCCCTGCCGTCTTTGGAACCTACGGGGACACACCGCTGCCCCCAGGGCTCACACGCGTGTGTGTCCCCTCATTCAGGCGTCCGCTCCAGCGTCTTGTCAGCACAGGCCTTCTCTGACCACGTGGTCCGAAAGGACGCCTCCCTCTCACCCCTCCTCACCCTCCCTCAGCTGCCATTTGCTCTGTCACTGGGCGCTCGACGTTACGCATTCCACACTCGTCACAAAGGTCCTTCCTCAAGGGTGCGGGAGTGCCAGGGCACGTTCTGTTTGCTGCTGAGTCATCACCTCCCACCACGGCATCACTGCCTTCCGCCTGAACGCTGCTTCTCCCCGCCCTGTCTGTCCGCGAACAACCAGCACAGGGGTCCCTGCTCATGCCCTGCTCCCAACGGGAATTCGTTAAATTAAGCACACGGGGTGAACAATTCACTTTCTCCCTCCAGAAAAACCACACCGCCACCGCAGAATCATTGGTAGGTATATAAACAGGAGCTTCGGGAGAACCCAGACCACACTCGGGAGGAAGGCACTTTCAGGGAAACGGCACAAAAAAATAGCACCGGGCTCTGTGATAACCCTACTTTGAACGATCCGAAAAGAACGTGTTGGTCACACCATGGTAACTTTTGGCCTAGAAAGGTCATATCTCTGCAAGTCCAGAAGAGAAATCTTAAGTAAATACCTTTCAAAGGATGCAAGAATAAATGCATGTCAGGAGCCTTCTGATGCACTGGTTGTACCTTTATTATTTTTACCTCGTTCACTAATAGTTCCGTGATGCAAGGTTACCATACACAGTTAGATAATGTCTGCATTGCACATCTAAGGCTATACAGCAAAAGAACGAGAATTAGTACAAATACAAGAACTATATTTACATTCTGTATACTCAAGCTCCAAACATCAGATCATATTTACATAATAAAACATGAAAATGAAAATCTGAAATTAATAATGTACATTGTTGCTAATGTGCTCAACTCCTTACTGGGGAGAGATCAGTTTGCAAAGTCTTGGTTCAAAAAGGCCACGTATGCTCCATGGGTTCTGTTGCAGCGCACGAGGATGGCGAGGAGAGACCCCGACAGGTGGCGCCTTGCACGCGAGCAGGCCGATGGACTCCTCGGGTGAACAGATGCCAGAATGTGCAGCCTGAAAAAAGGGAACTCGGACACACGGAGACGACACACAACAGCCAGGGTTTGGGAGGAGACCAACCTCAGCTCGGACCTTCTGAGCACAGCTTGTAACATGAAATTTGGATCAATTCTCATTCTTTCCGTTAAATGATCACAAGCTTTCCTAAGGTTTCATGGGGTTCAAATACGACTTTCATAAATGGCCTTTTGAACAACAGCAGCAGATAATCTCTCAGCTGACATTTCAATTTGCTAAGGAAGCACAAATCAATACGTTCCTGCTACATACAGTAAAGGTCTGGCCACACACGTGGGTGTATCGTCACTGGCCACAGTGGACAGCTGCAGTGCGTACGGGCCAGAGTCCTGTTTAAAATACATTCAGCAAACCTTCCACGAGCAGCAGCAGAATTAGTGTTTTCCTTTTAAGGAGCAGGTTAACAATCACATTTTAATAAGGGAACCCAAAGCAAAAACGAAGGACCCGAGTCCAAGAGACAAACGAGCGAGCCCTGATCCCGTCCTGGAGACCCGTGTGGAACACAGCACGAGGAAACGGAGAGTACCGATAGCTGCCACACACTGGGTCATCCGCTCTTTTCCAGTCCAATGTGCAATTAATTACAGCACTATAAATATACATATACCTTACAAAATTAAATATCCCTGTAAATTAGAACAAGCAGCAGGCAACAAAGTCTTTGCTTTGAAATATGTGCCAGGAGAAGTCATTTTAATTTTAGAGCCTTAAAGACCTTGCACAATGATTTTACCTTATCCCTTCATCTTAAAAGAGCTGAAAGAAAAATCCATCAAAAATATGAGTAGTTGTTTAAGTTCTATGCAGCTGAAGGGAAAAGAAAAGTAAAACAATAGTGGTCGTTTAGTGGGGGGTGGGGGGGGGTGGGAATCGCTTCCCTTCCCCTCACAGTGAGCGCTCGAGCACT
Source organism: Panthera uncia (assembly GCF_023721935.1). Classification (NCBI taxonomy): domain Eukaryota; kingdom Metazoa; phylum Chordata; class Mammalia; order Carnivora; family Felidae; genus Panthera; species Panthera uncia. Next base: position 97,341,969 of record NW_026057585.1, read on the forward strand.
GTAACGACGTGCTGGGATCTGGGCGCCCACCACCCAAGCTGCCAGCAGCGGCCCTTCCCCACGCCCCTGGCTGTGTGCACGGCTGGCTGGCCCTGCACGGCCTGGCCCGAGAGCTGGCTGACCCCCAGGCAGGCACAGAGGGGAAGAGGCTGTGGGTCCCGGTTTGGTGTGGGCTGTGAGGCCGAATTTTGCTTTGGCAGGAGAAAGGAGGGTGGGGAAGGAGGGGAAGAGAGGATTACTTCTAACTGGAACTCATTTCTCCTTAATTTGCATAAGAGCTTTTTCTTTCTTTTTTTTTTTTTTTGCTTGTTTAAAAGAATGCTTTAGGGAAAAAAAAAAAAAACCACAAAAGAAACCCCTTACTTACAAGGTAGTTTCCTTAAATACTAATATTAATATCATCTTAAGTATCAACTTTCCTGCCACCGTGGCTTCAGCTAAAGCCTCGTAAGTAGCTCCTGCCATAAATGCTCTCTCAGCTTCACAGTAGGGATGCACCTACCCAGAAAGAGAACATTAATCCCGAAACTGTTGCAACTCGGTCTGAAAACGGGCCGCTGGAAGAAGAGGGGCCACCAATAAGGGCTGTCCTCAGATGGAGGGAAGCACACCTGCCTGAGACCGTGCGGGCCGCGCACGTCCTGCTTCCTCAGGAGGCCCTCTTACCCGGGGGGTGTCACGAACGGTCCGGTCCTACCTGTCTTAATACCCGACACCTCCAAAGCAAAGACTTTCCAAGCCAGTTTTGTTTTGAGTTAGAAGAAAAACCGAACGTCATTTCAGTTTGTCACATGATTTTACTCTCCCTCAGCCCTCCCCACCTCCCTCTGTCACAGATCCAGGGCCCTCTGTCAGACTCTGTGACAAACAGCAGTGGCACCTGTGACTTCACTAAAAGTCATCTTCCAATTTCATCATTTCCCTGCAACTGGATTTCATTCCAGTCCAGAAGCTGTCTCTAAGCACCGACAGATCCTGGATTTGAGTATACACCAGAAGGGCATACCGTGCCCATTAGACGATGAAGGAACCCCTAACTACATTAAAAATCTCACACACCGCTTAGAAAACAAGTAACATCACAGTTAATGACCTATGTTTAAGGAGAGGAAAAAAGTTAAAAACCTACTGTAGAGTTTTTATTGATCACTTTTCAGCTAAGGTCACCGCCTGCGATTTCTATCCTTTCTTTTAAGCTCACCACGATTCACTTTTCCTCCCCTTGGCAAGGCAATTGTACCGAAGCTGGGAGACCTGTTCTCAGAGACGAGCCCAACCGGGAAGTCAGGAGCAAGGGTCTGTGGCCGGCGTGCTGCCCGGCTCTGGTCCACAGCACCAACCGTGCACCAGCCCCTGCCCCCGTCCTGCCTGACGCAGACAGTCGGCCGGACCCCACAGAGTCGGCAATTCACGGCTGGGGGCCCTCAGTCTCCACGAGGTGGGAGAGGGCAGCTACTTTCCTGAGCGCCCGAGGGGTGGTCAGAGCTTCGTGTGAGGGAGGTAAGAAGGATGGTACAAAACACCCCAGGTCAACTGGCAAAGCAGCTGGAGTAACCCGGAGGCCTTCTCTTCCCCAGCTCGTTCCTAGAAAACGTAACTTTAACTGGCAGCGGAAAGAGAAAGAGTATCTATCTTCTTCCGTGATGGCTTCTGGATGCAGACGACCCTGATCCGTCAGGGAAGGAGATGGGCAGCAGCGAGCTTCCTCCTTCCTCCTCCGGCAGTATTTCCACATCCGACAAAGATGACCAAGGAGGAGAGGCCAGGCGGAGGCAGCAGCCAACCACTGGGGCCGTGGCTCAGGCGCACCTCCTCCCTGCCCCCGGATGTCCTCTTGTTTTGTTTTAGTGGTGGGAAGGGAGTGGTTTTAATCCTGGGATCCAGAAGGCAAAGCCTGCCGTGTCTGCGTATTTATGATTACAGGGGGGAGAAGCATTACCGAAAGTATTTTCAACTTGACAAGGATCATTGAAAATGCCCAGGAGTCAGAGGGAGGCTTCGCGTCTACACTTGAAGTTACGCTTGTTCGATCAAAGGGAGCTACAAGGATCACAAGGTCCCTGCTCGGCGTCACCATACTTATGATGGGAACAGTGACCCCCAGAAGGTGAGTCGCTCCCCCCTTGTGGATCATTGGTGTATGACGCTGCACTAATTCCAAACTGTACCACCGGCACTAATGCCAAGAAGAGAAATGAGAAATTCTGAGAGAAAAACAGTTCACAGGAATCCTGCTCTGAGGAACTGCTCTCATCCTACCGTCCGTCCGCCTTCATGAGCTGTTGCCAGATCCCACGGTCCTCTCAACCGTGCTGGCAATATCCTTGGCTTTTCCCTTCCCGCTGTTCCAGGCCTGCTACAAAGTCCTCCCTTCTCTCTTCCACTAAAAGAAAACCGCACAGCTACATTCTAACGAAGCTCCAATTTCAGAGAACACACCTGTGCCATTTCCAAGCTCACTACAACCTTTTCCCCGAATGGAAAATGCAGGGATTAGCAACGGCAAAAGGAGAGGGAAGGGGAAAAGGTAAGTTTTTTCCTTTTAGGTTTAAAAAAATGCCAGATGTTTCCTCCCTTAGTCTCTGAAGCCACCCCCCCAAAATTAAAGTGATATCACAAATAGAGAAAAGAAAAAAAGGTATTGTGTTGTCTTAAAAAACAGACCAAGATATCCAAAGACAGCAGTACAGACATCACAGGTGGTCATATGGGGACCCATCATACAAAAGGAAGCCAAAAGTCACGAAAAAATAATTTGGAGATTCACCGGAGCCCTTCTGGGTCGTTTGTGTTTGTTCGTTTGTTTTTCTCCCTTTTGTTAGGCCACGTGCTATTACCACGATTCTCAGCACAGGAAAAAAGAAGGATACAAAGCAACGGAGACGGGGACCAGAAGAGCGAGAAAGAGTGTTGACAGGAGGGAAAGCAGTTACGCCACAGGCTTACACACGAGAGGGGCCGTCAAGAATCACAGAGAAAAGTGAGGGGCAACACTGACTTTATCTCTCGAAGGCGAGTGAGGGCGCTCGGCAGAGTCACTTAGTACTTCGGTTCGCTCGGGCACCTGCGGGACAGTTTCGACCTACAGGTGACAGAGGGAAAGGAGGTTAGAAAGCTGGATGCAGACGACCGTCTCCTCACAGGTCTCTTTCCTCTGCGGTTCCCTCCTTGAGCTTCTGCCCTCCCCTCCGGCAGCCAAGACCCAGGTCTCCAGACTCCCCGAATAAGCAGGCTAAGCTGTGGTCTTCCCCATTCTGGGGCCCCCGGACACACGCCCCTCACAAGCTCAGAGGTTTGATCACAGGGCGGAATTCTGGGACACCTTGAAGGTTCTCACCACCTTCCCTTGACTCAGTCCCATGGACCCCAGCTGCAGACCCCTTCAGAACGAAAAGTCAAGGGGCGCCTGGCTGGCTCAGTGGGTGGAGCATGGGACTCTTGACCTCGGGGCTGTGAGTTCAAGCCCCACGCTGGGTGTAGAGATTATTTAAAAAAAAATAAACCTTAAAAAAAAAAGTCAAAGCAGGGCATTGACTGGGTACAGATGTGACCAGGTCCTCTTAGCCATTCAGGACACCAGGAGGCACCACCATCTCATAACTACACTCGACGTTGCCCTCCTTCCTCTATTTTCAACCTACTTTTGGGGAACAAGACTTCCTTCTCAGTTTACATTGATGTCACTGGGGCCAAAAGCCAGGAGAAGAAGGAAACATGAGGACTTCTTACCGTATCGTGCCAGCAAGCAGTGGGTTAAAGGCATACAACCAGTCGTTCATGTCTTTGTCATTGAGAGCCTGTAGAAGGACCCCACGGTGCTTCGTGCATACAGCAAAGATGTTAGGTGTCTGAAAGAGACATGGGTAAGTGGAAAAGTTACGATGGCTGCTGACAATGGGGACCACCCTGCCATATCACAGGTGCCCAGCACTTCATATTGAAGGTTCAGAGAGACCGGACACATAGGAGAGATGCCACAGCACACAACAGAGAGTTCGGAACTCAGCAGGGAAGGGCCGACGGTGGCAATAAAAAGCCAAGAGAGCAGGACTGACCTTCACCATGGCCTGCTGGTCCTCACTGTATTCCACCTGTGCTGTGGACAGGTTAATGATGCCACGCTCCACTGGGTCTTTGTCGCTGTTATAGATGAAGACATAAGGGCGACGGACCACGACGAAATGTTTAGCCCAGTTGCTATAAAGCGGTTCCTTGAAATGCAGGTATCCTTTCTTAGAGACCACTGAGCTAAAAAGGACAGTACAAGAGAGGTTAGTTTCTCACAAAAAGAAAGGAATCATGGCCCGAGGACCATGAAAATATGTCTCACCTGGACCTAGTCCCTATAATGAACAAAAGAGGCAAAAGATCGCTTTGGCCTAGAATCTTCTCCGCTGAAGTAATACTGCAAAACAGCATAAAGCAGCACCATAGCAGATGCCTTGCAAGACACAGGCGAGCAGGATCCCAGCCCAGCTCTCTCCTCCCGGATTCCATTGGCATTAGACGGTAACATTCACCTCACGTACAAGAGCAGAGAGTAAATTACTGCTGATTTCTTTCTTAAACCTGGCATCCCTGGGCAATACAGTACTCACCCTGGTCTAATTTCTTCAATATCTGGAACAAGATTGAGAAATTCATTTTTTCCTGCGCGGGCCAAATAGGGTGTTTCCACAGTTGGGACAATCTGAAACTGTTCAAATTCTGGGCAGGGACTAGAGGCCCGGGAATTGGCTTCTGGGGTCCTTTAAAAGAGAGAGGGGTTAGGGGAAACAAGGAGCTTCAGCAAGGTCAATCCATAATGTGCACAACCCCCTCACCAGGAGGAACGACACCTCCCTCAACAGCAGGGGCCTTGCAAACATCAGCTCCAGAGAGCTCGGCTGAGAAGACAAGCTGCTGTTAGGAAGTTAATTCCAAATTCAACTGGGGTCATCCTTCAGAAGCTACGAAAGCCACCACCAAATCACACAGTCCCTCTTCCTACTCTGAAGCCCTCTGAACAGAAGCGTCTTGGGCATGACCTCCATTCCCTTACATGTTTCTCTTTAGTCCCAAGGTCACAACTAGGGCAGTGGTCCTCAAAGTGCAGTCCCTGACCGGAGGCATCAACCTCACCTGGGAACTTGGTAGAAATTCAGTCTCGGGGCTCCGAGCCAGATGTACAGAATCAGAAATGCTGAGTGGAGTTCAGCCACCTGCACTTTTTAACAAGCCTCCCCAGTGATGCCGACGCGCACTAACGTCTGCGAACCGCTGCTCTAAGGGGCTGGCAGAGAGCACGCAAGCGGGAAGAAAGACCCGGCAGAGCGGAGCTGCAGCGCCGAGCTGGCCCGGTCAGGACAGTTACGGGAGGACTTCCTGTGCTCTGCGCTGTGACTTGTCATCGCAGAGCAGCCTAGCCTAATGACGTGTATCCCACCAATTCTACAATTTCTGGACACTTCACCACTTCTCGAGTCGGGATGCGCCTTGCAGCTGACGACGGGTCACATTTTAAGTAGCGGTGCTTTTTCTCTCTCAGTGGCACGTAAAATAATGTGTTATAGTTGATGACACCCTCAATTTAATTAAATTGCCTGGTTGTGTTACTTTCTCTGCCACGGTCAACTGTGGCAGTGCTGGTGTGGCAGGACAGGCAGCTGGACGGTACCAGGAGGGCTCTCTGACAGGTGAGCACGGTGAACGGAGACGGGCAAAGGAGTTTGATGGTGAGTTGCAAACGAGCGATTACAGTGATGATTCACAGAATCTAGACTACATTTGTCTCTATTGTTGTTATCAACACGTTTCACTGTGTCATCAAAATACTTTTTCCAAAGGAGTTTCAAACTGCTTTCCCCACGATGAGGCTTCCTCTGTCTGACAAGATTCGGGAGCCTGGCAAGGGTGGGCATGGAAGGCCAAAATGAGCATAGAGGGATTCAGAAGAGGAACCAAAGGTTTTTGTGCAGAAAGCTGCCGGGGCATGATGTGAGAAGGAGCAGGAGCGTCTCCCCAGGACTGGGATATCCAGAAAAGGCTCCCACATCCTTCTGAGTACTGCCGAGAGGGATGGTCCTGCCCTCAGCTGAGCACCACTGAGCTCTAGGAAGGCTGGAACTTCCCCTGGTTCTGAAATTAGCTTCTCTCAGTGAAGTCTGGATACTTGCTTTTTATTTATTTATTTTTTAGGTTGATATTTATTTATTTTTAGTAGTCTCTACTACCAATGTGGGGCTCAAACTCACGACCCCAAGATCAAGAGTTATATCCTCCACCAACTGAGCCAGCCAGGCACCCCTTTCATCTTTTTTATCAAAAAAATTTTTTTAAATGTTTATATACTTATTTTCTAAGTGTTTAATTATTCTCTCTGCAGGGGCAGAGAGAGGAGGAGACACAGAATCTGAAACAGGCTCCAGGCTCTGAGTTGTCAGCACAGAGCCTGATGCGGGCCTCGAACCCATGAACTGCGAGATCATGACCTGAGCCAAAGTCGGATATGCAACTGACTGAGCCACCCAGGCGCCCCTAAAAAAATTTTTTTTAATGTTTATTTATTTTTGAGAGAGGAGAGAGTGGGAGAGAGAGAGACCGAGTGTGAATGGGGTAGGGCCAGAGAGAGAGGGAGACACAGAATCCGAAGCAGGCTCTAGGCTCTGAGCTGTCAGCACAGAGCCCCATGCGGGGCTCGAACTCATGAGCTGTGAGATCATGACCTGAGCCCAAGTCAGATACTTAATCAACCGAGCCACCCAGGAACCCCTTATTTATTTTTTTAAAAGCAAACGAGGGTACTTACTTCTGCTCCTGAGAGTTGCTCCGAGCTTCTACCAGAGAAGGGCAGGTGGAGGAGGGAGTGAGGGTGGCGCTGCTGAAGCTGGACACGGACGGATCCCGTCCGAGAGGAGAGATATCAGACAGCTGGAGGCAAACACAAGACAGCGAGTGAGATTCGCTGGGAAAACAGAACGCCCCTGCAGCGAGGAGCTGTGATATAGATGTATATATATGTACGTATTTTTTTCAAGACTTACAAATACGGTATGGCCTGAGTGTCACAACAGGAATCATTTACAAAAGAGGCAAGGCTGGCTTTTTCTTTTGTGACTGTCCTCCTGCATTCAGTAAATGGCCCTGTCTCTAGGAGCCCAGCACTTAGAACAACAGGCACTATTCTAAGAATATGGCAGAGGCCCCGCCCTGCTGGCGCTTCCATTCTAAGTGGAGAAGGCAGACAACAAACAAATCCACGAACACTCTGAGAAGCGTCAGGTAGTCCTACGATCCAGCGGTTCTACTACTGACTATTTACCCAAGGAAAATGAAAACACTAATTCAAAAAGATATATGCACGCCTCTGCTCACTGTAGCATCATCTACACTAGCCAAGATATGGAAGCGACTCAAGTGTCTGTCAGTAGATGAACGGGTAAAGAAGACAGTGTACGTATACGCAACGCAGTATATACACAATGCACTCCACAAAAATGAATGACGTCTTGCCGTTTGTGACAAGATGGATGGACCCGGAGGGTACTCTGCTACGGGAAATACGACAGAGAAAGACAAATACCATGTAATTTGACTTATACGTGGACCTAAAAAACAAAAAACAAATGGATTCTTAAATACGGAGAACAAACCGGGGGGAGGTAGGTGAGGGGATGGGTGAAACAGATGACGGGGATTAAGAGGTACAGGCTTCCAGTTATAAAATAAATAAGGGGCGCCTGGGTGGTCAGTCGGTTGAGCATCCAACTTCGGCTCAGGTCATGATCCTGCGGTTCACAGGTTGGGACCCCACATTGGGCTCTGTGCTGACAGCTCAGAGCCTGGAACCTGCTTCGGATTTTTTGTCTCCCTCTCTCTCTGCCCCTCCCCAGGGCGCACACTCTCTCTCTCTCAAAAATAAATAAACATTAAAAAAATAAATAAACAGGGGCGCCTGGGTGGCTTAGTTGGTTAAGCATGCAACTTCAGCTCGGGTCATGATGTCAGGGCTCATGGATTCGAGCCCTGCGTCGGGCTCTGTGCTGATGGCTCAGAGCCTGGAGGCTGCTTTGGATTCTGTGTTTCCCTCTCTCTGTGTCCCCTCCCCTGCTTGCACTCTGCCTCTCTCTTAAAAAAATAGAGATTAAAAAAATTGTTTTTTTACTTTTTTTTTTTTAATGTTTTTATTTTTGAGACAGAGAGAGACAGAGCATGAGCAGGGGAGGGGCAGAGAGAGGGAGACACAGAATCCGAAGCAGGCTCTAGGCTCTGAGCTGTCAGCACAGAGCCCGACGTGGGGCTCGAACTCACGGCCTGTGAGATCATGACCTGAGCTGAAGTGGGACGCTTAACCGACTGAGCCACCCAGGCGCCCCCCAAAAAAATTTTTTTAATAAGTAAAATAAATAAGTCACAGAGATGACAAGTACAACACAGAGAATACAGTCAATGATGCCGTAATGATATCCTATAGTGACAGATGGGGACTATACTTATTATAATCACGGTGAGCACTGAGTGATGTACAGAATTATTCAATCACTAAGTTGTACACCTGAAGCTACTATAACACTGTATGTCAATTATACTTCAATAAAAAAAACGTCAGATAGCGGTAAGTGCTACAGCAAAAAATAAACCAAGGAAAGAGGTCAGAAAGTTTCGGGACCTGTTGGCTTTACACAGGGTGGTTAAGGAGTCGATATCTGAGCAGAAAGATGAAAAAGATAAGGGAGCCTATCATGGGCACATCTGGAAGAAGACTATTCCAAGGGAAGGGACAGCGAGGGTGTAAAGATCTGCTATAGGCAGGAATGAAGCTGGCATGTCTAAGGAACAGCAAAAAAGGTTAAAGTGACTAGAACAGAGTGGATGCTGGAGAGGCTCTTTAAAGTGTTCATCTCACTCTTTGTCAAAAGCAACAACATTATGCCGCCAAGAACCTCAGGACCTCTAGTGTCCTGCCTTGCAGTGACGTACCAGCCCCTATAGGATCTTCCCTGAGGGATTTGGGGAAAAGCCAAAACGTTTCCCATCTGATTAACACCCTAAGAGACACCGGGGAGTACTCGTATCTTCAAAAGTCAGTGCTCTGACTCTAAAAAATGAAGATATGTCCTACATCCTCAAACACGATGCTACACCCATCTGAAGGCACCTAAAAGCAGGGAGACCCGGAGAGGAGATCTGAGCTCACCTTACAGTCACTGATGCTGCCATGCAGCTGGCTGAATTCCCGGTTGAAAGTGTGCGTGAGAAGTTGCAGGCACTGGGGACAGAAAGGCACGTGTAAGTTTCAGTGGTTAAATGAAGCCCTGGGTGCGAGGCAGGAAGAGAAAATAACAGGCCTAAGACACACAGTGGGGCTCAGGTGCTGACCAAACGGCTCCAGAAATTAAATACGAATACAGCAAGGGAAGCCTGGCATACGTCTAACAAAGAAGATAAATTCAGTGGATTAAAAAAGCCATTCTCAGGACCACAAAAATGAATGGCTGCCACCACCACAGTTTAGAGCAACAGCTCCCCTTCCGACTTGTCCCCGTACTAGAAGGCGTGGAGACCTCTGGATGGAAGTATTTTCTTAAACCAACTAGAAGGCCATTCGGTTATTGAAACAACAAGACAGCCCCCCGCCCCGGCCCCCACCATCTCTCTATTCCACTGTTGGCCAGTTGCCCAGGCTCCATATGCCTGGGAGTCATCCTCGACGACCCCTCCGCCCTCTCCCACCCCACCCAGGCAACAAGGGGGGCTGATTCCACCTCCCCGGTGTCTCTTCCGTGACTGCTCTTCCTCCTCACCCTGCGGCCTCTGGCCTCAGCTGAGACCCGCACCGTCTCTATCTGGAACACCGTGCTAACGAGCTCTTTGTGCCTCTAGTCTCTCGTCGCCACAAACCCACCTTCTCTATTGCTGCCACGGGAGTCTTCCTAAAACAGGAATACCTGCTTAAAATATTTCCGCATCACCCCAGGACCCTCTGAACTCTATTCCAGTCCACAGACCCTGCCAGGTCTGGTCCTGTCCCATGTCTCCGACTCCATCTCCTGCCTCTGCCCACATCGCCCGCGTGATTCCCCAGCGCTGACGGTACAGCACACGAGGCTCCCTCTGGCGCAGACTTTCAAGGTCAGCTCACCGGCGCCAGCCCGCGGAGGCCCCCTCCTCTGGCTCCCCCAGGTTCCAGACACACACCTCCATCACACACTTGTCACCCGGTTGCCTGGGGGCTCAGTACGGGTAGAAACTGAGTCTTATTCTACCTTCCCAGCTAGCACAGGCCTCGAAACAGAGGCCCTCAAGGGTGGTGGAAAATGAAAACTCCAGCTGGCTCACGGGGTCTCACGGGGGAAAACGCTCAGCAAAGAGAAAGGGGGTCACACCTTGGTAGCCAGCTCCTTCTCTCGATCCACCAGGCTTTCGATGTCCGTGGAGTCGTAGCCGCTGCTCTCGCTGGGGGTGATGGCACTTTCAAAGGTGGTGGTAGAGATCTGAGAGGAGATGCTGGTAGAGGTGCTGAGGGTCCCACTGCTGAGGCTGGGGGACAGTGAGTCACTCAGGGATTTGGGGATGCTGTCACCAAGTCTCTCGCGCAGCAGCAGGAAGTGGCGAGTTTTCTCCACCTAAGAAGGTCAACACAATGGCCTCAGCGAACGCAAAGCTCATTAAGATCTTCATAAGCGAAATATTGGGCCTCTACCACGATCGAAGGCTGAAAAGCCAGGATCATGTAGAGAAGGTGAGCATATGAGCCACACTTTGGGAGTTGTGCCCAAGAGTTCATCTGAGCAGCTCCTGCCCTCGGATACCTCGTGAAGGAGCTCCAGCTTCTCCAACTCCCACTGGTGCTCAAGGATGAGGCTGTCCCCGCGGGGCCGCCAGCCTGCTAAGTTCTCTTCTCCCCGCACGTAGGCCACTGACGTATCCAAGATTTTTCTTCTCCTTCTCTGCATGCCTGGGGCAAGAGGACAAAGTCTTTTATTCAGAGAAAAATCGGATTCCATTTTTAGCTCAAAACACACTAATAACTCAGATACATGGCAAACGAAGACACTTAGTCAAGATACCTGGGATTTTATTAATAATAATTCACCCCTTTTCCCCAAAGCAATTCTCTGAACCTCTTTTAAAACTGAGTTTTATATTCTTCGATAATTAGGGCGACTGTAACACAACCTGAGAAAATGCCCAAGTTGTTATGTTACATGAAAATATAGAAAGATCAAATTGTACCCTATGGTTCCAAATACATCCATACGAAGAAAGTAGGAAAGGACCATCCCCGTACTCCCCACACACACCCCACATTCACGAGCTCAGTTAGGACGGCAGACGGCAGATGGCTTCAGCCCCGTCATTTCCCATTAATTTCTAAAAATATACTGTTTTTACATATCGAAGATACGAACTTCTGTTAATTAATAAAATTTCTCAAGGAAATATCTGGACACCGTCAATAGCTACTACTGGGACTTGGATTCATACTCAGTCTTTTTTTAATCTACATCTTAACTGTGGGCCCTGACCTTTTCCTGTATATGCTCTCTAAAATGATTCAAGCTCACCTTAATCAAATGTTGTTTATTTGTTCATTTTTAAGTTTACTTATTTATTTTGAGACAGAGACAGTGTGAGTGCGGGAGGGGCAGACAAACAGGGAGGGAGAGAGAAAGAGAATCCCAAGCAGGCTCCGTGCTGCCAACGCAGAGCCCGATGTGGGGCTCGAACTCACGAGACTGAGAGATCATGACCTGAGCCGAAATCAAGAGTCAGATGCTTGACCGACTGAGCCATCAGGCGCCCTCAAATGTTTTTAAAAACACTGATTTTTGTCCATGTTCTGGTTTATAAATCTAGAAATGCAAAGGGCTGCTTAAGGCCACCAAGCCAGAGAGAGAAGTAATGGCAGCCCAGAGAGACATCCGAAAGGGCACCGAACAAGTTCAACTTAATAATTTGTCTTCCTAGGGCACAGGAAGTTCAAATTCTAGCTTGACAACACCTGTAAAGTCACACTGCCAAGTTACCTTTGGGGCTAACGTGGAGAGGGAAACGGTTATGAGGTCTGGAAAGCTAAATTCATTCTCACACACTCAAAGTTTTTATAATATGCAACAACCTCCTAACGTTTTGTTCAGTACAGTTTTTGTAACTGTTCTGCAGGTCATAAACCAAACAGTGTTGTTACTTAGAAAAAGGTAACTCTCACCACCACCAAAAAACTTATAAAATATACTTGTTATATAAATATATAAAATATATATTTTTATATATAAAATATACTTGGTTTCTTATAAAATATACTTGGTTTCTACAAAATTTTCCTACTCGTGTAGGTTAGATTTTTGACCTAAAATACTCCAAACACAGGCAAAGATAACCATCACCTCCCTGACCCACAAGGGCTTACCTGGACTACCCGTGTCTGCCATTTTGCATAAACTGAGTTCATAAATTCCAGTGACACGATTGCTATTTGAATTAAAACAAACACTTGTTTAACTTCTCATGGCACAAAAACAGGAAAATCTCAATTCTCTCTACTTAAAACACTGTCTCCTCTGGAGGGACTGCAGCCCACCCTTAAATATAATTACAGACATTTCTCACTTCTTTTTTTATTCTGAACTTAAGAAGTATACTTTTTCCTAGGAGTTTGTTTTCATGCCAATCTTTTGAATTACTTCAAAGGATGAGTAAAATTGAATGATGAACCCAAAAGTTTATAATACAAAGGTAAAAGTTAAAAATCTGTGTTTTCTTTTCTTTTAAATTTTTTTTAATGTTTATTTATTTTTGAGACAGAGACAGAGCGTGAGCAGGGGAGGAGCAGAGAGAGAGGGAGACAGAATCCAAAACAGGTTCCAGGCTCTGAACTGTCAGCGCAGAGCCCGATGCGGGGCTCGAACTCACGAACTGCGAGATCGTGACCTGAGCCGAAGTCGGACGCTTAACCGACCGAGCCATCCAGGCGCCCCAAAAATCTGTGTTTCCTTACCACGAGAGACAAGACGGGCAGAGGAAGGTCTGACCAGAATGAAAAGATAAACATCGACTTTGGGGGCATGTCATGAGGAAGGTTACTGAACCCTCCACTGTGTTAGTAACGCATATTTATTTTGAGAGAGAACGTGTGTGCACACATGCGTGGAGGAGGAGCAGAGAGAAGAATCCCACACAGGCTCCACACGCTGTCAGCAGAGCCTGACGCAGGGCTTGATCTCTCAAACCGCGAAATCACGACCTGAGCCGAAATCAAGAGTCAGACGCTTAACCGACTGAACCACCCAGGCGCCCCGGTAACACGTATTTTTTAAGCTGAGTGGTGACACACAAGCATTCCCTGTATTAGTCTTGGCGGATTTCTACAGGTCTTAAATACGAATAAGTCTTTAGAAGAAGAACGTCCCAATGGTGATCATTTAGAAATAATGACATCTGAAAGAACATTTAGTCCCTGAAAAACTGCTGAGTGTTCACAATGTAATAGTCTTCCTTCCTTCATACGCTCGTCTATCCGTCAGTATTCCATTAAATGCCAACATTTAAAAGTTACTGCCCTTCAGGCATCCGGTTGTAAGCTAAGCCCGCAGCAGCAAGCCAGGCACACTGCGGGCTCTGCTGACCCTGCAGTGGGCAGACCAAATGGAAACTCAACTTGTCTCAGAAACTTACGAGTCCGGTGACTTCGAGTAGCCGCTGCCAAAGAGGCTGCGCAGAGAGCGTGGCGGCGAGATCTTGGCGTCCCGGGAGTAGAAGACCATGCACACATCTTTGGTGATGACCGCCGGCTGGATGCAATGATCCAGCTGAAAGCAGAGAGGGGTGGGCCCCGATGAAACCCAGACGGAGCACTGTGGCAGGAGTCTGTGCGCCGCCACGGTTGGAGAGCTGGTCCCAGATGGGGGGCGGGGAGATTTCAGCTCTGCCAGTCGCTTCAACAGCAACTCGGCAGACGATACGTGCAAGAGTAGGCGGTGGTCCTCGCAGCTGCTTTACTTTTCGGAACTATTTTTAAAAGTTTTTTCTGTAATAACGGTTCCTATTTATTGTTTCTTATGTGCCAATCACTGTCCTAAATGCTTATATGTGATCTCTCAACACCTTTCTGGGGTAAATGCCATTATGTTTACCCTTGTTTAAGAAATGAGGGAACTGAGGCAGAGAGAGACGAAGCCCCTGTGTAAGGACATGCTGGCAGTAAGCGGCAGCACAGGGACCTGCGCTCAGTTGGGCTGGTTCCAGGGTCTGTGCTGTTAACCACGACCGGGCTCTGCCCACAGCTGCAAAAACACGAGGCAAAGTTTTCTTAAACTCATACCTTCTTTGAAGAATGGTGATTAGGCCACTAAAACTGAAGCTATAGTAGAAATCATAGGGCTTTTTTATTTTAAAGTTTATTACTATTTTTTTGAGTCATCTCTAACACCCAAAATGGGGCTCGAACTCACGACCGACCCCAAGATGGGGAGTCCCAACCTCTTCTGAGCCAGCCGAACACCCCGTCATGTAACTTTTCGATTAAACAGAGACTAGGAACAGAATTTCCTACAACCAGAACGGCAGCAAACGGTTGACAAAAATCTGTCAAATCATTCCTCTTCATCTCCCACGGTCATCTGCCCACTGCTCAGGGCTGGCCATTCAAGTTCAGAGTCTCCTCACCTCTAGGTATGCTGACAAGGTCATGTAGATCTTTTCCCCATAGGGTGTCACTCGGTTCAGAAGGAGAGAGTTATGGAGGGAGCTGTCCCACACGGCCTCGAAACGGTAGAAGGTCCTAAGGTCAGAAAGGCGAGAGGCAATTACCTGAAGAAGTGAAGTCACCTTAGTCGAGGTACTGTCACTGTCAGTAACACTGCCGACACCCACAAACACCTGCAATATATCGAAATCTAACAACACAGTGGAGGCTTTACCCCCTCGGAGGAAGAGGTAGGCCCCCCCCCCCCCCCCCCCCGCCTCTCCCCCCACCCACTACCCAGGAGCACTCAGCTATGCCTTCCCCCCCACCCCACAAGCCTGCTTTTCTGCCTATAAACATAAAAATAGAGCAATCAAAGAGATTAGGATGAAAAGGATAAGTGGGTACAGACAGAAACTAAAGGAAGAAAGCCAAAAGGAGCTCCTCCATCAGTCAACAAAGAGCAGGAAACAAATCCTCAGTAGATTGTAAGCCTGTCTTCACCTCACAGTCTGGTTCTGGAGCCTCAGAAATGTCACAAACATACCTGAGAAGATTGATGGAGGAAACAGGCAGGATAATTTAAGTACTGGGAGTCTTATTTTAAATAAAAAAACAAGTGGTTATCCTTAGCTGATGTTTCAGAAAAAGAATAATTTTAGAGTAGAGCTGGCTAACTACTATTTGTTACTTTTCAAAAAAAAATCCACAAGAAAACCAACCTTACATTTAAATAACAACTAGAAGCTTGATTTAATGAGTACCTATAAACTTTTTAAAGTTGTTCTCGTATCTTCTTTGTAAAACCCCACAGGGCTGACCTGGCCTGACATGGGTTCTGCCCATTCTGCAGTCTCATCTGAAGCACTGTGCTGAGTTACAGGTCAGCCCCCGACTGCCTGCAGTCCCCCCGCAGGGCCCCCGCGGGCTCCGTAACAGGTGCCTACCTCCGACAGTGCCTGTTCCATCACTACTGGCTCTCACCCGATTCAGCTGGCAAGCGGTGGCGCACACTGTGCTTCCTGCCCAATACACTCCTCCGAACTCCTTCCCAAATGGTGACCTTGCTATTGCTGTCTTTTCTAGATTTCCTATGACAAATAACTGGTGTATTTTCTCTCTAAACACATGCCCGTGCTTCCTTCTCCTGAAACTGTCGAGAGAAAACAATTCACTTCTAAAAGAACTCCCTAGCCACACCTCATCCTCCACGTGTCAGACTAGGGAGCTCTTCTAGAAGCCTGACCAGTTCATTTCGTAGCTGCTTCCACATCGAAGTCTTCCGCAAGTACCTGCCACTCTCTCAAACGCCTAGCTTTTGATGCAGTGTGGATGGGTCAAGAAAATACAAAGACACCAAAGGAACAAAGAAACATTTAACAAGACAGAGACAGATAAAGCAACCAAGGGTCTCAAAAAGCAACCACAAGGGGCGCCTGGGTGGCGCAGTCGGTTAAGCGTCCGACTTCAGCCAGGTCACGATCTCGCGGTCCGTGAGTTCGAGCCCCGCGTCAGGCTCTGGGCTGATGGCTCGGAGCCTGGAGCCTGTTTCCGATTCTGTGTCTCCCTCTCTCTCTGCCCCCCCCCCCTTCATGCTGTCCCTCTCTGTCCCAAAAAAAAAAAAAAAAAAGTGGGGAAAAAAAAAAAAAAAAAAAAAAAAAGCAACCACAAAGGATGGTGGAAGTCTTCCTGGGCTCCTGGGCTCAGCAGAGAACACGTCATGCATCCACAGCGCCCTGTTTCAATCAAATAGTTCATTTTGGTTTAAAACACATTCTAATCCTGGGTGGTGATGAGCACTACTTGGGCAGAAGCTCCCTGAGAGCTCTGTCACCCGAGACTCCGCTTTTATTGTGTCCCTGTGTGTGCTGAGGTACCTGGAACGGGCCTACCTGTCACACCACGAGGTCTGGACACACCCGTGCTGAAGTGGAATGAACCCCCTTCTTAGAGCGAGGGCATCTATTACTCTGGAGAAGCCGGACAGAAGTCCCTGTCCCTCCTGCCTATAATCTCTGAGCCGTTAAATTTTCACACCGTGACTTAGCACCTCCCAGTGCCAATATTTAGGGTTCATGACTCTCTTTCAACACAGGCAAATGTTTTGAATTTGTCAAAGAAAAGCCTCTTCATTTCTGTTTTCAGGTTGGGTTTTCACTTAACCTAAGGAGGAAATTTCAGTGGTAGAACCTTGGCTAACAAAAAGGAATTTCTGACTCCACTAAAATCTTCCTGCATTTGCGGGGGAGGGGATTTTTTGTTTCATTTGGCACTTGGGGGTGCTGCAGCACATTCTTTTGGAATACCCACTGAAGATGGCAATCCTTCAGAGATGGTTGTTAAGAAACAAGACTGGTGAGAAATGTCAACTGAATCAAGCTAGCAAGAGAATTTAGAATTAGAAACAGGGCTGAGTCCTGAGACATGTTTCCCTGTATGGCTCCTATGGTGGTTAAGAAATAATCCCAAATGGATTTCTCGAGATGTTCTGAACAATGGCAGTGTGTGTGTGTGTGTGTGTGTGTGTGTGTGTGTGTGTGTATCTTTAAAAACCAAACAGGGGCGCCTGGGTGGCTTGGTCGGTTAAGCGTCCAACTTCGGCTCAGGTCATGATCTCACGGTCCGTGAGTTCAAGCCCTGCGTCGGGCTCTGTGCTGACAGCTCAGAGCCTGGAGCCTGTTTCAAATTCTGTGTCTCCCTCTCTCTCTGCTCCTCCCCTGTTCATGCTCTGTCTCTCTCTGTCTCAAAAATAAATAAACGTCAAAAAAAAAAAATTAAAAAAAAACAAACAAACAGACATTTTAGGCTATGTTGTCATGTATAACTTCCTTCATTTTTCTTCCCTAAATCAGATGAAGAGAGATGGGCAAAGACTTCCTTCACTATTGAACCAGGACTTTTTTCTACTGCAAAAGAAGAAAATAGATAAGACAAGCAGTCCTGACAGAGAAAGAGAAATGTTTAAAAATAAACAGCCTATTTTTCACAGACTCAGCTGCCCAAATAGCTAAACTGGTCTCTTCTACGGCATAGGACAAAACAAAGAAAACAGTGAGTAATTATGCAAAGCTACAGAGCAACAAACCTTTCAAGCTGCTGACAGAGACAGGACAGACAAAGAATAGAAAACCCAGCCTGAGATTCCACGAAAGGAGGGGAGTAACGCTCTAATTGGTAATGCAGCAGAGGAAAACCCGAAGGCGCACAAGAATTAAATGGACAGGTCTAGTAAATGGAATGAGAGAATACGAACTCTGTCAATCATTTAAGAAGCTGTGTGTGAAACTATACACATCAGGAAAACCCGGGGAACAAAGGGTGCCGGAGAAGGTGTTGCTCTATCCTAGGTCTGCACGGGGAAAAACTACTAAATTAAAATAGTAGTCCAAGCAACGTAAGACATAAAGCATTCTGATAGATTAGAATCTTTATGTGCAAAAAAGCAAACAGAAAATACCTAGGAATGTCCTTATCAAGAAAGAGCCTGCAAAAACACAGAAAAGGCTTTTGTTAGTGCAGCAGTGGCACAAAAAAGGAAAGAGGAGAGGAAAGCAAAAGCGAAAAAAAAATACATAAGACACATTTGCTGTTAAGCAAAGTAAATTCAAGTGGACAATTGACACAGAACTCCATGGGGCACAATTTGATAGACAGCTTACAGTGACATGGGTCCCTCTCTCCAGAAACATTTAATTAAGGAAAATGCTGGGCACAGAAGGGACTGTGGAGACCACCTCTATTAACACCCCCTCTCTGCAGATGACTCAGTACTGGAAGGGGTAGGAAGTTGCTGCAGAGTTAAGGGAAAACCAAAGCGATTCGGTAACACAGATGCGGGACTGGAAAGAAAAGCTGCAGTGGCCCCTGTTGGTCACACGCCACCATCAATACCCAGAGGTGCTCTCTCCTAGACACACGTGCACAACACACTCACACTGGAGTTCAAGTTCACCTTTAAACATTGAACCTTAGGCGAAACGAACAAAAGCTCTCAACCAAATTCCATTTAGCAACTTGCCAAATTAGCTTAGGCTCTCCGTATTCCTAAAATGGAAAGATGGATGTCCATTACGCGCTGAACATCCTAAACTAGATGGGTATCTCACCCACCCAGACAGTCTGCTCCCTAGAACTGAGTGGTGTGCTTATCGAGTGTCAATAGTACCTGGTCTTGACCCTGTTTATGCCGTTGTACTTACCATGATTATCTAAATTAATCCAGCATTAGGCAAAACAATGTAACGTGAGGGCAAAAATAATTTTTGCTCAGTGTGAAACAAAACTAAGTTGAACATTTTTAAAAGATTTGATAATGCTGAGTTGTCAAACAACTCAGCTGTCAAAAAACAGCTGTCAAACTAAGTTTGGGTGTGATCAATATAAAAAAGGGAAATATTAAAATTGTAATGACAGATGACAGAAAGCTGACAGGATTTTGCCATTCGATTTTCTTCAGAGGTTTCTACTTCTTGCTCCACAAGATTAAAAATCACAGGCGATGAATTATGGGTGTGCTTTTGCAAGAAAGAGCATCCCAAGTCCAATAAATAAGGCTACAATTAAAGACAAGGCCTTGGCCCTACAGCAAGAGCTTGACAAGACAATGTACATTTATGGAGCTTAAATTAAAACGTTCAAAGTGCATATCTTTCTATTTTACTTGACGTTGGCCGACTTTTTTGATTAATTAACTCTACACCTCTATTGCGGAAGATAAGCTGCTTTTGACAAAAGCCAAATTCATCTCCTGCTGCATCTGACCTGCGGCCAGGTATGAATCCCGGGACTTCCGAAGGTCACTCTAACACAGGCCATTTAGCTCAACCAGCGTTTCAACCAAACATCATCCTTCCCTGTGAGTTTTGCTAAGTAGCCTAGGAATATTTAGGATCTATTTCTCATAGCTGCAAAGAAAACATGGTGCATGCCGGCTGCCTCGGCAGGCGAGGATACCATGCAGGGTTAGTGAGGACTTCAGAGAAATGGTACCGCTCACGATTCTGCCCAGGAACGGACCAGGGAGGACCAGAGCACGCTTCTGTCCCTCTGTCCGCCCCGGCCCCCCCTACAGGTACACCCTCATACTCAGTCCCTCTCCCTCACAGCGCCTGCAGCTCCTCCTACAGGCAAAAAGCGAACAGATATTTGCTTTTTTTCCTCTTTCCTATGCAAAACTGTAACACAAGGAAACGGTGGAAAAAAATTAACTCTGGCCCAAACTTTTAATCCCATTTCTGCCTTTTGTCTCATTTTTCCTCTCCCTCTTCCCAACATAGATGTGAGCACGTTTTTCAGGAATACACAGAAGTATCCAGAAGTCCTCCTGTAATGCAAAGGCAGTGTCCTGAGCCCACATCTGCAGACACAGCCACCCGTTTCCCAGCCATCGCTACATACAGGAATGGAGTCTCTGTGCACAGTGACAGAACTCCTTTCCTGGGGACGTAAGGGGCCCAGAAGATTTATCTCCAGTCTGACACGGGAAAGAAGACTGGCTATGTACTTTATGCATTGTCTGTCATCACTTGATTATAAAATGGAATTTTAAGGGAAGCCAGTTTAAAATTAAAAATAAAATAAAATTCATTATTTACAGCAGATAACCTTGGTCAGAAGAGTTTATACGTATGAATTTATCTCCTTTATAAGTGAACGAAAATGAAAAGCAAATACTAAGAATCCTGGAGCCTATGCTGGCAGCAGCAAAGCATAAACACAGGAGGGTTTGCTGGGCCCAGGAGGGCACGTTTCCATGACACTTAGGACAGACAGACCTTTCCCACAGCAACCACTTCATAGGAGAGCACCTAGTCTCAGCAATAATTAATTTATGCTTTTAAACCCTTGGGAAGAATGCTGAATTTTCTTTTTCTGTTCTCGTCTCTAAGACTGTATTTCATCTACTCAAACTCTACCCCGGAGAGAGTATTTTCACTCAGTATTGGTAACAGATCCACATACATGTAGCTCCACAATTATTTACTTTTGGAGAGCAGAGTGGCAGGGAGAAAAGGGATGTCTGAAGTGAAAGAGGAATTCGTTTCTGCCCCTGGACAGGAGTCACCGGTGAATGGGGAATCTAACGGTGTGGCGTCAACCTGCACGGGCTGACTCATCACGCTGCACAGGGGCCCTACCTGCTGGAGTTGTGGGAGGACTTCAGGTACTTGGCAGAGATAATATTTAGGGAGAGGATAGCATCGACCGCAGCCTCATCCACTTCAGCCTTGTTCCTGATCCGGCCTACGAGGAAGAATAAAGAAACTAGGACAGGGGTACACTTAACAACACAACAGAAACTCATTAAGCCAAAGAGAGACTTTTAAACCTGTGTACCTTCGGGTGCCGGAAGGGTCACTTAGCCAACCACCAAATGGTCCTCCACTCTTCCCCCTGTTGTCTTCCCTTTCCTGCCCACATTTGGTCAATTGTGAAACCTTACTGACTCTTTGTTTGGAGTTTCTCATGCTCATCTCAACTTCTAGTTCTCATACCACCTCCTGCTCACAAAGGTCACCCCCTTCCCATCTGGAACACTGCGATGGCCATTTCACTGATCTCCTGGCTGCTCACCTCATCCCCCTCTCCAATCCACCCCACACTCACCTTACAGAGACTTCTGAAGCCACTGCCTTCATTATACCGCTTAAAAAATTTTTTTAATGTTTATTTATTTTTGAGAGAGACAGAGAGTGAGTGGGGGAGGAACAGAGAGAGAGGGAGACACAGAATCCAAAGCAGGTGCCAGGCTCTGAGCCATCAACATAGATGCCCGACACGGGGCTCGAACTTACAGAAGATCCTGACCTGAGCTGAAATCGAATGCTTAACCGACTGAGCCACGGAGGAGCCCCACCACTTTCCTGTTCAAAATCCTACAACTCTGTTTTCCAGTGAACACTAGGGGACGTACTGCAGAGAGGCTAAGAGCACAGCCTCTGGAGCTAGACTGGATTCAAATCTCAGCTTTAACACTTTCTGGCTGTGAAGCTTAGGCATATTGAGTCTTTGTTTCCTCTTCTATGAAGTGTGATTAGCAATTCTTCCCTTACATGATTGTTAAAACCATGTTATGTATTTGTTATGTTAAATAATATTTTTAGAGCATTCAGAAAAGTACCTGGTATAGAGTAAGGACTACACAAGAGTTTGTTAAAATAAAAAAAACAATAATAAAAAAGAAAAGCTTCAAAAACCACTGCCCTAGACAGAAGAGAGTACAATCTCCCTTCTAGGGGTTCTTAATGTGGTCCACAGATACTCAAGGGGTCTATGTATAAAATTCAGGAGGTCCATGAGCTTGAATGAGAAAAAAAAAATTACAACTTTATTTTCATGAGCCTCTGACTAAAATTTGGCATTTCCTTCAATTATGAAGGGAGGAGACAATCCACAGGAAAATCAGCAGAAGCTGTGACTCTATCCCTGTAGAAATCAGATGTTTTCATGTCATACTAAGGTAGAATATCTCAACATTCATCACCGCTCTGAGTGATAGAAATTAGACCTGCTGCTTCTTTAATGCATTTAATGCATTAATATGAAGAAAAGCTTATACTATGAACTTATTTAGTATTTGAGCAATCTCAGTATCACTAGTTCCCTTTGTAACCCTATGTACAGCTGACCCTTGAACAACACGGGTTTGAACTGCATGGGTCCACTTACACACAGTTGTTTTTTCAGTAAATACAGGATAGTATTGTAAATATATTTTCTCTTATGATTTTCTTCCCCCATGGTTTTTTTTTTTTTTTTTTTTTTTTTTTAAAGTAGGCTTCATGCCCAGTGTGAAGCCCAAAGCAAGGCTTAAACTCGTGACGCTGAGATCAAGACCGGAGCTGAGATCAAGAGTCGGACGCTTGACTAACTGAGCCACTCAGGTGCACCCTCCCGCCCTTATAATTTTTTTAATAACGTTTTTTTCTCTAGCTTACTTTAAGAATATAGTACATAATACATAAAACATACAAAATACATGTGAATCAACTGTTTACGTTATCAGGAAGGCTCTGGTCAACAAGAGGCTGTTAGCAGTTAAATTGTGGGGAGTCAAAATTATATGCAAATATTCAACTGCACTTCAAAACAATTTTTTTTAATATTTATTTTTGAGAGACAGAAAGAGAGAGGGAGGGAGGGAGGGAGGGAGGGAGGGGCAGAGAGAGAGGGAGACACAGAATCTGAAGCAGGCTCCAGGCTCTGAGCTGTCAGCACAGAGCCCGACAAGGGGCTCAAACCCACGAACCGTGAGATCATGACCTGAGCCGAAGTCGGATGCCTAACCAACTGAGCCACCCAGATGCCCCTATCCAACTGCACTTCTAACCCTTACTCTGTTCAGGGGTCAACCGTACTTTATTTTCTACATTTAAAAACATTAATTCTGAGGCTACCCCACTGCCAAAGGGGTCCATGGCAACACAGGATCCAGAACCCTGCCTTGGACTCTAAAGCTTATACGGTTTATCCAGTTTTTTCTTCTCATCAGGAGACCTTGGCCATGGGTTTCTAGCCATCTGCATGTTAGACATGTTCCTGACTCTCTTTTCAAGATGTTTCTGTGTATGGAAAACAAGACAAATGAGAACCTTCTAATTTTTCCCACATCTGTTAAGATCCTCCTGGATCCTTTCTATTGTTAATTCTCAGCCCGGGGTCTTTCTCACTTGCCCTCATTTTGGCACTTACTCATCAAACTGCTCTATTTATTTATTATTTTTAAAGTTTATTTATTAATTTAAGTAATCTCTACACTCTACATGGGGCTTGAACTCATGACTCTGAGATCAAGAGTCGAATGCTCTACTGACTAAGCCAGCCAGGCGTCCCCCCACTGCTTTGCACATACATATGTCGTCTCCTCAACAAAACCGCAGGCTTACAATGAGCAGACACTTCTCTTATGCCCTCTCAGAAGCTTTAAAACAGAGCCATTCCCACGGTAGCTGAGTAAAATAACGGTTGGTTGCGGGGCACCTGGGTGGCTCAGTTGGTCAAGCATCTGACTCTTGATTTCAGCTCAGGTCATGATCTCACGGTTCATGACATTGAGCCCTGTGTCGGGCTCTGTGCTGACAGCACAGAGCCAGTTTGGGATTCTCCCTCTCTCCCTCTCTCACTCTCTCCCCTCCCGCTCTGCCCCTCCCCCAATCTCGCTCTCTCTTGCTCTCCCTCTCTCAAAAATAAATAAATAAGCATTAAAAAAATAATGGCTGGTTGAATAACATATCCCTAATGATGGGAGTTGAGAAAGAGTAGTTTCAAACTCTAGGCCACATATTCTCCAGTACTCTTTCTGCACATTCCCTGTGTTCCTCTAAAAAGCCTGGCTCTGTCCTCAGCTGAGGGAATGTACTCACCTACCACCAGCTCACGAACATCCTTCCAATGGAGCTCACTCCCCTTCTCATGGATAATGGTCACCGTGATCCTTCGCTGGATGCCCTAGGTAACGGAGCAGGGTTGTAATTTAGCTGGGACAGTCTAGGATTTCCTCTTGTGTGCTGCTTTCTGGACTGCGTGGTGTGGGGGTGGGCAAGACGAGAGGAACGGAGAGGGGGCAATGCTGTCCCCACTCTCTCTTTTTTTTTTTTAAAGTAGGCTCCACGCCCAACGTGGGGCTTGAACTCACAACACCCTGAGATCGGTCACACGTTCTACTGACTGAGCCGCCTTGGCGCCCCTCCACGGTTACTCTAAACAAAGGGATATGGGCCGGGGACTGAGGAAGAGCCAGGTTCTGGAATGGCTTTAAGAACAAGCGGCTGGATGGTAGACCCAGAATATGAGACCCTCAGCTCCTACGCCCACCTGGGTGATAAGCATTTTCTTAAAGAGTTTACTTTTAAGTAATCTCTACGCCTGACGTGGGGTTTAAACTCACAACCCCGAGATCAAGAGTCACGGGCTCCGCGGACGGAGCCAGCCAGGCGCCCCGGGCATAGGCATGTCGGAGCACTGACCGAATCCACTTTTGATTTACCAAAGGAGGACACCTGTATTTCATGGCCAGATTTTAGTCCGTTGCAACTTCCATCCTCTATCCCCATTAAGGACTTTTAACTATAAAATTACG
Organism: Panthera uncia; assembly: GCF_023721935.1. Classification (NCBI taxonomy): domain Eukaryota; kingdom Metazoa; phylum Chordata; class Mammalia; order Carnivora; family Felidae; genus Panthera; species Panthera uncia. Next base: position 97,366,712 of record NW_026057585.1, read on the forward strand.
GTCTCCAAACATGGAAACTATATACAAGAAAATGAAATTGTATAAAATGACATGCGAGCTGCACAAATTATAGTAGTTGAATAAAAGTCTTTTTCAAAATAGGTCTCTCAAAATGTATTTCTACGTATGAGCAACGGTATAATACAAGCCAAGGTCTGAGGAAAAACATTAAAAAACGTACAAAAAAAGAAAAAAAAAGTACAACGTCTCCTGATCCCCAAATCTGCTTAAAGTGGAGAGGGAAAACAGAGACACAGAAAGAGCTCTGTTTTGGCTCTCTCCTAGGCCCTCTCTGGCTCCCTCATTAGTACCTGGTGAAGCAAAAATGTCCCCTGGCAGGGCAAGCCCGCTGTGTGGTCAACCACGGCTGGGATGTACCTAGAAGAACAGAAACGCAGAGAAAGCAGTGAGACGGGACGCCTGCGCGGAGGGCTCCGCCCGCAAGGTCTTCTCTGCTGCGACATCCCCCAGTGGTCTCGGTTTCCCTGGTCTTCCTCACCATTTGGGCATTCAGTGAGTCACACGGTCACTTGCATTTAATAAACCTTCTCACGTATCCGTGCCATATCCCCCTTACTAGACCCAAGTGCTCAAAGCACAGTAACATTTTGGGCTCCCTCCCAGCCTCCTGCATGACAGATATTCTATAAATAATGTACAACTGCAACAGCAAGTGTCAGGAGGTAGGAAAGGGGTCATTTCAGATTTCAGGTAGTTTTTAAGGATCAGAAAGCAATTAACTCAGTAGAAACTCTCCCTCATGACGCAAGTTATAATCACATTACAGGTCTGTGTACGGAAAGTACAGCTTCTTAAAGCCGTGTCACTACTGACAACGAAATATGGGACTGACACAGCCAGACTCTCCTATCAGTAGGAACACAAAAAATGTTTCATGGAGATGATCGTAAGGGTGGTACTCAGCATTATAAACAGAGGATCATTAGGATAACATTTTTTCCTTACCCTTTACATTAACCAATAGAGCCCCTTGCCTCTGTTCCAGGAATGGGATCTTTCTTTGTGTTTTTGCAAACGCAATTTAGAGACAACTGTGAACAAGAATTATATTCACCACTCGCTCTAACGCAGCTCACACACAGAGAGTAAGCTGATGTTGATTCTTTTCATCTAGGACAACAGACCTCAACCGGGGGTGCTTTGTAACGTCTGAGGACATTTTTGGTTGTCACACTGAAGGCAGGTGCTCCTGGCCCCCTGTGAGAAGAAGCCAGGGAGGCAACTACATATCCTACGATACACAGGACCGCCCCCCATGACGGAGACTTATCTGGCCCAAAACGGTGCTAAGGCTGAGAAACCCTGGTCTAAAGAAACATCCTGCCCTCAAATCCTCTCACTGAGATTATTAAGATAAGTTGTGACTATATTATGCACAAAATGCTTCTGATTCCCTTTGCTCTGCTGCTATTAAAACCCACTGTGTAAGTTTTCTTCCCTCATACAAGGTGCCAGGCTCCACGTTCTTGCTGTTGCTAACAAGAAGGCAAATTAGTATTCTGGACAGTCCCTTCTTTGACAAACATCTAATTCAAAAGAATAACACCACCAAAAATTCAATTCAAAACTGGAAGTCAACAGTGACGATGATTCATTAACCTGAATATGAGCAGAGAGGCTCAAAACTGCATTTTTTAATTTTGAAAAACTTTGCCCTTGTTTAAAAATTTAGAAAGTTGGACTTACTCTCCTGTAGGCTCCAGTTCACTGATCTCAAACCAAACCAGAAGATCGTACTTGCTCATGCTCTGGCCAAGGCTGGTTTTGCTCATGGTGTTTAACTTGGTAGCTGGAACTTTCAAAAGTTTTTAGAAAATGTCAAAATCTGGTCCGAGTCTGCTTAGTAAAAGTATAAACTTCTCTTCAAGGACACACTTGGGAAAAAGGCAACGAAAGTCAGGGCTCCATTTCAATGCAGAAGACTCGGAAAAATGTCACCATCCACTGCATTAGTGCCTCTAAATTCAGAGAACTGGGAAAATGGAGAGTCAGCTTGTTTCTGCCTCTCAACAAACAGTATCCACTGACAAGAAAACGGGTTTCGTGCAGAGTGAACGTGCTCACAAAACTATTCAAAAACCTTCCTTAGACTGTCATTATGTTCTGGCATGTGTAGCATGGTAACACTGTGGGAGAGACAGTGTGGACAGAGCCTCGTACGTCACAGGCTCTCTTCTCTCTCCCGTGCTCCCACCCAGTGGTGCCCAAACCTCCCTGTGCATTGGAGTCACCCAGGGATCTTAAAGCAAAGCCCAGGCAAGTAAATCATAATCTCCAGGGGTGGGACCCAGTCCGCCAAGAAGACTGAACCCCCTCTAGGGACTCTAATGTGTGGGTAAGTTTAGGAACCCCTGGTCCAAGATGCAAATACAGGATTCTATAAATGATCTTATGTTACACACTTTCTTCACATTTAAATTCCATATTATTAACTGTACTGGTGAAATAAGTTAGCCAAAAACACAGTATTTCCAGGAGTTCCAAATTCTACATGGTGGGTATTTTGAAACACTACACAGAAATTCTAAAATCTGGCAATACAAAGAGCGCTCTCTGCTCAGAACCTGGGAGCACTGGAGTGAGAGTCCAGTGGCTTGGGATCTAATACCGTTCAATCACTAACTATCTATGTGACTTGGGTTGAGTTGCTTAATCCCTGGGAGTCTGTCTCCTCATCTACAAAACGTAGATCATTAATATTTAGCCCGCTCTCTTGAAAAGGTATCGTGAAGAGCCACTCACAGATACCTGGGTATTTAGATACCCAAGAAGTATCTGGGTATTTAGATACCCAGGAAGTATCTAAAGGGGCCCAATACGTACAGCACCAGTCAAATGTTAGCCTGTCTGCACTATTCACTCCAGCTGAATTCCACTAGTCAAGAAAAAAATAGTGTCACTGATTCTGGTGATCACCTGATGGGTCAGAAAGTGAAATCAGAAGCATTAAAAAAACAAAAACAAAACCCACTCGCTAATAAAACTCTTGAAAATTAAAGATACCATTACAAAGAATCCAAACGAGCAAACACAATGAGGCCCTCACCTTATGTGGCGATGTGAAAGAGGCACAAGGAGAGAAGGTGTGTCCTCACATCTCTCCAAAGGAAACGTGATCCTGACAACATGCTAGACTCTACGTTCGGGTCAAGCAGCAAGGAGAAACCCCAGCGTTTCGTACGCAGAGAGCCAGGCTTTAGGATGAGCCCGGAGGACGGTTCTACATCTAAGGCAGAGCTAAGTCGGCTACTAACCATCTCGTTTAGGTGCCCTCTCACTCTGGCAGCCGGGAACTGGCAGAGAGAGGAAAGGGGGCGATGTGCCTGCCCCGTCCCGGAAGGTGGCGACAGCGGAGGAAGCAAGCGCGTTGGCGTGCTCAGAAACCGCGTCCAACACATGCACATTCACATAGTCAGCTACGAGAAACCGAATCAGCTCAATCTTTCTCTCATGGTCTGAAGGCAGGATGGAGAGCAGCAGTACGGAGGTGGAGAGCAAGTGTGGGCGGGGTGGGAAGGTGGCAAGTGGGCAACAAGGAGAGAGGATGAGAATGAAGAGAAAGCAAAACAGATGAATGAACATGCAGAATACATTTGATACGCAAAGAAACGCGCGGTCGCCAATCAGTTATGAGGAGTTACATACAAAAAGCAGAGAGATTTAGGGACAGGGAGCTTATCCAAATCTGTAATAAGAAGACCAGAAAGTTGGCAGGGAGAGAGAGCCCTATCGTTTCTGACTTCCCATTTAAACCAGGAACCAAGAATCCCAGCTCCTGCTAGACACAGGAATACGTAAGCACACACCAAGTGGAGCGGGAATGTGCAATGGTTTCTATCTGAAAAGCCATCAGAATCAGAGCCGTGTCACCCCAAGGAGGGCTCACCTGGCTTGGAGAGCGGCATGGGCGGAGGGAAGAAGCGTCGAGATGGCTGAGGCGGGCTGCAAAGGAAGGGGACAAAGTTCAAGACTGAGAAAGGGTCCCATCAATGGCGTATTTAAATCCCCTCTAGAAACGGATCCCTGGCACTTGCAAATGAGGCCTAGTATCAGATACCAGATATAACCCCACACAGTGAAACTGAGGCTAAGACATTTTAACAACAGTGCCCTTGGGTGTCCCAGTTAATAAACAGAAGTTTTCTGCTAACACGGACACTCTGCCATCTCCCAAAAGGCCCCATTGCTGCTCTCGTCATCGCTCTCAACGTCTCTACTTACAGCTCATGCTTCATATAGCTCTGGGTTAGTTAGGAACAATTACACAGAATTCTCATGTCGCATCACCTCAACTCTCTATCCTATTCAAAGTCTCTTCCTACCAAAGAGGTAGCACCCCAGGTCAGCTGGGCAAAATTCAATGCGCTCTACCTAAATTAGTGGTTCGGTGGCTTAGAAAAAAGGTGGTGACGTTTCTAAAGAGGAAATTATCAGGGACCACAGAAAACTGTTCTTCAGTTCTCTGAGTCCCGCAAAAGATTTCTTTTTTCCCGTCAAGTGGCAATGACAGTAAGAACAGGCCAACGATAACATCAGCAACAAGAATCTTTGCTTCTCTGGTCCAAACCTGTTAAGGTCCTGTCCTTGCAGATGAAGCGGGTGCTGCTGATAATGCCCAAAGACTTCAAATACTATCGGCTTGGTTTTGATATAGTCCACGAATGATTCCGTGACCTCCACTGCAATCTAATGAGGAATAAAGCCAAGCTAGATTAGGGAATGAATTACTCTAACAAACACACATTTTTGCTGCAGTCAGAATTTTAGCACTTCTGAGTAGCCAGGGTGTGCTGGGGATTTGACTCTGCGGGTCTCCCACACCAAGACAGGGGCTCCGCACTGGTTTTCATTCTAAAGCAACTTTAGTAATAAACTTTAGGCCTTCAAGACCCTCCGTCATCCGCCACCTGCTGCCCTTTACACACTTACTGTTTTGGCATAAACTCACCTGCCGCTCCTCTCTCCCCTGTTGTGCCTGAGGACCTGCGCAGGCTATCGCCCTGCCTGTAAGGCCTGCTCCTGTCTCTGTGCCTGTAAGTCATTCGCAGACTTCCAGGCCTGGCTTGAATAGTAACGACAGTGAGAAAACCATGCCTGTTGACAAGGCACCAGGTACATAACCAAGTCTGACCCACCTTTTCTTATCACGCTACATCCTTCAGAAAGTTCCCACCTCCTTTCCCCACCCAACTACCAACCCCGCCCCCTGCCCCCACAGAAAAAGTAACCTAAAGTATCCTTCTGTTAATGAAAATAACTTTCCCTCCTTTCTACTTCCTTTGCATTTAACAAATACCTTGCTAATAAGCAAGGTCTCTAGGCCATGTGATACTGCTGTTTCAATACGCGTCTTATGTCTCTACCATCCTAAGCTCTTCGGGGACACAACCCTCTGTGATTCATCACTCTTCCCTGGTGGCGTCAGCACAGTCCTTGTGCACACTATCCTCGTGAGTATTTCTCAGATACACGCACGCTCATACTCATGCAATTAAACATAAAGCAAGTGGGTTTCGCGTTGGCCGTTCCGTCTTTAGAGCTGTCCTTTCCGCTCGGACTTTAGACAGTGAATACGGTTAACAAGAGAAGGAGAGCGGTTCAGGTCGGAGCGAATCTCCTAGACACCACAGCCACATCGCTCTGGGCTTAAACCCCATCTCTGCCTCTTGTGAGCTCTGCAACCCTGGTGAGTGACTTTAACTGTTCTGCGCCTCAGTTATCTCAGCTGTCATTTGGGGGTCATGAGGGTCTGCGGTAGAAAGGTGAGGATTAGACGAATTAAGACACACAAGTGTCTCAGAACAGTGACTGACACAAAATAAGCTCTCAAAGAATGTTAGCTATTGTGAGGATGACGACTTCCGAACAGAGTTTGGGTGACCCTTCCTGGAAGAGACAGAAGCTCTGTTGTCTTACTCCACGTCTGAGAGAGCTGTAAGGGGCACTAACGGGTTAATCATAGTATCAGCTGCAAGGAAAACAGACTGAATCTTAATTTAGCTACAAAAGATAACGTAGTTTTTTTTTTTAACCTTATTTGCAACTGAGCAACGTAAGTATCTTCTAGTTGAAAGGATAATACATTAACTTTAACAAAACTCCTACTAAGTGTGCTTATTTTTCTAGGAAGGAAACGCTAAAAACAACTCACTACGTTCAAACTGATGGAAGATTTTATTGGCAGACCAACCCCCACATTGTTACACAGGGAAGGCTGGCTGCACGGTCCGCTGAGGATGACCTCACCGCTCTAGCCACTCCCTCCATTGTCTATTCTCACCAGGAAGCTCCCCCCACCCCCCCCATGCCCAACCCCAGGCACAGCAGTTTGGACGACCCTCCTTCCTGGGCTGAGAAAGCCAGAGGCTGCCCACACAGGACGAGGGCCTAACACCAGCAGCTATGGGGGCCCCCAAACCTGCAAGGCCTTTGGCAAAAACCACTTACATTCTGCACGTGATAAAAGCCCAGAGGACTTCCTCTGCCGTTGTTTTTGAGGGGTTCGGTGGAGAACGCTTCATCATGGCGATGCAAAAAGCTTAATAAAAAAATAAGACACGTGAATTTCACATTAACCAGTTTCATCAACATCGATGTCGTAGGAACCCGACTTGGATCGTATGGAAAGAAGCAGCCTACTTCAGCAGAGGCTTTCACTGAGCCAAGTAATTTGTAGTTCCTTGTAATGCACGTTTTCCAGGATCACTCAGATAGCATTTTAGATTTTATTTCAAAAATGACCGAAAGATTAACTGACGCTGACCACTTAGCCACCTGAACGCATATGCAAGACCTCAGATAGCAGAGCAAGAGTGAATTCAGGGAATTACTGTTTCTCTGTAGGAACATATTCTACTGAGAAAAAAAGATTATAAAATCATTTTGTGTAGAAAAGATGTGGCATATTCAGGCTTCTACAAGGAAGTGCTAAAGCCTGTGTTTGGCATTCTTGCCTAGGAGTCTCCCTAAAGACCTGCAAAGATTAGGTTTAAATGTCAGCTCCTCCAGGAAGTCTTCCCCAGCTCACCCAAACAGTTCTGTCTTCCCACAGCACTAGGGACCCGTTCTCTCCTCGACAGCAATTTCACTCTTTAAAATAATGTATTTACATGCCTGTCTCCCCGAGAGACAGCGAGTATCTCCTACAGTGCTCCAGATACAGAAGATACTCCTGAAATATTTGTGAAGCGATAGACTCTGCTTATTCTCACAGACTGTGAGTTTTTATTGTTCTCTCTTCCTCCCTATTAGCCTGAAATGAAAAGAGGTAGAGAATGAAAGAAAACTCAACACAAAGACTTACTCCCAGACAGAAATAGCCATCGGAAGGACATCCCACAAGAAAACAAGGCGGGGAAAGGAACGAATACTTCGAATAGGGTGCCGAAACCAGGATTATGAACTCCCTGTCTTCCAAATCAGTTCACGGAGTCTGAGGGCAGCGGTGTACTTTTGCCCCGCATTCCTCATCCCAGATGCCACCTGCTGCCGGCACTGAAGCGTTCCGCACCGCTCGCACCTGATTGGTCTTCTTCTCACTCTCCTCCTTAGCCCTCTCTTTCTCTCCCACCTGTACACCTTACTCCTTTTTTTCCTTCCGATTTCTTCCTATCCAGACCATACACCATACGTGCCAGAGGCTCCGGGGGCATCGCTTGATTTGCAGTCTATACTCCTCCATGTTATGATTACAGCAGGTACAAATATCCTGGGGTTCCACACTGTCATGCATGAAATCGTCCATACTGCTTGACGGCCGTGTCTTCTCTACACAAGCCAGATAAGAGTCCGTAATAGCTCAAGAAGAATCTGAATCTTCTCTCAACATGAGTCAACATGCCGTCCTCTCCAGAGCCGACCCCAGGTAGAGATGCTGCTCTCTCTTTGGAGATGTTAGGACAGAAGATCGACCTAACATTACTGACATTTCAGGTGCCCGTCAACCAAGGAGGTCTGTTTCCTAAAATATCCCAGTTGCCCCACAAGAATAACGATGAAAGCTCAAAGCAACTGGTTCATCTAGCAAACTCCATTGCACCCCCCCCCCACCCATGTTAACTTAGGGTTGCCAGTGAAAACACACTGAATGGGCAAAATCAATACTTCAACAACAACTATGAGTTAGAGCAAATGACATTAGTGGTCTACTATGCAGTAATCACGTTTGCTTCAGGACTTGGCTAAAATCTCTAGAAAGGCGGTGCTTTGGCAACTGCATTAGGATGCCTGGGAAGGCCGAGGCACATTCTGAGGGAGAGGGACAGCAGAACTTTCTAGAGCAGCCTCGTGGTGGCACCAGGGGCCAACTGCTGGAACAGGGCGGGTCAGATGTCACTCTCTGTGGCCCTTCACAAGTACTGAAAAGATATACTGATGTATATCAGTAAAACTGAAGGCATTAAAACTGAAGACTGAGGGGCGCCTGGGTGGCGCAGTCGGTTAAGCGTCCGACTTCAGCCAAGTCACGATCTCGCGGTCTGTGAGTTCGAGCCCCGCGTCGGGCTCTGGGCTGATGGCTCGGAGCCTGGAGCTTGTTTCCGATTCTGTGTCTCCCTCTCTCTCTGCCCCTCCCCCGTTCATGCTCTGTCTCTCTCTGTCCCAAAAAAATAAATAAAAAACGTTGAAAAAAAAATTAAAAAAAAAAATAAATAAAACTGAAGACTGACAAAAAAAGTGTTTTCCGAGGGAGGTCTTAAAAAGAATTCCAGGGCTCAAGAGGGTTACAGGCTGGAGAGAGCTTGTAGCGGAGGAGGAGCCAAACCCGTCACATCTTCTCCACATACTAGCTATTTTTCAGCTGATGTGGAATTTTACTCTCCTTTATATTATTTAAGTCAGTATTGAACAGGCATAATTGGTGGATGGACAATTCACTGCCTTCAGGCTTGTTTATTGGTAAGATACTGCTCCACGAAGAGCATTAGAATGACTAATAAACAGGCTTATCTAGATCAGATCCTGTACTGCCGGCAGAGGGGACAGGCCACAGCGGAACCCTGTGGCAGATGCACGGTCACACTCCTCCCCACGGCTAACTCTCCCTCATACCACTTTACGTGCCTGGTAGCAGTCCCATCTGGGGTGAAGAAAGCCTTTATTTCAGAAACTGCTGGTTGTGTACCTGATGAGAGCGGTACTACGTCACATATGTGGTACATCCTGCGGTTCACAGAGGACTGGGTCAACAGCCAGGATGGCGGAACCGGGGGCGGCTTACTTGAACTGACAGAAGATGTCTGCGTACTCCGGAAGGATCCCACTGGCCTGTAGCACTGTCACGCGGAAAGTGAAGGCGCTGCCCAGTTTCAGGTGGTTGCCAATCTCTTCAGAAAACCCTTCCATGACCATCTTACCATCCAGCAAAGTGCTTGACTTCAAATCTAAAGAGGGTCAAATTAGCACACAGGTGATCCAAATAATGCACACCACCTTTCAAAGAGGAGAGAGCAGAGCATTTCCGCTCCCAGTGGATGAAAGCAACCATCTCCCTTGACAGTGCTCAATATTTTCCCCTCTTTGAAAATGTCCCCAGTCATAGTAAACTCTGTCTACGTACCCAAGTCATTCATTCGATTGATTTCTTCTGGAGGAGTGATGACCTCAGAACTCTGACCCTGCCCTTCCACAATCCTCAGTTCCTCCAGAGACAGACCAGAACGAGTCATTGCCACGGAAGAAAAGTCATTCTGAAAACAGGCAGGAGCAGGCGGATGATCAAGCTGCACGGCAGTGTGTTTTCCCCAATCTCCTTACTTATGTCTATTTGCCCAACAAGTAACGGTGACTGGAAAACTATGTGCATTGAGAGCTGCCTGAGAAAAGGCGATACAATAAAATATAAATACCCCTTTACCTCTGTAAGTGTTAGATGTGTCCCATGATCTATGAACAACCCCGGGGTTACCCATCTTTTGTGACTCTAGTCAGAAGAACGGTTCTCCAGTGAACACCCTCCTTATAAACCTGTCTTCCACTTTCTCCTTTTCTGAGGTTTTTCTCCTTCCAGAAGGCTTCTCACCTGGTTAAAGTACTCGTTATCAAAAGATATTTTAGCTGTTCCTGATTGTCGAATTCCAGAGCCATAATCAGGAGCTTCCTCATCCGCTAAGTAGGGGGGGAGAAAAAAGGATCAAGTGAGACTACATACAGGGCAGGGGGGAATGGCTCCTGTTAGATCATAAATAGGAAAGTAGTGGAGCCCTCCGGTTCGAGAACTTTAGTAAGAGATATTAAAGAATAAGGCTTATGCATAAGAAAGGAAGAAAAGCTGGAAGCAGGAAAGTCACAAAGGGCTGCTTCCAGCTCTACTCAGGTAAATTTACCAACCTGCTTAGCTCAAATGAGACTAGTTAATAAAGAACCAGTTTTATCCTTGATATCGTTCAAATGTCATACCTAGAAATACCGATCCTTCGCTTGGCAAGATGATGTTCAATACCACCCAACAAATATTTGAAGAAGGAGTATTTGCAGAGATTTTCATAAACTCCACCCTGGCGACTATGCCACAGATTTCCATGGGGAGAAGCTGAAAGGTCGCTCAACACAACATGGCACTTGGAAATTAAAAGACAAAAACTACAGGAAATGGCCACATTCTTCCCTCAGAATGTAGGCTGGATCATGGAAAAGTATAAAATATCGGAATCTTGATCCATGCCCAACAAAAGAGAGTCAAAGGACAGAGAGGTCTACTAGAAGTACCCTGCAAGAAAATTAAGCAAGACAGAGTCGTGGAAATCCTGTTACTTCTGAAGCAGTTTTACCAATGTCTTTTATAAAGTCAATCCGAGAGTTGTTCTTCATGTTAAAGGAGATCCCTTCGTCCCGTTACTCCAAAATAGCTGTAGCCCAGACTAAATAGAATCCGTTTATGATACTCGGGAATAATAACTAAAAGGAAGCAGTAAAGGCTTTCTCCAAGGCAGCCCGTCAATCACATAACCGAAGCGTGGCCCCCACACAATGGGACTGCTCTGTCTCTAGGCAAAGACTCCCCAGCTCCCAGTCCGGGAGAGGGTCACCTACCTGCAATGGCCTGCACAGCCACACGCAGAAATCCCCGCACTTCACCCTTCTCACTGACAATGGCCACCCTGTGAATCAGGGGCACAGGATACAGCAGGTTGCTCAGGTAAACAAATGCCCTGGAGACAGAAACCGGCAGACAAACATCTGAGCATCCCACAGACAGAGAGGATGGCTTTCAGAGTTACCGAGAATATCTTCAAGAAACTGTGAGCTGGCTTCTGGGCCCTGTCTTAAGGTCACCTTTCTGTTCTGTACTCCCAGACTGCCCCCTCCCGCCCCCGCCCCCATTGCTTTTTCAGCACAGATGATACAGAAAGAAATGCAAATGCTTGGTAAAGCAGTTGACAAAGACCAACTTATACCAAATTACTTCCTATAAAAATGATGAGTTAAAAAAAAAAAGACTAGTTGGAGGTCGAAGAGTAACAATTGGAAGCAGACTTTCGAGGTACGGCCCTATGGATGCTGCTAAGGGTGGAGAGAAGGGAGCCCACCGAAGAGCCTCACCTTTCAACATAAGCAATTATAAAGGTGTTTTGTTTTGTTTCTCCCAACAGATAAAACAGAAATCAGGAGACAAAAAAGGCAGGGAAATGTGATGAAACACAGTTAACTACTCTAAAATAGATTTCAAGTCACAGCATTATGGGTCTTTATTTTTCCCCTAGGAAATGACTGTTATCTTCAGGCAGGTGACTGACACACATGAACAGAGAGGCTCTGTAGCTAGAAGTTTCTGCGTAGCAAGCATATAGGAGACCCTGGAAGGGCACTGAGACAAATGTTGAGGGAGAATACAGCTGATCTCTAAAGGGCTGCTTTTGCTCCTGGATCCAAAACTTAACTCAGAAATGCAAACACAGAAGGGAGGTTACAGACCTCACATGGTCGATTTCAAACAAACTAGCAGTCCTATAGCACATTTGCACTCTTTTTACTTCTTCCGTTATTTTGTAGCTACTGAGGGTTTTTTTAAATAATAAAAATGCGATCACAAAGCTTAGGAGTGTTCACGTCAATCAGTGGATGGGATATAGAATCTAGTTCCCACTGTTACTCCTGTCTTCCGACTTGGTATATGCTGATCTTTGAACACAAGGCAAAACAAAGAGCAAACATTTGCACCAAGGAATCAAACGTAACTGAACTGAACGTGACACATGTGACTTTCTGCTTCTTTTCCAGCTCTGTATCTACTTTAAAACAAAGAGAAAAGAAGATGGAGGGGATCTGTGGGGTTTCAACTCAATGCAATGAAAAAAAAAACCACACACAGAAAATAGACAAAATACACCACAGAAAAACAAATGTTAATAAAACTCTAAGAGCATAAATGAAATGTGAATGAAAAGTATAACAAAAATAACTAACTGTAAATAAAACACTGAATCAGATCAAATGAAGTCTATTTCCCTTTCAGTCTGCTCCAAAGGCGGGGAGGGAAATGCTAAGAAACAGAGGATTAAGACTTTGTTGTATAAAAATTAAAAAATGAAAAGTCTTCTAAAAAGGGTTACAAACGAGACTCTCAAACATCAAAGTGCTGTGACAGAGTTTAAAGACTAAGAATCTGGCTTAAGGTACCAAATGGATCGTTTCACTTCCAAGGCGGCACCACACAGACCACCTCTGTCTCTCAATGGCATTCCGGCCACACCTGCTGGCATTCGATGCCTGGCCATCACCGAGCCACTGCACATTCTTGTCCCCTGCCTGGAGTCCTCCCTGAACGCTGCGACCCACCTCACACCACTGATTTCACACCTTCAGGTCTTAGTCTGAACACCGCTCTCACGACAGCCCCCGCTTCCCACCCACCCCCCACCCCCCACCCCCCCCACGGCCTCTGGTGTTAAATGGTCTCGGTAACACGATTCCATCATTGCTATGATTTCCGTTTATTTATGTGATTATCTGTCTGTCTCGCCCACCAGACTGCAAACCTGTGAGAGCAGAAATCATGTCTGGTTTTGCCTGCCCCTGCCTACAGAGGGTCTGGCATATCTGAGTAAACATACTCAATAAATATCTGGCGTACGACTTAACGTCTAGGTACGTAAGTGAAGAAAAAATGATGTGCTCTCTATCTTTAAGTAGAAATGGAACATTTCCCAGAAAAATGGGTTACACCAGAGGTAGAGAAGCAAAGCCATCCAACCTTACATACTAGGTTGATTTTTCTAAGCTATAAGATGGACATTAACTATATAGAACAAGTTTAGGTTCCTCGCTTGTCTTGATTTGCATAGCTGGTTTTATACTTAGAGCAGGAACCCCTGTTTCTAATTTTCAAAAAGCTTACCACTTGAAGGCACCACATATCATGTTCACACACACATTACAACAAAGCACTGTTTGAGCACACGTTAAAGACAAGAATCTCCTTTCTGCCCATGGCAATGGCTATTGCAAAGGTGAAAAAACAGAAAGTATTCTTGCAAATTTCCCTTTTTAGAAGAGAATTCTGTAATCCTATAGCAGTGGCAGGGGCACTGTGGCCACATAAGGGCACAGTCGCCAGACAGCTCCCTGTCCTATTATCAGAACAGAGTCCTCAGCCCAAAGTCAATGCTGTGTTAAGTTCTCCTCTGAAGTTTTTTAAACTGGAATTTTAATAAATACTCTGCATTCTTGAGAGTCCTTCTACTTTGAGCTAGCAGACTGAAGGAGAACAGGGATGAGACAGGGTAAGATGTAAAGGATATATTAGCATAAATTCTGTGAAGTTACATCAAGGAGGGAAACAAATTTTGTCAACATAAAGATAAGACAAATCAGTATAATTATGGTTCTAGTTACAGAAAAAAAAATGTCAGTTCAGACTTAGGTATTAGAATAACCATCTTTACTCCCTTTTAACCCAGAGACTAGCTTAAATATTTTACATTTCATCCCAAATTATGACGGATGGTTCATAACATCCCAGCATGCCATAAGAGAACAGCTAAAGGGACAAGCTCTTTTAACATTCACATAAAAATTCACCAGAGGCAGCCAAGGCCAAGAAACAAAACCTACAAATGGAATTTCACAAGAAACTGGAAAATTTTACGAGGGAATTGTATTTGCAATTAACGTGCCGATAGGGAAAGGCCAATCTTGTGAATCACAAAAACAGGAAAGAGGTCACTTCTCTTACCCAGATGTTGACCACTACACAACTGGGTGATGTTGCACAGGTATCAGTTTTGGTTGTGGATGCAAAATGTAGTTGAGGGCAAAAGTAAAGAGCTATCTTTCACTCCTCTGATCGCCATGATCTCACCTCCTCCCCCAACCTCTTCCTTGCAAGGTAAAGTTAGTCTTAGAACCCAGGGAAACCAAACACATGGAAAAATCCATTCCTGAAAGGCTCTTTAGTGTGTCTTTAAAGTGTCAAACAGACACTTCAACTGAAAATCAGAGCAGAGTTGATCGCTTTTACCTAACTTGTATCAGATATGATCACAATGAATAAAACCATAGAGAAAATAACGCACATATTTTAGAAAAAGCCAGTGAATGTCCACATTAAGTGGGATTCTGACTTCAGTTTTCCATACAAGTGACTCAAAATACAAACGCCTTGGAGTAGAACTCTTCACCAAGATACTCGTTTCGCTAGTGTGGATGACAGAATCTCAAAGATGTAAAGGATCTTTAAGGCTCTTTGTTTTCCCACCTAACTCATCATTGTGCACTCGAGAACCCAAGAGGCCTCGGTTTAAGTTAAGCCTAAGCTAGGACTCAGACTTCAGACAGTCAGGGCCAGTGCTCTTCCCGAAGTGCCATGTGAGGCGAAGCTCCACACTCCTCACTGTGTTGACAGAGTACGACACGAACGGGTGGCGTCAGAAGCTGCGCAACTGGCACGGGGACCGAGCCGTTTTTGAACAGAGACTTGGTTCTAACTTCCGACCTTTTTAGAACGCACACAGCCATAAAATACAAAGAGCGCATGGTCCCATTATTTGTACACAGAACTACTTTTCTCAGATTTAATATAAATCATCTTCTCCGAAATACTAAGCATCTATTCCTGGCAATACGCTAATAAAACACAACAGTCATGGCTGCATAATCCCTTCATGTTTATTCAAGGGAACACTGAATAAATGCCCCTCCCCTTCATAAGACCCCAAGACTGTCTAACATTAAATTACGACCCACGGTCATATTTGAGACTTTCATGTCTACAAGAAACCTCTTCTTTCCCCTCTCTCCCTAAACAGCGATCGTTTGCTTCAGTAGTCACGCAGTCCTTGCCAGGCAAGGACATGCCGACACCACGCGAGGAGCTCAGTTTCAGAACCTAAAATCCCCACTGGGTCGGGACACTCACTGCCCTTCGATTTCTAGATAACTGGCACTTACCCATTTAACACTGACATAATTCCCTATTTTCAAAATGTGTGGCCCTAATGAAGCGTTACAATTAAATTTCATACTTTAAAACCTAGGCAGACTTTTGTATTAATCCAGTGGGTGCCGCACTGTGGAATTCGTAATGAAACTTACTTGAGCGTGAAGACCGGGTTCGGACAAAGCCTCCAGTATTAGGAGGGTGTGCGTGAGAGCTCTGCAGCACTGACAGATGGGGTCAGAGACAAGGCCTCAGTTTGGAAAGTCAAACTGAACACAAAGCAGTCTCATGCAGTGCTGAACACATATCCATTGTTGATGGTGTCAACAGATCACTTCATGAGATTCATCATAAAGCCTGCAGGTGAAATTTTAGCAGAAGCCAAACACCTCAGATGGGCTCGGCGAAACCGGCCAAAGAAAGGCATCCGTCTCAGACAGAAGCAAACTTCGTGTTCCTGATTCTCGTTTGCACCCAGAGAAACTAACGCTCCTCCCGATTCCACTCCTGTCCTCTCGATTCCGGCCGGTGTGCCCAACCATGGACTTGCTCTGCTCTCAAGTCACCCCCACACGCTTCCTCGCTCCCCTTCCTACAAAACGGAAGCGTTAGAACACGGCAACATTCTTCGACCCTGTAACCTGTGACTCTTAGCTTTCATTCCTTTCTCCTCTGGGGTTTCGTCCTTCGGAAGGAAATCACTGGGCACCCGAAGACCAGGGGTCCTCCACTCAGAGCCCTCACACACCGCCGCGTGCTATGCCAAGCAGGCTGCGCACCTCACAAACGCTGCCCGAGGGCCCGTCTCTCGCCAGACTGGCCTGTCACAGGCTGATCTGCTGAGGAGAGACCGTCCAAAATTGCACAAGGAGCCTCGTTAACGCAAGAGCTGGTCCCTTTTCGCCCTTCTGACGATAACCTCACCAACCTTCCCACTAAAATGAACCACGGGGATCGGTCGTAAAACGGGTCATGCCCGTCACTGAAGAGCTCTGATCCCTCCTCCGTCCCTGCGTCAGAGCCGGTGTCGTCCACGAGCGCCTCGTCCTCAAAATCCTCCATGTCGTCTTGCTGCTCGTCAGCCAGCTCAGTGACGTCGGAGTCGGCCGTGGAAAAAGTGGGGGAGGGCGTGCGGTCCGCAAGGCGCTCGTTCACACAGCCGTGGAAAATGGGGGAGCTAGGCACCAGGGAAGACGCCGACGGACACAGCCAAGGAGAGAGGAACAGCTGGTTAAACAGGAAGCTACAGGTGCCAAAAGGACAGAACCCACTGGGGAGCCAACACGGTACAAGCGAGTGGAAGAGCAAAGGGTAAAATCAGCATAAATCCTCTGGTTCAGGTGAAAGGCAACAAGGACTGATCCTTAGAATAAGAAAAGCAAAGGAAACACACGAGTAGAAGATCTCAGGTGAACAGTGTGCTGTAAAAATGTTTCTACTTTCCGGGTCACACGAAAGATCGGCGGCCAGGCCTCAAAGGAGCCACTCAACATTTGGTGCAAAAATATGGTTTAGATCTTTACCCCGATTCCCACATCATCTCTGAGCAGAAAACAAGATGGATGGAATGGCGTATAGCAAAGCAAGTTCCGTGCCTTGCTTGGGTGAGAGGTGTTTGGCCAACTCAACTCTTGAAAAACGCTCCACTATTGGAGTAGAACGGAAAGGATTTAAACTTCATTTCTACAAAATACTATGACTTTGCTCCTCCTTTATACCCAGTTCCTTTAAAACGGTCAGAAAATTTTTGCAATTAAGAAACAATTGAGGGGCGCCTGGGTGGCTCAGTCGGTTAAGCGTCCGACTTCAGCTCAGGTCACGATCTCGCGGTCCGTGAGTTCGAGCCCCGCGTCAGGCTCTGGGCTGACGGCTCAGAGCCTGGAGCCTGTTTCAGATTCTGTGTCTCCCTCTCTCTCTGCCCCTCCCCTGTTCATGCTCTGTCTCTCTCTGTCTCAAAAATAAATAAACGTTAAAAAAAAAAAAAAATTTAAAAAACAATTGAAATTCCGAAATCATTAAGCTAAAACTTACATCTCTCTGCTTTTAAAATTCTAAACATCTAAGAACTTGGACTCAGTATGGATTCCCAGAGGCATTATCTGTTTTCACTACATGTTGAAATTTATGTACACACAAAAGAGGCTCAAGAGGATGACCAAGGTATGTGGTTGGCTCACCCTTACAAAGACTATCGTGAGATAAACTGCTTTAAAAAAAAAAAAAAAAAAAAAAGTGAGGACACATCGGATCATGGAGAAGTCGCAAGATGGTAAGCTGTAAGTCATTCTATGACTTTAAACTGGGCAGGATACAGACACAGGTTTTCTTTTAAATCTGTCTCGTTCAGGGGTGCCTGAATGGTTGGTTCACTGGGAGTCCGACACTTGACTTTCTTTTTTTTTTTTTCCGACACTTGACTTTGTCTCGGGTCATGGTCTCACGGTTGGTGCATGGGTTCAGGCCCCATGTCGGGCTCTGGGCTGGCAGTGTGGAGCCTGCTTGGGATTCTCTCTCTCCCTCTACCCTTGCCCCTCCCCCACTCATGTTCTCTCTCTCTCTCTCTCTCTCTCTGCCCCCCCCACTCACGTTTTCTCTCTCTCTCTCTCCCTTCCTCCCTCCCTCCCTCTCAAAGATATATAAACTTTAAAAAATAAATCTATCTCGTTCAACTGTAAGAGGCAAGGAAGATTGTGAATTACTCTAGCCGAAAGTTGAGACTTAAATCCGCACGCTGAATAAAATGAAGGGAAATATACCAAATAATACAGTGGTTGTGTATGAGTGGATAAGATTATACAGGGAACATTTTTAAATTTTTTTACACGGAGCATTTTTATACACTTTCTTTTAACTTTCTGTAATATCTGCTGAGGTTGAAACAAAACCATTCACTATTTAAAAAGAAGACACCAATGAAATCATCACGTACCTTCCTACCAATTTGAACCAATGGAATCGATCATAAAATGGATCGCTGCCAGTCACGGTGGCTTCGCTTTCATCCTGGGCACCAGAGGCCACCTCACCTGCTCTGTCATACATCTCTCGCATCAAATCCAGCCTCTGCCTGCATAAACACAAACATAAAGTGCACCGGGTTAACGTCATGAGATTGTATTACAATTTCACTTTGGAAGCATCTTCCATGCAAGATTTAAAAACAAAACAAAACAAAAGCTGCTTCCACCATTTAATGATATTAAAAAAGAATGAAGGCCAGAAGTACAGAAACTCAAACACTCAGTATCCAAAGTGTCTGAGTCTAGACACAAGCCACCAAAAGCAAAAAAATGGCTACCTGACCTCTGCTGAATTACAGGAGAAATATAGTTCAATGGTAGAGGACACCTCCAATATACCCAACAGTAGAAAACATGTCATCAACTTAAATGCAAAGGAGAAAACTACATTATAACTTTCCTGTTTTTTACCCATCATCCTCCAGAACAGAAAAGATGACTAGTTATTACATCCAAGATAGAAATAGGTATCATGAGACTGGAGCATTGAAAACGTAAGAGGGGCACCTGGGTGGCTCAGTCGGCTGAGCGTCTGACTTCGGCTCAGGTCATGATCTCACGGCTTGTGAGTTCGAGCCCCACGTCAGACTCTTGTGCTGACAGCTCAGAGCCTGGAGCCTGCTTCGGATTCCGTGTTCCTCTCTAGCTCTGCCCCCCTCTCCTACTCATGCTCTGTCTCTGTCTCTGTCTCTGTCTCTCAAGAATAAATAAACATTAAAAAATAATTAAAAAAAAAAAAAAAAGAAAGAAAATGTAAGAGGGTCTACGGAGGGACAATTTAGATCATATCTACAAGTGCCAAAGGTGTCAGAGTGGGATCCACTCACTCAGAAGAAAATGGATGGACAGTAAATGTCACAATGACATTTTAAATCTTGCATGGAAGATACTTCCAAACCATCCAGAACCACAGAAAAGGATGCAACAGCGACCTCCTCCCAGAACGGAGAGTCTGAGGGAGCCCATCTGAGCAAGCCACCATTATTCCCTAAATAAAACACCACTTCCTTCACGAGGAATGTTTCCATACTTGAGTTTCTCCAAAGACCAATAATGCGTCGCTCCGTTCTTCAGATCCTGCACTTCGACCGCCACCACCGTCCGCGGGAAAGGCCTGTCTTCGTGAGTTTTGTCCACCTCGGTGGGAAGTAACTCCGGAGGCAGAGGGGAGTACAAGGTGTCGGTCAGCAGAACGAACTGGAACTGCACCTACGTGAACGGAATAAACCATGCAAATGGCCTCCGTGTTTTCGGCAAGTCAGCTTCAGAAACAAGGCGACAGAATCACGCCCCACAGGGAAGAGGTCAGACGAGTAGCATGTGCTCAACAAACAGCTTGCGATTAACGGGGGAAAATACGGCCACTTGTACACTAGTCGTAGAGAACCATCCTGATGTCAAACGAAGCTATTTCCAGACTCTGTTTTCCCGCCCTGGCCCAGTGTGTTCACACAAACTAAAACCTCAGTGCACGTACCTTTGGTGACTGAGTGAAGACTCTTGAGAACGTACACAAGAGAACAAAGGGGGGGACCCGCGAGTCTGTCTCGAGCGCCCCACAGAGAGGGGGTGGAAGCGTCACGGCCGGCTTTCCGGTCGAAATTCCAGGGTCACAAGCGCTACCCTTAAAAGTGTTCACTGTACGGTAAGTGCTTTTCAAGCACCATGTCATTTATTTCTCGCTACTGCCCCGCGTTTTCGCCTACAAATATTGATTACATCTGAGACACAGTCTGTGCCTTCATTTTGTCTACTTGAAGAGAGTAGATAAAGAATTACAAAACGAAATGGGTTGCTGAGATTGTGAATGAAGAAGACGTCTTATCCCTATTTCACAGAACTAGACGATAGCCCTCGGGGAAGAGACTGAATCTCCCCAAAGCTGGGCAGTCTGTGCTCTCTCCTACCATGTGACACTGCCCACCCCCCATCATCTTGCGGCCCCCGGGCCGTTCGGCGGTGGCACATACAGTGGGATTCAGCACGTGAACTGGAGATGCGCTGTGACGGTTCGGTAATGAGGAAGATCGGGAACATTTATCGTCTTTTACCACGTCCAAGAGCTATTCCAGCTCTTTACATGTCCTTACTGTTTCATCCCTCCCAAAACCCTAGACGGCAGGGGCTGCTGCCAAGCCCACTTTATGGATGAGGAAATGGAGGCGCAGGGGCGTCAGAGTCAACGCAACCAGGAGAGCTGGAATTGGAATCCAGCCGGCTGAGGGCAGAGCGCTTGTCCACTGCACAAAGCTGCCTCTCACACCCTAGAGGAGGGGCACTTAGGACTTGCAGCTGTAAATGTAACGGCAGAGAACTAAAAGCAAATTGAGAATTTCAGAAGCGCAAGAGTAGCTTCCTCCTACTAACATGTTTCCCTAGCTCTTGTCGGAATAGTCTCCTCTGTAAACAAGCTAGAAAACATGTTCTTTTAAAAATGTCATGGAATAAATATTTAATTAGTTATCTACCACGTTCCAGGCACATATGTAAAAGAAAGGCACATATAAACCTGTTTCATAGCAAAAAGCACCTGAGTTCACCCAAGGGAAAGGTCAGCTCAAGACTGGGAGCCACGAACCCCCTCGGACTCAGCTGTGTCTCCAGACGACCCATATTCTCCCGCCCTCTGTACCTTCTTCTTCAGTTCCACACTGATGGCGTTGGCCTCCTTCAGGTAAACAGCATTGCCCCAGAGTAAGTCCCTTAATGAAGTAAACTGGTGAGACTTCCATTTCCGGAAGGCCCACTGGGCCAGCTCAAATTCATGTTGTGTCCAAGGAACTGAAAGGGCAAACGAAGCGTGATTAACGGTGATCTCCTAACTATGTAGCAATTACGTCTCTCCTCTACCTCATCTCTCTTATCAAGTTAAAGTATTGTCCAGTTTTTCTCCATTCACTTGCTTTTGTCTTCTTCTTGTCAGTAATGCTTAGTAAATTCTGCTGATGTTGTGAAGGTAGCATATACATTTCAGAAAACTTAAAAAAATCCTGCTATTTAAAACAGTACAGGGGCGCCTGGGTGGCTCAGTCAGCTAAGCGTCTACTCTTTTGATTTCAGCTCAGGTCATGATCTCACAATCCGTGAGATCGAGCCCTGCGTCGGGCTCTGTGCTGAGCATGGAGCCTGCTTGGGATCCTCTCTCTCTGCCCCTCCCCTGCTCATGCCCGCACTCTTTTAAAATAAATAAACAAACATCAAAAAAGTAAATAAAGCAATGTATCAAAGAACTATACTTCAAAAAAATTAAAAATTAAAAATTAAAAAAATTTAAAAAAAAGAAAAGAAATACACTTCCTTTAAAAAAATACACATATCTATTAGAGGGCTTATAATAAAGAAAAGTCCTCCAGTATATCGTGCAACTTCACGTGTATCTATTTTTCTTGCTAGTACAGGAAGCAAAAAGGTCACAATTTTACTTCACTATTAAAAAATGAATTTAGTACATAGAGTTCCTTCAAAGTTAATTTATCTGTAACATATACGTGAACTTCATATATACAGTAATATGAAACATATATGTAAACTGCCCAAGAGATTTTTGTGAAGACCAAGCTAAGAAATCTTGTGCCCCGGGGAACACTGTCAGCCCCACTCCCACGTCAGAGAGCACAGTCTGTAGAATGGAGAATCTCTTGAATCACCTTTAAACCGGCTCGGTAAGATACCAATAAATGGTAGGGTCACCTATGATCAAATCCAGCTTTGACCACAAATAAAGGGTTAATCTGATAGTACAGATCCAAAAGATCTACAGTAGGAAGTTTCCATCTCTAGATTTCACCTTCTTCCTCCTCTTCCTCCTCTTCCGTTGTCTCGGCAGCGAGGGAGCGGGTCTCAACTTGCTTCTGCAAGGCCTGCAACTTACTCTCATAGTCCTGGATGAAAACAGAGGAGAGGACATGTAGGAGAGGGGGGAAGTGGAGGGAGGGCAGGAGAGATGAGCGCAGTATTGGAGAAAGCAGAGAGAGCAGAAGATAAAAGGAGACAGAGGCAGGAAGCGACAATAAAAAGACAGACACAGAAATACACAGGAAAAACCCACAAAGCACACAAGATGGTGTGTAAAGGGTAAGTGCTGAGGAAAGCTAATGGCAGTCTCTCTCTACTCCCTCAGACACGAAAGTTCTTCATGTGGGGCTCAGGTCCAGATGGGGGGGATTTTGAGGGGAAAAACGCAGGTGCCCCTTAAATTTATTCAATAGTAGTACTTAAGTAGTACCTTCACACATCAAGGAATCCCAGGGAAAAACAATACTGGAAAATTCACCAGTATCACCAACAATTCTGACTATCTAGCTGTTTGGATGGGAACTATGGACTCTGAAGCTCTCTGTGGATGAAACATTATTGTCTTTGCAGCTGTACGATGTGGCCTTCAGGTAACCAAAGGATCGCAGTGCTATTAGAACCAAAATAATCTATGGATTGTATTTATTCAAGAAAGATATTCTAAAATATACTATTATGATACAAAACATATTATTATAATACACATCAGATTTATCCTTCACTTCTCCATCTACTCCATGCGTTCTCGGTGAGGGCGGTATCACCCTGAAGAGGGCAAAGAACGGCTTCTGAAGGATACAAAAAAATCTTACTTTTTATATATAAAGCACAAACGTATACACGGCCTGTAAACAGATGGACTTAGGTATCTGAGATTAAAATTTCACGGTGGGGAGAGATTAAGGAAAAAGTGTCTAAAAAGGTTCCTTGGAGCGTTAACTTTAAAAAGCTTGTGTTGCGGGGGCACCTGGGTGGCTCAGTCGGTTAAGTGTCCAATTCTTGATTTCGGCTCAGGTCATGGTCTCGTGGTTCGTGGGTTCAGGCCCCACTGGGTTCTGTGCTGACAGTGTGGGGCTTGCTTGGGATTCTCTCTCACTCTCTCTCTCTCTGCCCCTCCCCTGTTCTCTCTCTCTCAAAAAATAAACTAAAAAAAACAAAAAAACAAAAAAAAAAAAACAACCAAAAAACAAATTTAAAAAGCTTGTGTTGTTTGAAAAAGCAGAGACCTTCACATAATAAAATACCATATCGTAGCATAAGCATAGCATTTTAAGATCTACTACTTGGATTTCCTGCTTCCTTGGAGTGACCCAATTATAGGCTGTCATGAGACAGAGGGTTTAGGTATGACCATGTACTGTTGTCAAACAGAGCTCTCCAAGTCACAAGTCAAATATTCTATTCAGTATGAAGGACCGCTGAAAGCCTCCTAGCAAAGTCTATTACAAAAGGAGCTTCCAATGGCGATGCTAAGAAGGATGTAAATATTCTCAAGGCTCATCATTTATCACTCAGAGTCACAAAGGAAGCGTTGTCTCTTTAGTGGAGCTGGCAGTGAGCAGGAGCCAGCGACACAGCATCACAGATATCAAAGCACACTTTTTAGCAGACTATATACTGTGGCAAAAAAAAAATCAAGCTTGCAGGTAAAAGTTTGGCTCCTGGCACCTGCTCTTACTAGTCTTAAAATTCTGGGCAAGCTGAATCCTCTCCACACCTCATTTTGTCATTTTTAAAATGATCTGCCTCCCACACAGGACTGAAGGAAGGACCAAATGATGAACCATTTAAAACCAAATGTGAAAGTCCTCTTAACTGATAACACACACAATCAAAATGACAGGTAATGCTTTAAAAAATTTATTTTCTAAGTATATCTAGTACCCAGATCTTGGTTCTAAATACCAGTCCCCACTAAAAGGAACCAGGGCTCCTTGGGAAAACAACAGATTTCAGGTTTGAAGGAAAGTACAGGTGAGCCCAGAGTGTCTTGTGCGAGAAAGGACGGAAGTACTCAAAGACTGATGGGGCCATTTCTACAGGACACAGAATCCCACTGGCAAGTAAATAATAATAATAACAGAAACACAATATAGCACACTGAATATAAAAGAAATCCGTGAGTCCACAATGATACTGAAGGGGGGCGGGGGGGAAGGAGCTCCTTTTTGGGGGGAAAAGCCAGTTAATAAATAAATGCAAAAGGATTGACAATTAGAAAACCACTACATCGCAACCTCAGATGTAGTAACTGAGTCAAGGCAAGAATCATTAAGAAACGCTAACACAATGGAGTGAAAGGTGGATGGAGAACAGAATCGTCACAGAATCCCAAGGACTACCGTGTTAATAAGGAAGACAAAGAGCTGGGAAATGTCACATTAAATTGATTAAACTTTAACATTACTGATAATAGAACAATTTGACATTTTGTCTACCCGATACGATGTGAGGGAAGTACACAGTGTCACCTTGACAGCATTCTTATCAAAAATGCTTAAATCTAATCTTGAGGAAATAATCAGACAACGCCACACGTAGCCGAGACTACTGAAAAATGCCAATGTAATGAAAGAGAAGAGAAATATCATAACCAGAGGTAATATACAAGCTTCGCTTGGATCTGGGATTAAAACACACACATACTTCCAACACTTATATTTTTTAGACAATTAGGAAAACCTGAAACCGGGCAGGCTACTACACAGTAGTGAATCAGTATTAAATTTCTTGGCTAGGTTAATGGTGTTAAGAGAATGTCCTTGATTTTAGGAGATACACGTGGCAGTATCTGGGGGGTAAACTCCATGGTGCCTGCAACTTATTTTCAAATGATTCAGAAAAGACAATACATAAATACGGGTATACGAAGACTCACTGCACTAGCTTTCCTTTTGGTATGTTTGAAATATTTCAAAATAAAAGGCTACTTTCTTCCCCCTTAGAAAACCTCTCTGTTCTGTGAAGCCCCTTTCAGTGAAAAGAGGAAGATGGCCGGTTTACCTAAAAATCCTCAGGTGGAAAACATGTTACTATTTTACCTTGTGGACTTTTTTTCTTGTTTTTCATTTCCCCCTGCAACTTTTTATTACAGTAAAATGCACAGAACATAAAATTTGCCGTCTGAACCATTTTTAAGCAAACAGTTCAGTGTTGTGGAGGGAGTACATTCACACTGTTGTGTTACCACCACCATCCGTCTCCAGAACTCCTTCCACCTCGCACAACTGAAACTCCACACCCACTAAACACTAACTCCCCACTCTCCCTGTCCCCCTCCCCTGGCAGCGACCATTCCACTTTCTATGATTTCAACTACTTTAAGTATCTCATGTAGATAGTTCCTTGTTGTGGAATCACACAATTCTGGCTGTTAGTGACTGGCTTGTTTTTGAGATTTCCTTCAAAAATCAGTTTACAAGCTGGCCAAACTGCCGATAAAAACAAAATCCTTAGAGTCTGACAGTTAAGGTATGAGGGAGACCTTCCCTGAAGGCTCTAGTGGCAGTAAAGCGGACATAAAAAGGTCTCCTGTAACACTATGGGCCTAGAACTTTGATTGCATCTTGACTCGAGAAAATCTCTATCAGCAGCAGATAGGCCAAGTATCAATACTATTTCCTGAACTGGCCCTCCTCTTCCCCAAACCAGGCTGTATATGAGCTTCCAACAAGGACACTTTGCAAGTCATCAGAAAAACTCTAAGTATTGGATTTTCCTCCAACAAATGGAGAGAGAGATTGGGATGCTATTGTTCTGTTGACTTCAGGGTGAAAGCTAGGATAATTATGGAAAGCCCACCAAAAAATATCTTTTAGCAGTAGCCTTTTGTGTTTGTAAGAATTCCTAACTGGTTAAATATACCCAGTATATGTACACGTATCCAAGGCACTACACACTGGCTATTCCCTCTACGAGAATGTTCTCTCTCTCCTGCCCGTCCTTCTTTTTAAGCTTACTTTGTGCCAGCAACTGTTCTTAATGTTTTTGCATAAATTATCTGAATCTTCCTAATAACCCTGAGGATGGTACTACTGTTACCCTCATGTTAAAGAAAAAGGCATAAAAAAGTTAAGTAATTTTATAAAGATCGGAGTCGGCAAGCACGGATATGGGATTTGAACTCAAGCAACGGGACTCCGGGGCACGGTCCTTTCACCACTACCCTCTCCTGCTACATGCAGGTGCTAGGAATATAGTGGTCAATGAGACAAAAGGCTCACCGGTGAGGGAGAGACAGACAATCAATAGTTAAACAGACACAAGACACACCCTGAGAAGTACTATGAAGGAAAATCAAGGCTGGCAGATAGGTAGTAGGGAGGAGAGAAGGGCAGGCGGAAGACTTTTAGATTAGGTGGTCAGGGGACGTCTCTCTGTAGGGACCACCTTTAGTCAGAGATCTAAGCAGGCAGGCTGAGATCTCTGAGGGGAGTGGTGGTGGGGGGAATCCCAATCAAAGTAGAACTAACAGCAAGTACGATGGTCCTAGATGGAAAGGAGGACCTTTTCTTGTTTTAAGGAGAAACAAGGAAACCCGGGTGGGTGGAGTGGAGGGAGGAGTGAGACAGCAGTCGTGAAGGAGGCAGACAGGGACTGGGTGATGGACGGACGGCCTTACGGGACATGGTAAGGACCGTGGATTTCATTCTGAGGGAAGCCACCGGGCAGTTTGGAAGCTGGGAAGTAACAGGGGCCTGGCGTATGTTTCCACGTCACTCTCTGTGGAGAACAGGCCGGGGACGGCAGTCATGACGCTGCCCCGGCAATGTCGAGGGAGACGGTGGTAGGGGGTCCAGGGGGTCAGCAGTAAAGGTGGTTATCAGAGAACGGGGCTGGGGTATGCTTCACGGGTAGAGGAAGCATGACCTACTGATGATGTGGTCATGGGTGTGAGAACCAAAGGAGAAACTGAGGACGGCGCTTGGGATTTGGCCTGAGCTGATCGCTCCAGTTTAGACAGGTTAACCGTCAGATGCCAGTCAGCTATGAGGTCGTCAGGTCATAGCTGTGTGTGGCATCTTCAGGTCAGGGCAGAGGACTGAGAGAACACCACTGGATTTATCACCATCACTGTGGAGATCTTTGGTGGCCCTGACACGAGTGGCTTAGTGGGGTGACATGGGACAAGAGTCCGACTACAGAGCGAGTTCAAGCAAGAATGGGGAGAAGAAACAATAAAAGAGCAATAAAAGGAAATAACGGGGAGGGGGGGTGGACGAGCGGGACATTACAGAGAACTCTTTGCAGGCACATTTCTACAACAGGCAGCAGAGAAATGGAGTGGAGGCTCTCGGGCAACATGGAGTGTTTTGAAAGTGGTGAAATGAAGCCATGCTCGAATGAAGATGTACAAGAGAAGGGCTGAACGTACAGGGAGTTCTTGAGAAGGTGACGTAAGATGGAGTGCAGGGAAAATGGGCGGGGCTCGGGGAGGAGCCAGGCCAGTTCATCCACCAACAGGAGGGAAGGATGCACAACAGGAGGCCACAGGAGGGACGGATGCATGCAGAACCAGAAGTGGGTAGAAAAGCAGGTTTTCTTAAGATCGCTTCTTTTTCTCAGGGTAGCAACACAGAGGTCATCAGATGAGAGCAAAGGAAAGGCTGCCTCTCCTTCCCAGAGTCTCCTGGTGGTAAACTTCCAGAGCATCTTACATTTTTCCCTCATAGCATTTGTCACGAGCGTGCCGTATAACTACTGGTGTGACTGTTCGTCTCACGGCTGTCTCATCCACAACTGTGAACTTCCTGAGAGCGGGGGATCTGTCACTGACCATGGGATCACCAGCATCTGGCACATACCTGTCTTCTAGATCAGTTACAGACTCACGCCCTAAGCTTCCAGTGGAAGTTCCCCCAAGACGACCATCTTCTAGATCAGGGTTGGCAAACTACAGCCTAGGGGACAAATCCGGTCCACTGCCTATGTTTTGTACATGGAGTTTTACTGGAACATAGCCACGTCCATTCCTTTGCTGCTATTCATCTACAACAGTAGAGACGAGTGGTTGCAACAGAGACCGTTGGGCCCACAAAGCCTAAAATATTCACTATCTGGTCCTTTACACAGTAAGTCTGCCAACCCCTGTTCTAGATCAGTGGTTCTCCAGCCTCGTCAGCATCACCACCGCCTGGGAACTTATCAGAAATGCAGATTATCAGGTCCCACCCCAGACCTCCTGAATCGGAAAGTCTGGAGGTGGGGCCCAGGAATCTGTGCTCTTCCAAGCCCCCAGGGAGTTCTGATGCACACTCTCATTTCCGAACGGCTCTTCTGGCTCTTCTGGACGAGGTGTACAGATGAAAGGTGGAGCCCACAAGACAGATAAGGTTCCAGGTGAGTTTATACTCCCACGCGAGAACCAAACAGGCACAAAGGACTACAGGTCATCACTATCAAAACTGTGAGAGCCGGCCTGGGGTGGGGAGGAGGGTCTGGGGCAGGGAAAGGGCATGTGAGCGCAGATCTGGAAGAGGAGCTAAACATGTTGAGGAAGGATTTCAGTCTTGAAGAAGTGCAAGAGCCCAAGGGGGGAACAAACTCGGCACGTTCAGGGGACAAACAGTCCAAAGTGCTTGCAGTGTGGGAATGTTACAAGCCGAAGTCAGAGAGGCAGGTAAGCGGCCAGAACATGGAAAGCTTTGTGGGCTATGGTAAGAAGTTCAGATTTTAAAGCACAAGGGGGAGCCACCAGAGACTACTGATACGATCTGATGTTTGTTTTTACAAGATGATGCTGGTTGCTGTGTGGACGGTGGCTTAGGGAGTCCAGGACAGAAGCAAAGAGACAAGTTAGGAGGCCGCTGCAGCACTCCCAGGAAGAGAGGACGGTGCCACACTGGAGCATCTCTGAGGAGGTAGCATTTAGGGTGCAATCAAGGTCACCATTCCGGGGGTTCTGGTTAGGTCTGTTTTTGACACTACAGACTCGGCTCCTTTTGCTAATATTACCTTCCTCTTCTGATAGCAGATTATAATTAGCAAGCAGTAGCCAGAAGGGAGATATCCACGTCCCGTGTCAACCCCTAAATTTGCTCACCACCTGCGGTACCATGAGGACGCAGCCCCAGACCTCTTCCTCCAGGGATCCCACGACACCTACTCTTAGGCCTGAGTGGCTCCTATTTTCTCCCAGTCCCCCAGTATCCTCTTGGTCTCGTTTACTTTCCAACCACGATCCAAGTGAGAGCATTCATCACCTTTCGGGTTGTATACACAGGTTTATCCCATCCACAGACTGATCTGTTTGCTGATTCTACCTCCAGTAGTCTATCAGAGTCTTTCCCTCTCTCCACCGTCCCTGCCTTTGTTTGGAAAGCTTCGTTTCTCATTTTGTCCGTGCAGCAACTTCCGAACTGGAGCACTGGGCTCTGAATTTGCCTCCTTCCAACCCAAACTTGAATCATTTCTAAAAGGTGGATCTAATCACGCAGTCTCCCTGTATAAAATCATTTGGTAGCTTTCTATCACACTCAAGAGGAAATGCCCACCTCTGAGCATGCCATGACCTGGCCCTTCCCGCCTCCCCAACTCCCTTCCTCTCTTACCCCTCCCTGACACACAGCTGCTCTTCTGACCACCTCAAGCTGCTCGCAGTTCCCCTGGACCTGACAGGCTTCCTCGCTCACCCTGCCATTGTTCACTTGGGAGAAATTCCCAGTTGTGCTTTGGGACGCTGCTCTTGACTCAGGGCCGCCTCCTTCAAACACCTTTCCCCACTCTACCCTTGCGCACACGACTATCACTAAGCACATCATACTGCACTGGGATCGGGTGTGTCGCCCTAGAAATGATCAGGTCTTGGCCACCTTTCCACCAGTTTGTCCGAGAGCAGAGAAATACAAAGTACTTTAAGGGGCAGAGTGTGAGGCCAGAAGCAGACCAATCCAAGTATAGTATTTTTCTCAAGTTCCAAACTTCATATTAAAAACTTACGGGGGAGAAAGAGCCTCGTGTGGGTTTTGTATTCTACTCCATAGTAATACACGATTGTGCTGTTCTTCAATATAAAAAAATAGTATCACGTCCACACGATCGTTAAGACTGACGGCCCACTCCAGAAAACTGTTCCGCTTCGTCCTGTGTCCCTTCTAGCACATCACTAAATACTCTGGGTGGAGAAGAGCAGCGATTGAGGGGAAAAAGAAAAGCCAAACAGAGCTATTGAAAGCTTTTCAGAAATTCAGTGTCTACCCATGTGAAAGGAACTATACTATTTCATTTTTAAAACGTTCAGCTTATATGACAAAAAGATTGAAACCACTGTTACAGTTAAACTCGACTTACACTACACAAGTTTTTATTTAAATAAAATATGGCATAGAATAGGGGTTAAAGATCCCATGTAAGATAGAATTCAGATAAACAGGAAAGGGCCACAGAAGCAACAGCTTTAGATGAATCAAGCTTGTACAGAAATATATTTTAAAAAGATGTGGTTTGCCACCATCTTCATATGAACTTGGAATAAATAAAAGTCAAGACCAGACTTAATTAGCACCACCCTGTTTCACTTTTCTTTCTTCCCACATCAGAGAGAAATCACACTCTTAAAAGATGGTTTCAGCTTTTATTGAACGAGGACTTTATTTTTTTAACATTACAAACTAAACTCTCCCTTTCTGAAAAGGTAGGTCTTACACTCACAGACAACCTTCAAGCATTTTATTTTAGAAACTGGGGGAGAAATCCATAGTTCATTAACAAGAAGATTCACAACTTCTTTTTACAGTAACGATGGCAGGAAACCAATACATTTCACAACCTAGAGTGGTTCAAACTAAGTATCCTAGAGCAGATTTTGAAACCTTGGAAAGATGACATAAACTGGACAAGTATGAAAACTGCTCATAACGCAGACTCTGGCTCTACCAGCACAGGACAGAAGCTGGCTCTGCGCCGCACCTAAGAAGGCATCTTCCCTACGGCACCCAAGGACGCGGCGTCTTCCCCTCCTCCCAGTCCTGTGCGCAAAGCATTAAGGCAAGCCTATTAAGGACCAGTCAGGCACGGGGTTACAGCAGCTGACCAGAGGAAATCTCTGTAACTTCCTGTAGTCTGAGAGCCTTTAAGGCAGACATCCGCGTGGCAGACTCTGCTGTGTTGTGTTTCTTTTCAGCATCGACCTGCACCTAAAGCACGAGAGGTCACTTCAAGTCACTTCGATGGAAAAAACGATCCCCAATCACTGCGTCTCCAGTGAGTGGAGAAACAATCTGAAGTGCTAGAAAGAATTAAGAGGCAAAAATAGAGGAAAAGCCCTTTGGTTTAGACTTATTAGATGAACAGA
Source organism: Panthera uncia (assembly GCF_023721935.1). NCBI lineage: Eukaryota > Metazoa > Chordata > Mammalia > Carnivora > Felidae > Panthera > Panthera uncia. The sequence goes on from NW_026057585.1 coordinate 97,398,213, forward strand.
ATGTCTTTAACTCTCCAGGGAATATCATTGTGGTGTGTAAAATTGTACTAATTAATTAGCACTCCTTTACATTCCCATAATTGTCAGGCCATTATGTAATTTCAGTAGCACATTTCCGCCCATTTTTCTATGAAAATAGCTATGAATACTTCAGTAATACAATAATGGTTTAATGATGACCATTTCTCTTTGGTCACATACTATTTAAGCTCAGGCAGAGATACCGTCAAATTTAAAAACAAAACAATACGGGCTATGCCAATTGCTCACAAAAGCATGACACCAATAGCTTATTTAGTTAAAAAGTCAAGGAAATAGCTTTATTCACCCAAAGTTGTTTTCTAAGACAAACATCTGCTCTGAAATGCAGGAGGGGACATGTGTGGCAATCAGTCAAACCTCGGTTCATCTCTTTCTGGTCATCTGAAATCAAGGGCTCCTTTAGGTATCTAAACATTTTAGCAATACAAGGGCATCTAGGTCAGCAGATGAGGCACAAACACAAACCTAATTCTTTGGAATACTGGTGTGGGTACAGTGCTTACCACAACCCACATTTGTAAATGAAAATGCCGTATTACTTCTCATTCTATAGTGTCACCTGATCACCAGTAGAAAGGCACTCCCGTTACTTAGTGGGAAAGGGAGGCAACTGCTCATAACGAGATTAAAAGGCCACCATAAAAGTGAAAAAATATATGGGCCTATCCTATCCTATTTCAAGTTAGGGAAATGAGAGCCCACTTTTGCTACAGGGATGAAAGCTCGGTCAATTATTACTGTGATTAACACAGGTTTCCCCCGCATTTCGAAAGTCTGTGTTATGCCACTTGCTTTCATGAAGACCTATGTTAATACCTGTTTTTGCTAACTGAAAGAAATCCAAAGAGGATTTTCGCTTTTATGAAAACCCGCGTTCAGTGCGTTCGTCTTGCAGCCAGCCATCAGAGGTGGCGCCCACATCCCAAGCAGCCAGCGGCCCCGCCGAGCTCCTTCCCGGGGAAACACACACAGAAGCTTGCTGTCAAGCTGCCAGACTCTGAACTGTGTCTGTGAGCACCTGTGCTGTATCTTGATCTATCCCGTGCATCCGTTAGCAAGACGTGTCGTAAGTATCAGAAAAGCCTGAGAGAGGTTGTTTTTTTGAGCCTGGGAACCCTCAGAATTTTTCCCATATAAATCAATGGCAATGGCTTCTTCACTTTACACCGTTTCAGCTTAGGAAAAGTTTCACAGAAACACTCTACTTTCGGACAGCGGGAGAAACCTGTAGTAGAAAATGAATTTTTTGCAAGAAGGGAAAGGAATAATTAATATATCTAAGAACGTATCTAAGAATAATAAAGAAGAACAAGCAGGGCTTACACAAGATGCGCTGAAGTGACTGATCTGAAGTAGCCTACTGAGTTCATTCAAGCCACGTGGTACAGGACATTGGCATCTCAAAGGAGTCCACCCGTTACAAACATCATTCACCCGAATCTGTCTAATATGCCATCAAACCTCAGTTGAAGACTAGACCTGTTCTAGCTACGAAAGCAAAAACGTCCCCAACGTTAATCAGAAGCAACTTTCTGTGCATTAAGAAAGCATTTTCTTAGAAGCAAAAAAGTAAAATAAAATAAGATACTATGGTTAAAAATAATGTGTTCTAATAAGGCATTGTGCCCACACGCAAAGGAAAAGAAAACCACCTAATCACAATCTCAAAGGCTTCCATGAATGCTAATCGCTATGTTGGCTGCAATTCCACACCATCTGGAAGACGAGTGTTGGGCAGGTGACCCCCGTGACTTAGGAGTCATCAGCGCGAAGTCAGGCAGTTATCACAGACATCTCTGGCTCTTTGCACCGCCTTTAAAAAAGTTGCCGATAAGTTCAAGAGATGAGGAAGGATGTAGAAAACTATTCTTTTCTTCCCATTAAAATCCATCGTTTTTAGTGGATTCTCCAGTGAGGCAAACTGAGACCACAACACAGTAAAATGAGGTATTGATACAATAAATGTTCACGAGGACTTCTCTTCCCTTGCTTGAGCATCTGTGAGCATTACTACTGTTAAGCAAAGAATAGTTTATTACACATCATCTCCTTTATTCTCAATCCAACCAAAGTTAACTTATTTCACGATATCATCATCTACTGAAAATAAGTGGCACAGAGTCACATGTTGTGTGGCCTTCTCCCCATGTCCAACTTCTTCCCTCTCTCCACCAAATAACCTCCCTGTGAACTTATACATACTGCTCAAAGCACATACAAGTATTTTGTTGGCCTGATTTTGGTGAACAGTTCAGAGTGTGAATGTGTGTGTGTGTGTGTGTGTGTGTGTGTGTGTGTGTGTGTAAGAAACGATGTGTTAAACTTCAAAAAGCAAACTACAAACAAATCCAGAAACGGTGCCAATTTAAAGATTTCAGTATTACGATAAATTTCATACACATACTGAAATACTTAAAAAAAAAAAAAAAAAGAAAAGAAAAAACAACCAAAGCGAAACAAACCTACTGAAGCAATTCTATGTAAAATACGGTAGAAGAAGAAGATGGGGGAAGTTCTGCAGAAGGATGCAAAGCTGTGTACTATAAAACATGTCCGAAGACATTTAGTTTTGGCTTATGAAATTCCAATTGTATTTAAAGACAGGAACAGACGTGGATGGGAAACCCAAAGCTGTGTCCAGCATGCTATTAAACTAACAACTAACATTTATGGGGAAATAAAAGACATTGAATTCTGTAGATCAAGTTCCCCTTTAGAATGTCTGCATTAACCCAGAGAGGCAGGTCTTTCTGGATATCAGATCAGTTGGTAGGCATTCTAAAAACATAACAAACTTACACCAAAACCAGACCAGCCTGGGTAAGTAAGTGTATTATCTAGGCACCAAGAAAGGGGAAAAGTCTCGGAAAAATAAGGGAGGTCTCAGTGTTTTGTCTAAAATTCCAGAAACTGCCCATTTATGTGGCATCAAACAACAGGGAGGTGCCGAAACGTTTACCAGTGTTTTAAGTTTTAACAGTATTAAAATCAGTTAAGATTTGTAGGGACGCAACATTAAAACCATCATGTAAATAGCAGGAACTCAAGGCCAAGGCTAGAACCAACTCAAATCGTGAGCTAACAACATTGCCTGTTTCCTCCACCAAGATTTCAAGTTTGTCCAGTAATTTACACTGTGGTTTCTCGACCAGCTTTGAGATTGGGTGCCGAAAACTGGCGCCTCATCCTCGGAGGTGTCACAAACTGGTTACAGGGGTTGGGTTTGTCAGTCTGCTTCTGAGCGGAACTGGCCACGCTGCCCTCTAACTGACCTCCAGTGTTATAATTACAGTAAGACTGACGGTGCTGATGAATATGGCGCTTTGCCTGGAAAGTCTGCAGATCGGCAGTGGGGTGACCACTGTGGGAATTCAACGATTCCGAGGAGGCAGATGCCTGGCAGCGTGTACTTTTCGGTTGGCCGTTATTGAGAGAGTTGCTTCTCCAGCGTAACTGAGGTGGCTGTTGTTGGGCATTAATATGCTGCTTGCTGACTTGGATGTGATCTTGACTTCGCGTGCCCTGAGAGCCCCATGGTAACTGGGGATCCTTAGGAGCTGCTCTACTCCCCTTTTCTTGGCTCTCCTCTTTACTTCCTCTCCTTCCGTCTTCATCTTTTGGGATTCTCAGCTCTATGACCTCATCTTCTGTTATGATGATATGGGTCCCGGGGCTCCAAGAGTTTCTGTGCTTAGGGTTGCTCTTAAAGGGGAACCGGGGCTTCCGGTTCTCAGGAGGGATGAACCTATGAGGTACGTTCTGCCTACGGAGCTGCTTTGCTATCTCCTGCTGCTGCAGATTCTTAAAGCGGATTTGTTCTTGCCTCATCCAGCGCAGACGTCCCCGTCTGAAAGCCGGATCCCCGTTCATCAGCTGGGAGACGCGCTCCTCTTTCTCAAGTTCTCCGCTGTCCCCTCTGCTTCCGTCATTCTCAGACTTGCTACTGACACCAGCGCCGACGGGCTCCTTTGCTCTGTGGTTTCCTTGGCCTTTCTGTTCCTGAGATCCAATCAGTGGCAAGACTTTCTCCATTTTGAGCATTTTGTTTCTTAAGACTTTTATTTCCTCATCTTTCATGTTGTTTTGCTTTTTCACTTCCTGCAAAATGTCTTCCAGTTTGTCAATATGAACCTTGAGGTCATCTACGTCAGTGCCACCTTTACCACTGGCCATCATGTCTTCGATCTTCTCATCCCCTACACCAACAGTGTCCCAGACATCCCTGGCCACTGCCCTCCAGGAGTCCCGCTCGTTGGGATCCTTCTTCCCGTACATGGCGCAGAGCTCTTTCATCTTCACGATGGCCAAGGCTTCAATCTCCTGCCGACTGTGCCTAAAATCGTTGAGCGCAACCTCATAGCATATCTCTTTTACAGCCTGAATCTTAAGATCTGAGATGGTGACCCACTTGGAATCTTTACTCAGGCGCCTTCTCTGGGGGATCTGATACATTTTAATTGGCTCTCGTTTCTTCCCACTGCTAGGGAGGCCACATTTTTTAACAATGGTTTGCAGCTTGCTGGGAGGTAGCTTTTCTCTCAGAGAAGTAATCAGTTTCCAGCTCTCTTCGCAGGACCTCTTGTCAGAATCGTCCCCGCTATCAGAATCCGCGTCCTTTGGAAAAACAAAATCAAAAAATGGCCCCAAAATAACCAAAATTAAAATGTAAAAAAGGAAAATCAAACTGAAGAAAAAACAAGCCAAAAAGCCTTAACCAAATTTAAAACCAAAACCAAAAATAAATAAGTAAAACTAAAAAAACAAAAACAAAAAAACACAAAAAAACCCCTAAATGGTGTGTACGTTTATTAAGACATATGTATATAAAGATCATTAATATAAAGATTTGCTTGTTTAGTAACACTAATGCAAATTCCCACTTTCTAGCTTAAGTGATGAAATCTGCAATCCAATTTCTTAGGAGGACTGACACAGTGACCTTTTCCTCTAAGGTCATGTGAAGTTTTTATTTAACAAAATGCCGTGAAATGACATCTCCACCATCTTGAGAAAATGAAGTAAAACCTATGCCCCATACATGCTAACGCCCATGCAGCCACTTCCCCACATTTGCCTTGGTTATTGCTGTTGCTTCTTCCAGAAACTCTCTCCCCCACGAGTGAGCACAGATGCCATACAAGATGTGACGAGCAGGCGGATTAACAAAGGTTAGTAAGGCTGTAGGATGCCACGTTTTGTTTAGCTTTACTAAAAAGAGCAGCCCTAGAAAAAAGTTAGAAGATGAGAAGGTAGAAAAAGAAGCAGTCAAACAGGGATGATGTTAAAAATGAATCCCTACTGGCAGACCACGTGAGGTTCTTATCAACCAAACTGTTTTCTAGAAGACAAGAGGGTTTTGATAGGAGTCCTTCCACAAGTGCCTCCTGGAGTTGCTATTTTCTTGTCATGCCAAACCGATGCACTACGTCTGTGCAATTGACACTCGTTACCCAGAGAACAGGAAGCAGAAGAAAAGGATCCTTATGGTGGGTCTGCTTTTTTTGTTTTCACACACTTAAACCAACAAACACTTCACCTCCAAATTTTTAAGAAATAAATTTCCAGAATATAAATTAAGCTAGGCAAATATACTTTTCATTACACGTCATTTAAAATTCCCCAAGTAATATTTTACTACAACCTAAAGATCTTTTCTCCTTAGGAAAACCCATGACATTTCTAGCTATTTGAGGAATATCGCTTTAAATGACAACTCTTCCTATCAAGACATGAAACCGAAAGATTATATTCTGCTCATGTAAAAATGGATCCACTTTAAAATGCTGTCTCTAACTCTTTCATACTTAGCTTGCACTTTACCTCTTCAAAAACTTTAGTTGGGTAGTCGGGCTGCTGTTTGGACTTGGGCCTAAAACAACTAACTAGTCTTCAAGGGCTATCTGGATACTAACCAACCGTTCTTAACTAACAAGAGCACATCCTGATAACACGGATCCAAGTGAAAGCAATGTTGGATTTAGAATTCCCTACGCTGGATAGGATTATGGAAGACTTTCTATTCGGGAATTCTTTCTATTCCTTGGAAAAGAAACTTTTCACTTAGAAGAGTAGTTCAGGATGGTCTAGTTAAAAAAAAAGAATCTCAGCATTCTCTTCTACTTGGCTGTGATTACCACAATTATCTCTAGCAAATAGTATCTTGCTTTCTAGGCCAAAGACTTCTATGCAGTTACTTTATATATGCACAGTTATTTCTAAAAAATAACTTTTAACAATAATGATAACAATTTGGCCCCTGAATTTGGAGCTGTTGATCTATTATTTCTGTTGGTCAATAAATGGGTGCTAAACCCATCTATAAATCCTACCTGGTTGAAAATTTAACAAGAGAAAACACAGGGGCGCCCGGGTGGCTCAGTCGGTTAAGCGTCCAACTTCGGCTCAGGTCATGATCTCACAGTTCGTGAGCCCATGTCGGGCTCTGTGTTGACAGCTCAGAGCCTAGAGCCTGCTTCGGATTCTGTGTCTCCCTCTCTCCCTCTCTCCCTCTCTCTCTGCACCTCCCCCCATGTGCTCTTTCTGTCTCTCAAAAATGAATAAACATTGAAAACATTAAAAAAGAAAAAAAAAAGCAGAGCTAAATTTATAGATCTATGCTATTTTTTTCACTTTTAGTGTAAACCTCAGAATGGCTAATCTTAAGTGATAAAAGAGGACATTAACAAACATTAGAGAATAAAGTATGTCTGACTCTTAAAAAGGTTTTCTTATCAATATGTATAAACTATATTTTACAGAACATCAACTCTGATTGTTCCCACATAATTGACAACTATCACTCCACCCCCACCCTGGCTTCTTCTCTTTTCCTTTTAAGATTGCTTAAGGATAAAATGAATACTACCTATCTATGAAATAACAAATATTCTAATCTGCTTTCGTATCATGCTTGAGAGACAACGATTAGGTCTGTTAACTCTAATAAAAATAAAATATATTCATGTTATAAAAAATCATAAATAAAACAAATAAACAAGAAAGTCTACATAAATCCAAAACAACTCAAATTAAACTAAGTGGCCATAATTTTCCTTCTTCTTAAAATACTGTCGTATTGACTTTGTAGGATATGTTCTTAAAGCCCCCCTATCATGTACTGATCATGACACTAAATATTCTGTATGCAAAGTTTATATGCCAAGATATAAACCCTATCTCATGTCAAAAAAGATTTAAAGATATTTAGATTGACTTATTGCAGGGTTGGAAAAACTACTCGGGTCTGGCAAATTCACGTCACTAAATGCTGCTTCTGTCTTCATTAAATCCCAAATGCAAAGGCCTCCGTAAGAGACTCTGCAAGAAGCCTATGCAAATTGAAGAGAGAAGATACCTAAAGCACATGTGTAAAAAAGCAAGCACAAAAAGGACCAGGTATGTAACAGAGCACTAACTATAAGAGAATGTTCAGCAATGTGACAATGTGACGCATTTGGGGAACTATCGTAATACAATACTTATGAGCCTGAACTCCATTTTTGAAGGCTGTCATTATTCAAAATGATTACATTACAATATTAAATACAATTTTACTGCATAAGAATTCCTTTATATCCTCTCAATGTTTATTCATAGGGGGCATTCAAAATATATCTGTTTGTTGACCAATATGGGGTCATAAAAATACACTTTCCATTCAGTATTGTTACTGCTAGATATTCTTTAGGCTAAGGCATTAGAAATCAGTTCCTCTTGAGGACAAGAAACATGAGCGGAACAGACAGCTGGACTGAAGGGAGGAAAGCAGCCTCCCTGCTCTGAGTAGCTGCTCCCGAGATCCTAACCTGCTCTGCGAGCGATACACAGAACAGATGACAACCAGGACCTGACTACTTGCAGACTAAGTATGTCCCCTGGAAACGAAATAGGTCTTAGACACATTTACTTTCTCTTTACTTAATGGTCAGCATCTTTATTTCAGAGCAAAGAAGGACTATCAGCTCTTGGTTATGGAGAACGCCAGCCATCATCATCTCTCTCACCTGCTTTACTCAAAGGCTGGTCTCCGGCCCAGCAGCACTGGCATCACCTGGGAGCTTGTTAGAAATGAAGAACCTCAGGTCCCACCCCAGACCTGTTGAATCAGCATCTGCATTTCAACAAGACTCCCAGCTGGGGAAGAGGCACTGCTCTTTCTAAACAGAACAGAACACGGAAGCAATTCAGAAGACCCAAGGTGAAGCGTCAGACCCGTGACTTAACAGGGGTTTAAGAATGGGCAAGACAGACTTTTTTTAGCCTTGGTTTACTCAACTATAAATGGGAAGTAATATTACTCACTTTATTTACACACACGCCTACCAGGGAGGGCTATTCCAGAAATCAAAAAAAACCAAAAACTGATGGATGTTAAAACTCTCTGTAAATTACAAAGCACTATAGAAATACAAGGCACTACTGTTAATAACACACACAGCTTAATGATACCTGTCCTCATGTGATCTGTAACAGACCATCAGAGGCATGTTACTAAATCATACATTATGAAGATAAAAGGCTCCTCATGTGTCACAAACCTTGCAAACCCCTAATCATACGGTAGCCAAATTCCTTCTGTTTTCATTAAAAACTAAATGTTGACTAGGCTTTGTAAAGGGACTCAAACACTGCTATTATCTTGCCCCAAACATGTGATTTGTTCCTACAATCCATTCTTTCTTAGACTTCACTATAGTTTCCAAGATAACAAACTAACTGATTTAACCCACTGCCAGGCCTAAGGAATGAGTTGCCCTGGGAAAGGCCGCTTTAGCTCGAGCCCTTGGCTTTTCTGGCCCAGTTAGCAACAACGACCAGCCTCTCTTCTCCAAAGCAGAGCATCACCATAAGGCTGCAGTTTACACACAGCATTTTAGATGCTGTGTTTTATGCTAAGGGAAGAAACCAGTATCTCAGCTTTCTCCCTAATCTCCCCTTATTTTAAAAGAAGTCCATGAATCGTAAAAATTCTACACTGTATCCACTGTACCCAAAGGTTTATTATACCTTTTCCTTACATATCAAATGACCGCCAAGAAGCTTCTTATGACCAGGGCTTTGTTAACCAAAGCTGGATGACCTTAAAAACAAAAATCTAACTACTAGATCAACTTATTTATCCATGCGATTCAGTTTCTATCAAACTTGGAGAATCAATTCACATCATAAAATGCTGAAGCCATTATTAGCAGTATAAGCTGCAACCTTAAACCAACTTTTCGACTGCTCACCCGAACCCTTTCTCAACCTGGAGGAACCAGGCTTCCTTCTACTATTGGAGTTGGTTGTGAGCCCCTGCTTCCACTGTCATCCCACATGCCACGGAGACCCTTATTGAGAATTCAGACTCCATGCAGGGGAACAGAAAAGGATTAACACATGCAACTGTGCAGCAACACTTTTAGACACACTTTAACTAAAAAAAGAAAAAGAAAAAAAGAAAAAAAAATAAAAAAAGTCTGCCCAGCATAAGAACAATCCCCAAGTCAGCCCAAGAGCAGAGAATTAGTACTATCAGGTGATCAGAAACAAAACCAAGGCAAACACCCACCATATTCAATATAATTATTATTAAAAGATCCACCACTGATGCATACTCAAAAACCACTATCAGGAGGCAAAGGCTACCAGAAAAGCTCCCATAGTTCTTCAAAAAGCACTTGGTTTTGATAGAACTAACGATTTGACTTTAAGACATAAAAGGCACAACATCGTACCTTTATAGACACTTTCTCAGGCTAAGGCTACGAGGAGATGTAAGTTCATTCTCCATTAAGGAAATGAGAGAATAGCAGATGGTGTCAGTGAGAGCCAGACAAGCCATTTGGGCGAGTGCTCATCTGTGGAATGGGAGGGACCAGAGCAAGCCGCCCATTTCCTAACAGAGGATCGAGGATGGCCTCCTACCAGTCTCTGCTGCTCCAAAAGAAGATCTGCTTCTTCTTTCTCCTTTTTGTACAGGATCTCCATCTCCTGTAGCCTACAAGGAAAAGAAAAACGAGAGAGGAAAAAATAAATTGTGAAATCACTGGACTGTTTCATGCGTGCTACGTACTGTAGGTTTAAAAGAAGTGATGGTCACGTGGGCCACGTCATATTTGTGCATCACCTTTTCTCCATCTCCTGCTTCATATCAATCCCTTGTTTTTCCAGAAGTTCTCTCTGGGCAAACGTCCAGTCCACAGGCTCAGAGGGGGTCTCCGCAGAAGGAGTCTTCTCTCGCTCTGCCCGTGCTTGCTCCGGGTGGTTGAAACGAAACACATGATTTTTACCCATGATGATACGGTTTCCTAGAACAAAACAGAAACAGAGTTAAGAAGCCATTTTTTAAAAGGGTACTTACCTAGGTTAGTAACCTCACTCTCCCTCCCTTTCCCTAGTGCAAAAAGTCAGCTTTTGGAGTTTTACGAGAACAGAAATCCTAATGCTATCACTTCTTCAAACAAAGAGTCACACATTAAAGAGTTGCTCACACAAGCCACATGTTGTTTGCTGAAGACTTCAAACCTTTCCTGGTCTCACCTGAGCGCAGCTGAACGGGCTGGGCCACCCTCTTGCCATTTACATAGGTCTCTGAGCGTTCACAGGGCTCTAGGGTCACGATAACTAAGAAGAACACAAACTAGTATTAGCATCACAAACCACTGGAGTAAGACAATGGAAAGCAGACGACTTCCAGGGTAACCAGAATCGATTCCTGCAGCCAACCAAGTGGCTGAGAATCTACACAGGAGCTCTCGCTGGGGGACCCAAACCAGGGATATGGCTAAGAGAAACATTTAAATGAATTTGACAAGCCTCAGAAGAAGACAGGAAATGTTCGTTTTGGTCATACCTGAGAGTTCAGTCCATAAAACTGAAAACTATCAGAAATCTTAAGATACAGGTACTATCCAGAAACTTAAGATCAAAAGCTAATATTCTGATTAAAGGAATGAATCACATAGCACAAAAATACCATTAGAGTATTGTTTTGTTAATAACCTGGGCAAAAATCAAGACTGACTTTTTCTTCCCTTTTAGATAAAGTAAGTTCCACTGGGTTAAAATCAGAGGTCCTTCAAATCTCCCACTACCCAGGATATTTGTTCCTTTCTTACTTGTCTATTAACTAATTAACATTCAAGACCAAGCCTAATTGCCTCTGTCCTGCTCGGTTCTTGGCAGTCCCAAAAGGGCTCCTTTTGTCCAGCCTATTTTCATGTAAAACAGCTATGTCCGTCCCAGCATTTGTAAGCAGCACGGGTTTCTCCATTTTCCAAATATTAGATCGTACGAGAAAATATCACTGAAAGAGACAGGGAATGCCAAGCCTTGGGGATTTCTAATAACCCAGAATGAAAAGACTGCTGGAAAAGCTAAGCCAGGAACTCTCACCGTCCCCACTGTTGTTTCTCTCGCTCCGGAAGATACAATGTTCTTCTTTAATGTGAGCCCCACTCAGCACGATGTCCTGGCGCCGCTCAGCATCTGCTTGGCCAACCCTGAACACAAGGGAAAGTGTTTCCCAGGGAAATTCAGACACAAAAAGCACTGGAAACAATGAACCTCTTTCTCCCAGAGAATAGTCTTTGGTATGTACAAAAAAGGTATCGCTTCTTTTTATCGGAGTCTTTCAACTGCAAATTTTATTTTCACATATGATCAAGCTCCCTACGTGAGAATAAGAAACCAAGGAGCAAGGATACATCAACGTAACTCACTCAGCTTTATAAAAAGACACGAGTGAACTAACCTCCCTAATGAATTCATACAAGAAGTTAGAAGAAAATTTTACTTAGGGTGTTTAGGGAAAACTACATGTTAACTGGTTCAGATGACTAAAGCACGCATATAATTTGGGAAGACAAGATAGTTTGCAACTATTTCAGACAGGAAAAAGCAAATCATTACAACAAATTTTTCAAAAAACAACTTCCTTTTAGTTATGCAATCATTGAAAAGAACAGAAAACATTAAGTAACTGTAAGAAACAAATATACCTGGTAATTCCATCTTTGATGTAATAAAGCAGGCACTCGGACATGAGTGGGTCTTCATTGAGGTTAACAAGATGTGGGGTCTGAAAGAGGGTACAGATGATCAATCTGGAGCGAGTACCACCATGGGCTGTGACAAGAACAATGAGCCACAGGAAGCTGATGGCTTCCTGGATTATCTACAGTCCCTAGGTGAGGGACACCTTTTATTCCTAGTTGCGATTCCATTATAAACACAAAACATTCTCTTTAAGCCTTCTCAAATTACACCAATACACTCTCTTCAAAAATCATGAGTTCTGGGATAAAGAACAAGATCCAATTCTTGAGAAGGCCAAAGCATAAAGAATACAAAAGAAAAAGAAAGACAGGTTGATTCTCTGGATGGGCTAACCACAACTTTTGTAACTATCTGGATGAAATTCTTGAAGGGGACAAAACAGGCCACTTTGACATATTGATTATTTTGAGCTGAAGGCACTTCAAAAACAGCAACCGCAGGGAGAGGCTTCCTTTGAACGAACCCCATCCCCCCCGGCCTCCACCCCAAGACAGGTCCTCCTAAAGGACCTCAGCTGTTGTGTCCCCTCCGGGAGTCCATCAACCAGGGAGGACAGACTCTTGTCCCAAGAGAGGAGACCAGAAATCGACACCAGACAGACTTTGTCACAAACGATCACACTTCCCATCTATTCTCCCAAGGGCCCCTTCATCTTTCCTGAAAAATCATTCATTCCCTCTTGAGAGGCCTATGTCCCTGCTCCCCTTTCCCTACTAACATGGTATTTAAGTCTGAACTCTAAGCCCTCTTGGGGAGTCACTCACTTTCCCCCTGGGCAGCTCCCACACACATATGAAGCAGACATGTTAATAAACTTATTTTTGTTTTTTTCTTATTAATCTCTTATTACAGGGCTCTCAGCTAAGAATTCAGAAGGGTGGAGGGAAAACAATTTTCCCTTTCTACAATCTCAAGAAATACTTAATTTTTTCATTTACTTTATAAACATGTCCCCACACCCCCTGTCACGTCCCTCTATAATTTTTATCACTTCTTCCATGGTCCCCATTACTCTGTTTAGTTCATTAGTCTCTACTTTAAAGAAAAAATTAAAATTGTCAGCATTCAACAATATACACATCTTGTAAAAGTCCTCTTCATCTAACTCTAATATTTCTAAAATCTTTGAAAAACCAACCTTCTTTGGTGAAAATACCCCACTGGAATCCAAAAATAAGTCACATGGTCTTGGGGTCAAAATCTACTCAAGACAGTGCCAGCAAACGTGGAAAAATGAAAGAAGAGTCAGATGAGTGAGTTAAGAACAGGAAATGAGAAAGATGATTAAAAAGAAATTAGGAAAAGCTCTACATTAGCATCTGCCTCTGGAGTTAAGAGCTCTGCTGGTTTGAGAAAGTCAAAGTCCTCTGTGGGTACTGTTCTTTAACGTCTATCGTGACACTGGCCTCAGAAAAAGGGCATCCTAGAAATAGGCTTCATTTTCCCTTGCCTTAAAAGTATTCTCCCACCCCATCCCCCGTTTGACTGAGGACTGACTGACAAAATCGTATATGTTTAGGTCGGACAACGTGTTTTTTTAAAGGTGTCCAACGTGTCAATTTAATACACATACACATTGTGCAATGATTACCACAATCAAGTTAACATACCAGAAACCGGTTCTAAAACCGAATCTGGATGTGGCCAGTGATGTATCCCTTCCTTTCCTGAGGAAGTCTAGAAAGTTAAAACAAGATGCATAAAATTAAAGCAAGAAAAACCTTTGGAAACAGAGATCTCAGTTGGAATTCTGGGCTGTTTATATCACAACACTAATTCAAGTTATTTATAACTTGTGTTAAACGCCATATTTTTACAAGTTGTTACCAAATTTTTCCCTATAGCTCTTTACACTGAAAGATGTTGTAACATCTTTCAAGATACACAAAGGCACAAATTCTACCAAACGTAGAACTGATAACACCTCTACAATCATAAGTCATATCTTGATAAATAATGTCTTACCGAAGCAAACACTACTAAACTGTGAAAACCAGGGATCTCTGGCAATACAGACAGACAAAATACTGTTATTATTGTTCCAGTTCTAAAAAATTATGTGACCTTGACAGAAAAACCAAACCAAAAGAATCCCAGCAAAAACAAGGAATATTTCATATCAAATTAAAAACAAAAATGGAAAAGTCCCCACTCACTCTAATGCCAACCTAAAGAGATCACCATCGGAGCCTTGCAGAACATGTTTGAATCTCTCATAGCCAATTTGGGGTTATTTGAAATGAAGGACCACTTATTACTGGCATGAATATATTTACTTTATAAATCAATTTATGTTTAATTACTACAGTCAAATGAGAAGCACGCAAAAATAATCATTTGATAACAGTTTCCCAGGACCTAACAATAACTAGGAAGCAACTCAGTAAAAGAACAAAACAACAACAAAACCCAAAACAAAACCTACCTCACGCTATTCTAATTAGCTACAAGGTATCTACTACCTAACAACTATGATAACATACGTAGGATGGTAACTACTGGAGTTTTATTTATTTATTTTTTTTAACTAAGAAAGAAGCAGAGGAGGCTACAGGGGTGAGGACAGGAATTGCTTTACTCAGTACAATGACCGTCTGTAACACAAACTAAAGAAGCAAACTTGAGTGGTATTTTTCTAAACAAACCTGAATGGCTGAAATTGCTTCCATAGAGTTATAAATCAGGGCTGCGGGCATCTGTGGGAAAATCTACATAGAAAGAGTAGCCAAACTGAAGCAAGGTATGCTAGATGAGAGGCTGGGAATTGAAAAGAAAGCAACAACGCACATGAGTAAACGTATGGAATCGTGACCGAAAGTTAGATTTACGGCCTTGCGTTTTGTTTTTTAAACAGCAAACATGACAGGCATTTTAGAAACAGGCTGCCTTTGTACTGTAAGATGAAATTAGAAATTCTGAAATTAAGCCGAATCCCAAGACGAAACGAAGGGAGGAGGGGCCGGCCCTAAAAGGCCGGAAGTGCCTCAGTGACCCAGACAAACAGGAAGTTTGTCTTTTGTTGGGTGGAGTTTCACAACACTGTGTCCTACCTTCTTCGGTGAGAAAACTCCCAGGGTTCCTCCGTCTTCTCGAATGGCAACTCCCATCTCGGCCAACAAGGCCTCTCTAGAAGAACAACAAGCACACCAGAATACCAACACCAAACGTCAATTAAATCAGTCTCATATGAACTAGAAAATGAAGCATGCAAAGCAAAAACTACTGTCTGTGTTAGTAACACAAATGTGAAAAACCTGTCTATCCTGTCATTAATGAGAAATTATTTTTAAGAAAAACAGCACATTCAAAATAAATTCTGTTCCCATGTTAGGTAAAGTTATATTCACCCAAGTAAGGACTTTGTCTCATCTGACTTTAGAGGCAGACAGTAATTCATAAATAATATGTCTACTAATATTTAAAAAAGGAAGAAAGGGATAGTCCTTAAGGCCAGACATCTAACTCAAAGAACCGTTTCTTCAAAATCTAAGAAAGCGAGACACCTGGGTGGCTCAGTCGGTTAAGCATCCGACTTCGGCTGACCTCGTAGTTCGTGGGTTCGAGCCCCGCGTCTGGCTCTGTGCTGCCAGCTCGGAGCCTGGAGCCTGCTTCAGATTCTGGGCATCCCTCTCTCTTTGCTCCTCCCCCACTCTCTCTCCCTCTCAAAAATTAATAAGAAACATTAAAAACAAAAAACAAAAAACAAAACCCTGACAGAGTCCTTTTAACAAAAAATCTAAGAAAGTGATCAGAAAGGAACTTTGATATGTTAAGATTGTCTATAAGTGTGATTTTCTCAAATGTTATGCTCCTATGCCCACCATCATATGGACTCAACAATTCTAGCTTAGAATCCTTGTAAGAAGAAACTTCTAAGTGTTTGATACACCCACTGCATCCATACAACAGCACTCACTTCTTCCTCATCTTCCGTGGAGGAGGAAGACAGGTGTGAACTTTTTTAAATGTATATTCATCCCAAAAGGAAAAGTATTATTTCAGGTTACATTCACCTTCAGGGTAGAGAACTGATAGGTTAAGGTAGAAAAGGGATTTTAAAAGTCTGCAAATCAAACTACTTCACCGCTTAACCTAAGAGGTTCTAGAAAACATAACTCAAAGACAATCATCCGAAGGGCTTTATTATTTGGGCCTTTATCAAAGGCAGTTGTTTTGCAAAGTAAAAACTCTATCCCTCAATATCTTCCATTTTATATGGGCCCTGAGCACCACTCGGTCCGGTAAGGAACACAGGACTCCCGCAGAGAACGGGGGACTATGTAAGCCTCACTGGCGGAAGGCCCAGAGCAGGCTGGGCTCTGTTCTGTTCTGTGGTCGGTGAGGTGGACGCCGGGGGCGGGGGGGGGGGGGGGGGGGGCTTCGCTTTTACTTCCAGCTCATCTTCTCCTTCTATAAAAGGAATCCCAGTTCCCCTGAGAATGTGCAGACACTCCCCGAGCTTAATAATATCCCGACCTCTCCATTCTGATGGCCTCTGTTTTACGCAGCTTCTCTTCCCAGGTTTCATTCAGCTCGGCAATGATCTTCTCCGATTCCTAAGGGAGGAAGTCCACAGTTCAAGTGAAGACACTTATGATGTGACAGGCTAGGTCTGGGAAGGACAGCAAGATGCCCCTTGTGGGTATGAGGCAGAATCTAATACAGTGAGATTTTTTTCCTTTCTTAATATTACATACAATAAAAATCATGAAGACTAGATCTGGCATTAAATCAGCCCTAGGTATATAATCCTCCTAAGTCCTAATAAAAATGCCCTAATAGTGAGTGTGTATGTGTGTGTTTACAGAAGGAAGAGTAACATGAACATCCAAAAATGCAAGACATTATTCCCAACAGCCACTTCTACAAAAGAATAAAGCCACCAAAGGTATTCATTGCTTTTGTTCCATACTGTAATTTCACCATAACACTGATGGGGCTCAGAACACATTTGCCCACAATATGGCATCTTGGCATATTGACTATTTTCAGCTGAAGCAATCGGAGAAATGGTATCTGCAGGAAGGACTCTGATCTCCTCAAGCAAGCTTTAAGATCCCCACCCCCAACTGGAGAAAAGGCACATCCTCACCCCCAAAGATGGAGGAACACCAGGAGGAATCTGAACAAACAGGCCTTAATAGGTACCCACCCCCCCCCAACCCCATCCTATCACAATTTCCCATGACTCTTCCCTCGTCATCAAACCTAGCACAAAAATGCTCAGGTTTAACACCTCTTTGGGTCTTTTATTTTCTTATGAAGGCTCCCATGTCACATAAAACTTACATGAAATCAATCTGTGTGCTTTTCTCTTGTTAATCTTTTGTTGTAGAAGCCCCAGCCAAGAACCCGAAGGGTAAATGAATGATATTTTAACTCCCCTGTAACACAATACCCTCCTGAACACAACCCAATACCTGCCATACAAAGGTTTAGTATTCATCTCATCTGAAGGTATGTAGCCACTGAAGTGACAGTTTCCTCGTCTCCCACTCAGTGTTTATCAATGCCAGAAATATAAGATTTCTTGATCTCAAGGAATTTACCATATACTAGGGAGAGAGAAATAACCGGTGATTCGTTCACTCAGTAATTCTACATCACCTCCTTACATGCCAAGCCCTGTTTCAGGCAACCAGAGATGTGGCAAGGAACAAAATCTCTGTCTTCGTAAGACTTCCATTCTGGTAAAGAGCCTGAAGTAATCGATTTTAATCAATAATTCAAATATACGGTATGTCAGAGAGCAGTAAGTACCTTGGAAAAAAAGCAAGAAAGGGAAAGGGGTAAGTGCGGGAGCAGTTTGGGGTGGGGCTGTCAGGACAGGGCTCACTGCCGAGGTTCTGCGTGAGCAGAGACAAGGAGCAGGGGCCACCGCACAAACACGTGAGGGAAGAGGGAAGAAACGGCTGGCATTTTCCAGGAACAACAGTGTGGCCAGGGCAGCGTGCTTGCGGACTGTGCGCGGGTAGGGCAGGAGAAGACCACAGAGCGGCTGGCCAAGTGCTAGAAGCGAAGCATTCACAGGTGGCGGGAGAATGGGTGAGCACGAGAAGGATGCTCACACTGATGAATGAAGGACAAGTGGGAACCGACTCGGTGGAAAATGGAGGGAGGAGGAGGAAAACCTGAAAGGGAGACGAGCACGTGCAGAAAGCAGGAGAAATCTAGTCACGGAGACGAAAGCCGCAAGTCAAAGGGTGAGGACGAGGAGACTAGCGATGATGGGATGACAGCTCTGGGGACAGCAGTGGTTACGACTAGGGCCGAAAACCCTGCACAGTTTGCAAAATATCGCACTGTCTGATTCACTTAACAGGCTATTGTAAGAAGCCGCTGGGATCTGAAAACATAATTCTCTACACAGAAACAGTGAACATGTAATACGATCAACCCTAAGACACCTGCGATTTCGTTTTCCAGAATGACACACGAGAGCACGAAAAAAAAGCCACGAGTGAAAACTCCAGGCGGGGGGGGGGGGGGGGCAAAAGCAGAGGAGTACAAGCGTCAGGAGAAACAAACGGGACAGCATGACAACGATGATGACGGTGAAGGACGGCAACAGCTAGTGAAGAGGGACAAAGAGCAAAACCGGTAACCGAGTTAGAAAAGTCAGAAACCACATGGGCACCAGTACGGTCCACACAAAGGGGGCCACTGAAAAGGTACTCGTTTGGGAAGGGTCACTCACAACCTGGGGGATGTGAGAGCAAGTCTGCAGCGGGAGCGGGGAGGGTGGAGCCAAAGAGACAACACCACTCAAGGTGGCCACATTAGCCCTGTGAACAGACCCCACGGCTACCTGAACGGCATCGCTGCACACGCCTCCCAGGACTGACTTCGCCTGCAGTGCACCTGCCACTCCCAAGTTCAGGGAGGAGCCCATATGCCGTGCCAGAGGGCCAGCAACCAAAACACCCTTACAATTTTGGCAAGGAGTGAGATGGCCAGGACAGGAAGCGCACCAGGAACCAAGTGGACAGCAAGCACCACAGAAGTTCTTCAAACAACAGTTCTACAGAGTAGCATTAAGTGCTTTTGCATATACTGTGAAAGGGCAAATACAAGACAAGCGGGCACCATATCCTCTGTGACAGTAAGGCTGATTAAAGACGGCTGGGGAGAAACCTTGACAGTCTCGAAATGGTAACTCTGAAAACAAAGGATAAGCACAAGAGGTTGCCCAAACCGGAGCATCTAGACTGGTGCTCATTATGCAGAGTGTGGCCCACAAGCCACTGATGTTGGATACGGAATACAAACCGACCCAGGAGCTACTTAAATTTTTTTTTTTCCCGAGTTGGTTATTTTCAGGAGCAGACTGTGTCTGATAAGAGGTTTATCTGGCTATATGAAAGCTATTCCATTTGGGGGCAACTGTAGACTCAGCCCATCTAGCAAAATCGCTGTGGAGGGACCCTCTTGTCTTTTGCTGCCAATTCTAATACGAACTCTCTAATTCTACTTTCCACCTGGAGGGTAAATCGGGACACAATCTCTTTATAAAGAGAAGATTTAATGAGTTAGCTGAGGACGATGCTAGTTTTATTTTTCATTACAGCTTCAAGTTGCAATTTTTATGTTGTCTCAGAAGCTATTTGTTAAAAATCTGAAGAAAGCTCAGAGAAAATGATATTGAGCAAAACTTCAGTGCTAGAAAAAGCCATTTATTCCAGAACCATTCTAGAAAGAAAGAGACTGGGGGCCAGAGAACCTACGGACTAACCTGAGGCCACACTACTTCCTGAGCCACTAAACCCTAGGGCTGAGTTTCCTGACTCTTGACATTCTTCCTTCAATTAAGGCAGAATCAATGGGATTTCAAGAAAATATTCGACAAAACAGCCCGCCATCAATTAAGAAAGAGTGAAGGACATTCTTTCTTGAAGCCTGAATAGCAAACTGAGCTTAAATAAAACTGAGCTGACAACAGGAGACAACTGCGGTCTCTGAGTTGTCAACCTGCTCTGCAGGCAGGACTGGCACACCGGTGCCCACTGCTGCCCATAACCCTAGGAGCCCAACTCCAGATTATGCTGAAACTGGGATTCATGCTTCAGAAATAAGGAGTCGAGACAATCTTTAAGGGTCCTTCCTTCGTGCACGTAGTACCCAAACACAAAAAATTCCAAAGAGCGATGACATCAGCAACCTTTTTTTTTTAAGCTCCAAGGAACATTGGGCTCAGGCGCCATTCAACTTTGGCCTCACATTCTGTAGGTCTAACTATCTGTATAACGCTGGTTAGTAATTGTGTTCACACAGCTAAACATGATTTAATTTCTTTGTCATGATTCGGTTAAAGTGGCAGAAAAATCCACAGAACAAGTCAGAAATATTTCCATGAAAAAAAAAAAAACGACAGTTAAATTGTGATATTTAAAAGGTTAAATGCTTACTACATGGAACATTCCTTGAAGCCATCAGATAGCCAAGGTTTTACTGTACTGAACACAGCATATGCTCCATAAAGTAAGTTCCAAGTGTGGGGCCCTCGGGCCGCCTACCCCAGCATCTGCCCTTGCATGCTTCTGTAATGGATATTTGTGGATATTTATAATCCAAGCCTCTGCAATGGCACTCCTAGTACTGACTTTGACGCCAGACTAATAAACACCAGAGCCACCACATGGTAGCTATGGTTACATATTTAAAACCTTACTGATTAAGAATCCAAATCAGGGGTATGTTCATTCCAACTCAGTTTGAGTTGTGATTAAAAACTGAGAGCAATTACATTTCACTCTCTTTTGCCAGAGACGTTTGTGGAGGGATCAAGATCTTTATTGATGGGGTTAACACGGGTCTCTTCCATACGGAAAGAAGCTATTCAAAAAAAAGAAACAGTAGCAACACATTGTGCACAAGTCTTCTACCAACTGATCACATTTTTCAAGTCAAAAATACAGAGAAGCAAAGGAAAAGAAAGTGTCAGGAAAATGAATCAACCCCCTCTCCTTTATTACTGTTTTCCATTACAGTATTTTTGTTCTGCAGTATCATGTCTAAGGAACACAGTTCCTAAACATTCAATAACGAAATGGTCCCAAAATGAGAACTTCTCAAGCATCTCTATTGTGTAACCACTGCTTTGCACTGTGCACGCAAGATGTTCTCCGCCTGAGTCATTAAAATGCAGGTCTGCTGGGACGGAATTCTCACCATTCACAAAACAGGAGCAGAGTTACGGCGCTGAGGCCCCAATAGACTGCAGGGCTGCATTGAACACTCAAGATCCAACACAAAACCATTAAGAAGCAATTTTCTAAAGCTAGGGAAAATGGAAGATCACACCTATTTTGGCTTAAAGGAAAATTAAAACGGAAAAATTTCTTTTCTGATGAAAGTAATAACAGTTTTGCTTTGGTTTTGGTGGGAAGTAGAAAGATTGGGGGGAGGGTTCCCTGAATAATGGCAGTGTTATTCCCAAGAAACTATTTGGAAGACATGGAGTGACCTAATTCCTAAAGAGTCTGGTTAATGCCTTGACTCCTAACATCCAATGATATTTTTCAGTTGGTCCCACCTGGCAGTTAGGACAATTTTTTTCTTTTACGCCAAGATGCAAGTTAACAGAAAGTATAATCTCATTTGTACACCAAGGCTTTAACAGGCATACAGTGAGATTCAAAATCCCCAAAGACAAAGAACATTTCATATTAAATAGTAAGTGGGAGATCTCACCTCCCTCCCATGGAACCCCTGCCCCCCCCCCCCCACTGGCCTGAATAGAAAGAACCCTGCACAGCAACTCTGTCACTGATGTCTATTCATGAAAAAAACACACACAGGAAGCGTTCTTGCACAGACTCCGCTGATGTCTCTATTAAAATTTCAAAGGCAATTTTAAAATAGCAGAAATTACCCTTCAAGTTACAGCAATTGATGAAAAGATTTCTCACCCTTTTCCCTTTGCTAGGTATTTCAGGACTTCATCCACTTTCTGCTAACATGCTCTGAAGAAAGAGACAAGATCAACACTCTGGTTTCCGAAGCACCTAAGCTTGGAAGTGAGTAAAACGCCAAGGGAAAAGGCAGACTAAGAAACAGTAGCCTATTCTTCATATAAAATCTTTTTCTGGGGGCGCCTGGGTGGCTCAGTCAATTAAGCATCTGACTCTTGATTTTGGCTCAAGTCATGATTTCCTCGTTTGTGAGATCAAGCCCTATGTTGGGCTCTGCGCTGAGGGCATGAAGCCTACTTGGGATTCTCTCTTTCCCCACTCTCTCTCTCTCTCTCTCTCTCTCAATAAACAAATAAACATTAAAAAAAATAATAAGATCTTTTTCGGCCTCACCTGAAAAGGAAAATGAAAACATCTGCCATCTTCAACTTATCAAGCTTCCTCCCCTTTTAGTGGTGAAAAGGCTCAGCAAACCTTTCCCATCATTAATTTATCAAAGTGTGTCACTGTCCCCAACAGTCCTTGAACAAGCAGCAGTTGTGGAGAATACTAAGTGCAAAGAGCCTGTTGGCTGCAAACATAACTGCAACTTCCCAGCTCCCTGAAAAACTTTCTCTGCCCTCCTTGTTCCTCCCCCGACACCTCCATCCCCCCCCCCCCCCCCCACACTTGGGAATACAAAGTCCCAAAGGCGTGGTGGATCAAACGATCACCCTGGAGGTAATGGGCAGGGAAAGAAAAAGCATTTGTGTTGCTGTCACAGTGACCTGATAGATGGCACGGTCTGTTCTCACTGCAGTCACTGAGGGGCAGGAAGGACCCGGGAGCCAGGAGTCAGCAGGCACCACTACTGCTCACTTTTACACTCATGGAGAAAGACAAGAAAGTACCCAACAGAGCCAACCACAGCCTGGGGAAGCAAAGCTGGGCGCCACTGCAGGTGGACCTGTAAGCACACAATGCAAGTGCACAGCATGGCGCTGAGGCCCATGACCCCGTGAGCACCGGCCCAGGAGGCGGGCAGCCCTTCCACAGCCGTGGGAATAGGGCCCAAGACTTCCTATGAACTTCCAGAAGTTATCATTTCACATGTTCTGAATAAACCTGGTACAGCTACTCACGTGTCCAAACTTTTGACTGCGTACTTTACTAACATACACACGGCTCTATACAGAATTCAATCTTCAAATGAAACCAAGTGCTTCTGACAAATTAGTTTCCCACTAAATTTCTAACTAAACAATTTCCCTATGGCTTATAAACTACCTCAGAATTAAAGGACATATCTACTTATCAGTTACTTGCATGGCCAACCTCTGATCTCCCCATGCATCTCTCTAATCTCTGTCTGGCCATGTCAGACTCAAGCATTCTGGTGAAAAGCAACTGATGATATCATGAAGCAGCAAATTCCATTTTCAGGACACCTCTAGGGGTTAGAAAGTTCTTCCATATCCTCAACAAAAATCTCAGTGGTTTTTAAGTCCTAACTCTGCCTTATGGAACTATGCAGAACACCTTTCATTCAGTCTGAGGTATTACTTACCTTTAGGCGTTCAATGGCTTCCTCTCCTCCAGGTGTAGACATGATCCTCTCCTGAATACTGGTCACAGATGTTAAGCCCACCTGACTACTGAGTGAGCAGGAAGATGGAGATGAAGTAAGAGACCCCATGGACGCTGTGGAAAAATTGCCAGGGCGTTGATTCTCAGAGGCTAGCAAGTACCTATGCTTATTGTTCTGAAAATCTTTCAGATCTGGGAGACAGAAAGAAGGGAAGGCAGAAAAAGTGGAGAGGGGGGGAAAGGAGCAGAGGGAGAAAAAAGACAGGAAGGAACACCAGCGTAAGAAAGGAGAGCATTAAAGCGCCAAGACAGACACATTATGATACAAAGACAAGTTATAATTGTTCTAGATGGCAGTTCTAAAACATGTCTGTCTTTAATACTGGTATCGTAGAGGTGAAGAACCACTTCTGAATTTAGAAACTAAGAAACTCCAGGGTGGGTTAACATTGGATTTGGTAGAGGGTAACCAGAGCCTCAAAGGATAAGGCTCAGGCACCCTCTGTAAATAAAACATGCTACGTTCCTTCTATTCTTTCTACGGCTCCGAATCTACAATGTTTTAAATTTACACTACTCTTAAATCTCAGTAATTTATCATGGTAAAGGAAAAAAAAGATGATCACATATTTATCATTAATATTAACCTGGCCCAGTATTTTATGGCATTCAGCAAAAATTCCCAAGAAGATGCTACAGTTAAAACAAAAATCTGAGCACTCAGTAGCATCCTTCGTATAGCAGCATTTCAACATGCTAAAAAGGACCTTTAAAATATGCTTTTAAAAAGGAGAGGTAACTGCAGAAATCACAAGAATTTTGTGTAAGTTCTGATTAAGAACTCAGGGCCAATTGCCTCAACAGGGAAGAACAATCAGCAAATTGATGAAGTTGGTATGCTTTTCATTCATCTATTAGATCAAGCAAATCAAGGCTGATTATTTGCTAACTATTGCAAAATACAGCTCTTACTTTGCCTAACAGGACTGCCAGGAGTCACTGGTAGGCCGAGTTGCCAGTATGAAATGCAAGTTTCAGGGACATACTTTCACTTACTAAAAAGTCTTTAACAGAACTCTAAGTTCTGTGTTTAAATTTAGTTTTGATAAAAAGAGCCACAAACAACAAAATTAATTTGCTCTATGTACTTTCATTCATTTGTCATCCTTGTCACAGACACCAGAGAAAACCCATGGGTACTGATGGATTTCTATTTTAAAATTAGCTCATATTTAAATTTGAGAAAGTCGGCATTACTTAAAACTTGTATCAAAACTAAGTTAAGTTTTCCTTAAATGACACGAGCCAAAGAGTCAGAAAGCAGTATTATTGCTCTCTCTGGGTCTACTCATCTCTATTTAATCAAAGCCAGTTCTTGAAACCCCTTAAAACCAGTGGTTGCTTCAAGACAGTTTGAAAACCACCATCTGCAAATAGAGAACATAGGAAAACAAGCAAGTTTTAAAAGGGGGATGGGAACCGGAGCAAAAAATCAGCCATCAGGTGACGGCGGCAAGGTCGGAAAGAATAGGATGGATGGAGTTCAGAAGGTCCAATGGACACATGCAAGCCCTAAAAGACATTAAGAGTAGTAGACCGAAATGGAAATTCGTAAGTAGCCAGGGCTGCTTTCCTGCAGGGATACAAAATTAAAACTTAGTCATGCAGAGCTTTTTGGGAGATGCCACACTGCTCAGAAAAGAGTGACGCGACAAGCTGATAGCAGCACCACCTGGGGCACAAAAGCAGGAGCGAGATGGCGTCTTTCTCACATCAGTATCGGTCAGCTTCGGAAATCTCAGACAGAGCTGTTCTGGTCCAAGAGCCACTGGGTATTGGAGTCTTACTGTGTCCGCAAGGCCTAGCCTCATCACAGCAGCCAGGGCTGCGTTTGCTTTCTCCTGTGTGTTTCCTCCTAGTCAAGCCCTATTACATGCCTCATTAAATGAACAAGCAAATCAATTAAAATCTAAACTTAACCAAGAAGTCAAGATTCTTCATTTCTTCTAAGATAAAGATCCCCTCATGAAAAGGGTAAGAAACCACGTCCTCACCAACTTAATGATAGACATGGAGAGGACAACGAGGTGTCTAGGTATTTATGATCCTTCATAAAATATCCTCATTTCAAGCACACATTTTAAATTTAATTTGTAATTCCAGAAAAGGAAAACAAAAAAGTTTTCCTAATCACCATGTAAGCTGAGGCCCAAGATATGGAGGAAACTAACTTAGCAGAAGCACAGGTGAGTGCTAACCCAACATTCACAGAGCTACTCAGTCATGGATCGTTTGGCCAACGGCAAGCGGTTGTCTTTAGTTATACGTACACTACGTCTCAGAGTTATATAGCTAATTTAAAAGGATCTTTCTATTAATCAGACCCTGAAGGAGCTCAAGAGGCCAAAAAGGCGTAGTAATGATTAAAAGCTGGAGCTGAGTTACACTATCCAATCCAACCACACAGAAACCATGAGATCTCAGTAGCAAATTAACCACCCCAGGTAAGCGGTGTCCTCATGGGTAAAAGTGGGCATAACGGAACTTTTTCCAGAATCAGTGACAGGATTAAATGAGATAATACATTCAAGGTCCCTAGAATGGGGCCCAGCACTTTATAAACACTCAGGATATGTAAGTTGCTGTTGTCACCACCATCATCCGCTATGACTTTGGATTCAGTTTAATCACAGAAGTGGAAAAACTGAAGAGTAGAAGTAGGAAGAGATTCTCAAGCCTATTAACTATTTAATCCACAAACTGAAATTCAGCAGTGTGTTTGCCAAATGGAGAAGGGCTAAACCAGGATCATTTCTGAACCTATAATACGCTCTGTCTGGGATTTCCCTGTTAGGATTGCTGGCATGCAAAGCTCATTTTAAGGCTGATCCAGCAGAGGCAGATTAGCAAATCAGAGTACTGGAAATAACCAATACATGAAATACACACATTTGCCTCCACTTCCAGAGTAATCATCGATCAATGGATCAACTGAAGGTAAGCAGGAGGGAAAATACAAGAAGGGTCAAAGTTCAGGTTCAGCAGTGACACAGAGAGGGAACAGAGCAGTATTTGGCATTTGGGAAGGTGAAAAAATTAACACTCGGAATACATGATCATTTTGCACACTGTATTCACTCAAACTCAGGTGCTAATCAGTAAGAAGAACTAAACTCAGAGGCTTTTAACATCTTATTAGAATTCCAAACAATAGAATATTAATTTTTTACTTAAAAACTAAAAACATGCTTTATCAAATAAACCCATATAATATTCTACCCGAATCATCCAGTTAACTCAACTTCTGATTAGACATTAGTCAGGCGGAATACTGAGGTTAAAAAAATATGTATTTTTCTTAAGTTTATTTATTTTGGGAGAGCAAGTGAGTGTGAGTGGGGAGGGGCAGAGAGAGAAGGAGAATCCCAAGCAGGCTCCGCACTGTCAGCGTGGAGCCCAACGTGGGGCCTGATCTCACAAACCACGAGATCATGACCTGAGGCTAAATCGAGTCAGATACTTAACCGATGGAGTCACCCAGGTGCCCCCCAAAAAAGACTCATTTTAAGACAATACTGTGAAATGATATTCTCGGGAAGTCTCATTCTTAAACTTGATAGGAAATGGATAATTTCCCCTTTGTGTGTTCATAGGGAGCAAGGTGGGGAGTGTTCCTCAATCATTTTGCAGGAAGGGAAAGATACCACTCAAAGGTGAATCTTATCTGAAAGGGGACTGAAATAGTGTGTTTGTTACACATATATTATTGCTGCTACGTCAATCCAGAGAAGCACATAATACAAAAACAAAAATTTCACAACATTTTTATGAAGTGATTAATTTCTCAGTAAGAATAAGCTCATTCCAAATAAACTTCACTGCTGATCTAAAATGAAAACCTAATAAAAATACAAGCAATGAGGGGCGCCTGGGTGTCTTAGTCAGTTAAGTATCCGACTCTTGATTTCAGCTCAGGTCATGATCTCACAGTTCATGAGATCGAGCCCTGCGTTGGGCTCTGTGCTGACAGCGTAGAACCTGCTTGGGATTCTCTCTCTGCCCCTCCCCGTCTCGTGCATGTGCACACTTTCTCTCTCTCTCTTAAGATAAATAAACTTAAAAGTATATATTTAAAAAAACATAGGCAGTGACATATTTACATTTTAAAAACTAATTTAAGGACTTCAATAAAAACTTTAAAAACTTTCACGACTGGATAGCCTGGTGCATACTACATAAAGAAATTCTGAGATTGTTTTCATTGGATTTTTTTAAAACTTAAGAAAAAGCAAAAAAAAAAAACCAAAAAAACCCACCTTTTTTTCCTACTATCTAACTTCATAAGCTCTTTTAATCTAAGTTTAAATCTTAGAACCCTGAAGAGGGAAAGATTAGAGTTTGCGTTGGCCTTAATTCACTTACTATCGATAATATCTCCCAGTCCCTGAGCGCGAAGAAGGTCCTTCAGCCGCGTCACCTCCTCCTTTAATTCACGAACCAGTTTGGCATTGGGGTCCTCGTTGATAACAGCATTGCATTTAATTTGCTTTGCACGATCTGCATATCTATATCCAAAAAGGAACGTTCATTTTTGCCATTCCTCAGATACTCTACTTCTCATAAATAACGTATCATTATTTCTATCTCTAAATCAAACAGCTTGAGTGTTTACACATTTTATAAGCCTTAATAATAACACATGCATAGGATGTTTTACAGTATCTTATAAAGATGAAGAAAAAGGCTCAGATGAATTTAATGATTTACCCAAAATCATAAAAGAAATAAATACCAGAAGAGGACTCAAAACGAATCTGTCAGACTGTATAGTGTTCTTTCCATTATATTAAAAGTGTGTCTTCAACAGAAGAAGAGTAGAAAGCTCCAGATTAAAGTAATAAAATCTACTGCACATACAGATATACAGCTGATGCTTGGACAACATGGGTTAGAACTGTGCAGGTCGACTTATAATCTGATTTTTTCTGATAAATACAGTCCAGTACTGTAAATGTATTTTCTCTCATGATTTTCTTAATAACATTTTCTTTCCTACAACTAACTTTATTGTAAGAATACAGTATAAAATACATGTAACATAAAAATATGAGTTAATCAACGATTTGTGTTAAGGCTTCTGGTCAAGAGTAGGCTATTAGTAGTCGAGTTTTGGGAGAGTCAACTTATATGCAGATTTTTTTGACTGTGCAGAGGGGAGGCACCCATGACCACTGAGCTGTTCAAGGGCCACCCGTGTTCTATTAGTGAACATTCTGTAATTTTTTTTAATACGACACATACTCATAATTGCATTACTTGTTAAGACTTGAGCATCTCTATAATGACAAACACCACAAGAAGGGGACACTTCTTTTCACAGGGATGAAAATGGTAAGAAACTTTCACTGTTATCTAAAAGTTATCCAAACATCTCATTTGAGCAATTTTAGTATCTTTCCTATGAAAAAGTTCCTGTCTTTGCCATTAACAAGTAAATTCTATTACAGTAGAAGTCTCCCCCAACACATGTTTTCCCTGTTATGAGAGGGCTGGATCATTACTTACACAAAAAGTTACCCATATATCATAAGAAAATCCATGGCATAACAAAATGATTTATGGTGGCACAGTGTTCTATTTTGCTACCGAGATCATATTGGAGTACCTCAAAGTGCTCAAAGTTTCATCATAGTTGATATCTGCTGGGCTCAGAGCAGCAACCATTGCAGTCCGAGAATTACCACCTAAAAAGATGAATCATGGTCATCTCAAATCATATGCACTTTAGAAAGAAGAACTTTATTAAATGTGTCAATTTAGACAGCACAATCTCAGATCCTAAGATTTAACCAAGAGTCAACAAATGTCTCAAGTTCCTATGCCAGGCACTGTTATACTCTTAATCTTGGTGTTTGAATCTACTGTGACCAGTTTCCCTCTCCCGCTCCAGCTAAGACCTCAGCCACTCCACCAAAGTGCTGTTAGTGAGTGAAAAGTCACAGTGACGTGGACAGTCCAACAGGCTATTCTCAGCCTCTTCCATCCGTCACCAACATTTGACACAACCGATCATTCCCTTCTTTCCATCAGGAAGGAGGGAAGGAGGCTAACAGAACAGAGAATAAAGAGCAATGCCCTGAAGGTCCAAAAACATCAGCAAAAAGGTAATATGGAGTTTTCAAAGAGGTCTGAAGAAGGAGCAAAAGTCTGAAGTAAGTGTGGTTAGGAAGACAACCACACCACAGTTCATGTTCCAAGGTCAACAAGATAGGGGAGAAAACTCTGATTTAAAGGTGAGCAAATCCAACCAGCTTAATTCAAGAGCAAAAAGGAAAAGAAGGAGGGAGGAGTCAGGTTAGTAACATGGGTATCTAGAGATTATTCTTTTCCAAAACAAATATACAAGACAATTAACCACAAAAGATAATCAGTAAATAGCTTTGAAAAGATAACCACACACTAGTGTTCAACGTACCTAGATTTTCCCGAAGGAGCCAAGTAAGTACAGAATCCCTGTAGGGAATAAAATCAGTTTTCTTTTTCTTCTTACTCTATTAAACAGAAAGAAATGGTCTTAGCATTGCTAGGGAGGAAAAATTCACATGGAAGGCAAACCAGTCTAAAATTCCCAAGCAAAGTACCATAGAACCCCATCACTGCTGAAATTTAACACTCATGGCTTCAATTTTTCACCATACCCAAAGTTCATGCAATGAAGTAATTTTTTTTTAATATTTTATTTTGAAAAATTTACAACATACACTCAAACAATCCCTCAAACACTTAACGGTTTTTCTTCCTGAACCATTTTGGAATGAACTGCAGACACCATGCCCTTTCATCCCTAAATACTTAAGCAGATAAGGCCATTCTCTTACACAGTCACAGTCCAATGACCAAATTTAGGAAATTTAACATCCATACAATACCATTATCTAATATACTGTCCATATCATATCTTTCATAGCTGCTAGTGTTTTAAAGCAAATCCAACATTTCACCTATAAATATTTCAGGTATGTATCTCCAACAGAGAAGTACTTTTTTTAAAAAAAGGTAACTAGAGGGGCGCCTGGGTGGCTCAGTCGGTTGAGCATCCAACTGGCTCAAGTCATGATCTCACGCTTTGTGAGTTCAAGCCCCACGTCAGTCTCTGTGCTGACAGCTCAGAGCCTGGAGCCTGCTTCGGATTCTGTATCTCCCTCTCTCTCTGCTCCTCCCCTACTCACACGCTGTCTCTCTCTCTCAAAAATAAAAAAATATTTAAAAAATTTTTTTTAAATAAAAAAGGTGAGGTGCCTGGGTGGCTCAGTCAGTTAAGCGTCTGACTTTGGCTCAGGTCATGATCTCATGGTTTGTGAGTTCGAGCCACGCGTCAGGCTCTGTGCTGACAGCTCAGAGCCTGAAGCCTGCTTCAGATTGGGTGTCTCCCTCTCTCTCTGTCCCTCCCTTGCTCATGCTCTGTCTCTCTCTGTCTCAAAAATAAATAAAACATTAAAAAAAATTTTTTTTTAATCAAAATCAAAAAGGTAACTATAAAAACCATTATCACACATTAACAAAATTAATAATAACTCCTTAACATCACCTGATATCTAATCCTCAAACAATTATTTTTTACTTTTGCAGAAGGGCAGATATGAATCCTAGGCATTCCAGGTTGGATGTGTAGGAGCAAGTCATTTAGTTAATGAATTTATTTGGCCAAACACCAATTCACCAAGTGGACTGTTCCATCTCTAATAACTTTTATAAAGTAATGGACATTTGGTTTCTTTGGAAGGAAATTATGCCCCCCAAAAATCCAACTGACAGAGTTAGGGCTCAAAGTGAAAAGGTCTAAGACAGTGATGCGATCTTGACTCTGAACACTTACAAAGACTGCAAGATGAATGCTCTGTATATATGTATCAAGCATTTACCTATACTGCTGTGACCTTTCTCACTATCACAGGATAGAGCAAAAGCCACCAACACAAAGCCAGCGCTAAAATGAGAAAATTATATCCTTGAAAGTAAAAATTAACGTGAACGCTTGGCAGACAGACAACAGTTACTGCAGCATCCTCCTAGCTGACGACCATGTAGGGATAATTTAAGAAGCCACTAAGGGGAAGCCAGTGTTCACTGAAAAACATCTCCCCCTATTCCTGGTCCAATCTGAGGTTAAACTAAGGATGATCTAGTTTTTAAAGTTTATTCATTTTTGAGAGAGAGAGAGAGAGAGAAAGAGAAAGAGACAGACAGACAGACACACAGAGTGCGAGTGGGGGAGGGGCAGAGAGGGAGGCAGAGAATCTGAAGCAGGTTCCTGGCTCCAAGCTGTCAGCACAGAGCCCGTCGCAGGGCTAGAACTCACAAGCCGTGAGATCATGACCGGAGCCGAAGTCAGACACTTCACCGACTGAGCCACCCAGGTGCCCCAAGGATGCTCTAGTTCTTGCAAAAGCATGGGCCTTCAGAAAAGGAGTACTAAGTAGCGGACCTCTAGTCTGTTGAGGAGGAGAGGGAATCGGCAAGTAGCACTTTAATTCCATCTCTCATAGCACAGACCTCTAGGGAGAATTAACCCGTCAGTCATTCATAGTTTAGTGGGACTGTCATCCCACTACAAAACTCTGGAGGCCTGCGACCTCAGTCTATTTTCGCTAGCCCCACACCACACCTAACCACTCCGCTTTGCCTGAGGTTGGTTCGTGCTGAAAATGCTGCAAGATTTAAAGTACGTCAGTTATAAGGACTCCAAACAGTACTGTAAAAATAAGCAGTATCTCTTTGCCAAAAATGTTCTATTTTCATTTCGGTCAATTAGACTAAATTAAGAAGGAGTAGCTAAATAAAGAAGCATAAGGAGAACTTCCATCTTTTCCATTTGAAAATACCTCAGAATTTTAGCCACTTCTTTTCTATTTGCTGTCTTACAAATTAATCTCATCTGTTCTCACAAAGAAGTGCCTCAGTAATTACCTAAAAGGGTTTATGTTTATTTATATCAGTAACCTTTCTAAAAAGAAAACCTATCAAGTATGGGTGATAATAATCCTGTTTCTCTCCCCAGTGGAAGTAACAGTACATTTTAATTCACCCCAAATTATGCTTGTTACAGAAAAACTAAAACTTACTTCTGATCTGTTAGTAATGGCATAGATGCCAAGTACTAAACTGGGTTTTGACAAAATCATTCTAAAAAATTCATTTGCAAATTAATTGTGGCACAGAGCAGCGTGAGAAATATGCAGGTAAATACTTTGTAAGCTTTTCCTTTGGTTGATATGAATGTTAACAATGAGCAAACGGACAGGCCAAGTTGGGAAAGCCACTAAATTCTAACAGCTTTCATGGTTCTGGGACCCAGACTCGATATCTGAAGAGTATCTACACATGCATCATATCAAATAACAGATTTTTAAACTTAAGGCAGCTTTTTCCAACAAGCAGAAAGAAACAGGAAAAAAAAAAAAAAAGCATTACTTGTTACGAAGTAATTTTTGTGTAAGTAGAAAATAAATCTATATGCTTAAAACATAGAATGAAATATTTCATGGCAGATACTGGCTGCTATCTCCAATGTTACTCATGTGATTCAAAACAAACTGTTAAGTGCTCCATTATTTATACAAAATAGTACTGAGAAATTTTAGAGTATTTGTATAGGAATATAAGGAAAAGTCTATTGTATTTCGATTAAAAGGATGCAAAGAGTAGGTTTTCTAGATACAATTATAGTGTTTAATTTGATTCTACAGCCTTCACTTTATATATAACCAGAGTAGAAAAAAATTTTTCTAACAATTTAAATAATCCATGACTTCTCATGATAGGAAATAAGATTACACAAAGAAATCTAAGGAACATGTCCTAATAACTTCACAAAGGTAGTTATGTTTCAGAATGGTCCCTGTAAAAAATATTTTTATTGCCCTTTCAAGAGGTTTATAGGTGACTTCTTCAAATGACAGTCCTACAGGTCACTAGGAAAAGCATCATAAGATAACACAATGTAGACTCTTCCTCAATTTCTTTCTTGTTCCTTTATTCTGAATTCCTTGTCCAAAGCACAGCATGTTCCCCAAATGAATTGCGGTGTGAAGTCTTATGATTCATGGTCACTCTAAACAGCAACTCTGAATTCCAGAGTCAGAAAGTGAGTAACAAAAAGGTTTTTTTCAAGGTTCCATTCCGTCTTATGTCTCCATACATCCTGCTGTGGATTTAAAATCATCACAATTGATTCTACAGCTAGTTCATTTCTAGCAAATCCCACCATACCTTGCTGGTGCAGTTATCCTACAGACGAAGCATTTAAAAGAAAGAATGAAAACACAGGATAAGCCTTCAAACAGGAAGTACTTTAAAGTCATAAATTGAGTATGACTTTTCAGAAACAAGCAAGAAAGCAGTGGATTCTTTTTATGGATTCAAATGATGTACTAGAGTACACAGTGACTAACTGGTACTTCCTTAGCTTTTAACCTAAAACATGAAGCCCCTTATACAAACTGTTTCAGATTTAGTGTCCTACTGTTAAAGAATAGGAAAGAGTAACACAACTTTTAAAAATGTATTATTGGCCCCCAAATCAATAACATTCACCAAGGCAAATGCTCAAAATACTCCAAGAGGTACTACATCCTACTTAGAAAAGACTGTATAGGAAAAGGGTATGCAAAAAAAAACCAAAAACCAAAAAAAACCCCCACAAAACAAACAAACAAACAAACAAAAACCTTAGTTTCGATGAGAGACTGAAGTAAGGCTCAAAAAAAGTAGTCAGACCTTAGGTCTTTGTAAAGAACTAGTTTCAGCCTAGCCTTTACAGATGTATTTACTTTCATTCTCGTTAATCTCTTTATTCTCAGTAGAAAGTTAAAATGTACTATGCCTAGTATCTTATCTGAAAAGTTCTAAAAGGAGAAAGGCAAGATTATGTAAAAGGGCCAAAAAAGGTCAGTCTTTATAAACACATAAAATATCAAGTACCTTTGCTGAACAGACAAATTTTCCCATACAATCGGGTATGTAATACTCACCACCTCTGCCAAGGCTGAAATGACTTTGCCCAGAGTTGTAAGAGACTTATTAATATTTGCTCCTTCCTGAAATCAATACCAAACATGAAGAATTATGATGCAGAATTTCTACGACTGCCACATCATATATAATACATAAGACACAATTAGGTCTTAATGCTAGCGTTGTGTATTTATGAGCACAAGTTCTAAAAACCTCTTGTAATCCTCTCCACTTAATGCCATGTCGGGACCACATGCCTAACTCACAGGCCTTCGTAGCTGCAGGATATCTTGCCCCAAAAGCTTACAGATGCAGCCTTCTTCCCCCAACTCACCAACATGCAATTTCTGCTCTTGCTAATGAAGCATCTCTCTGGAGAGGCCCATGTTTGTTCTCACACTTGGATCTTCTGTGTCCCTGTCCTATTAGTGTCGCTTACATCTAGTTTGTTCCTCAAAACACACTCCAGCTCTCACCTTGACCATCAAGTCCTCCTTAACTGTTACATTACGTAACTTATCTTTCATTGGATTACAGATCAGACATCAGCAAAAGGTTTTGAGGGCCATGCGGTCACTTTCACAACTTTTCAACCTTACCATTGTAGACAACACATAAACAAAGAGACACAGCTGTGCCCCCATAAAATTTCATTTACAAAAACAGACAGTGGGCCAAATGTGACCTACTGGTCATAGTTTGCTGACCTATGTTATAGAACATTTATTGACTGGTACAGTTGTTTGGTAAAATAAATACCTTTAATCGAGTCCCTTTGGCACCAGTGGAATCAGCTCGTTCACTTCCTGCCAGATCCACCAAGCTGATTTTACTGACCTGGTAAAGAACAAGACATCGGGGCAATTCAGAAGAAATAAGCGAGGTAGAACCGGAAAACATCAAGAGGCAGCAAATTAAAAATGAGGCACGAAGACTACAAATATTAGGGCTTTTTTTACAGATGGCCCAAGACACAGAGCATGCACAAAAGTTCACAGCAATTATCTTGGTTCAAAACAAGTAATTTTAGGATACACATATTTTACAACGACATGGCATAAAAATATATAAAACCCATGAATCCATTAAACGGCATATTAAATATGAAGCCTCCAGCAACTAGAACTCTCACGCACTGCTGGTGGGATGCAAAATGATATAATCACTTGGGAAGACAGTGTAGCAGAGACATACACCTACCATAAGACTCAACCATTCCACTCCTAGGTATTTACCAAGAGAAACAAAAGCAAATATCTACACGAAGGCTTGTACGCACATGTTTCCAGCATCTTCATTTAAACAATCAAAAACTAGAAACAATTCAAATGCCCATCAACAGATGAGTTAATGCACAAACTGTGATAGATCTTGATAACAGAATACTAACCGGCAATGAAAAGGAGTGAACTACTGATGTAACAACAACACAAATGAATTTCAAAATTATGCTGAGTGAAAGAAGCGAGGCCAGAGAACAGTACATACTATAAAACTCCACCTATATACAATTCTGGAAAATGTCAGTTAATCTGTCGTGACAAAAGGCAGATCAGAATTGCCCGAGTATCAGGGTGGAAGGAGTGGTACAGTAAGATTATAAAGCAGCATGAGGCAACTTTCCAGGGTAAAAGAAGTGGTTACTTGGATTATGACACTGGTTTTACAGGCGCATATACAGCAATCCAATTTTATTCTTTAAATAGGTGTGGTTTATTGTACTTCAACAATACCTCAGTGAAGTTGTAAAAAAAAAACAAAAACAAAACATTCAGGGAAGTTAGACAAAAGTATCCAAAATGGATGATCAAAGAAGCTATGGTTATGTTAACATCATTATTTGTGTAGATGTGACATCATGGAAAAACTACTTTCACACTGGATGTACTAAATAGCATTAATACTGTAACTAGCTAAGCAGTGTCAAGTTATTTGACCACCTATGTGAAGACCATGTTTTCTAAAATAATTTTCAGCTAAAAACAGACAAGTCACCAAGTAAAAAGTGATTCTAGTTTTTAGTGATACCAATTATCATAAAGTACTCAGTTAATAAGGCAAAGGATCTTTTTTCGTTGCCGGTATAATAAAATCTAACTTCAGGGGCACCTGGCTGGCTCAGTCAATTAAGTGTCTGACTTCAGTTTAGGTCATTATCCCTTGATTCGTGGGTTCAAGCCCCGTATTGGGCTCTGTGCTGACAGCTCAGAGCCTGGAGCCTGCTTCGGATTCTGTGTCTCCCTCTCTTTCTGCTTCTCCCCACTAGTGCATGCACATGCGCGCTCTCTCTCTCTCTCTCTCTCTCTCTCTCTCTCAAAAATAAACATTAAGGGGCGCCTGAGTGGCTCAGTCAGTTAAGTGTCCGACGTCAGCTCAGGTCATAATCTTGCAGTCCTGTGAGTTCGAGCCCCGTGTCAGGCTCTGTGCTGACAGCCCAGAGCCTGGAGTCTGCTTCAGATTCTGTGTCTCCCTCTCTCTCTCTCTGCCCCTCCCCAGCTTGCACTCTGTCTCTCAAAAATAAACACTAGAAAACATATATAAAAAAAATGTCTTTTTAAATCTAACTTCAGGTTTAAAAAGCCAGCCACATGCTACTTAGGTATGTAAGCAGAGAAGAATTTAACATAAATCTACTACTAACAATAATAACAATAAAATCCACATTTATTGAGTGAATACACCGGGCTCTGAGCCAGGCTCTATGTGCACTAACCTGTACCAATATGTAATCATCTTGACAAACCTATGAGGTTCGGGAAACTAAGGTACAAAGAGGTTAAGTAACTTGCCCAAGGTAACAGTGCTGAAAAGTAGTAGAGGCAGGATCTAAGGCAAGCCGTTTAATTCCAGAGTCTACTCTATTGAACTGTGTAGAAAACGAGACATTAACAAGCAAGGTATTTGAAAAACCTAAGGAATGCTGTGCAGTTATTTATTTTCCAAGGAAAAACACACCTTGTCTGCTTAACTGTTTGCTTAAATATTTAATCCCAAACCACATTATCAGAGCTCAAAAAGAAAAAAAAAAAATACACATACCAAACAAGCTAACAAAGTAATAAAGAGGTTCTAGTCAAGAAAAAAGGGAAGGATTTTCTCCCCACAGAACTGCTGAACTCTCTTGCACAAAGTAGTTTTTGAAACCCAAAGTCTTGAATTGTTTTTTCTTAACCCTACTTTCTATCTTGCGATTTCACTCAAAACCCATGCTCAAAATTGGTTCAGAGTAGGAATAGAAATGACAAGTAGAAGATATAAACTATTCTCCGTTGAGTAGAACAGCAACTTTCTGCCCTCCATAAGATGCAGAGGGTAGCAAGGACTCCTGAAGTTTCCCGTCCTACACAACTCAAGCCTAGACGCTGAAGTCGTCCTACCTTCTCAGTGGAAAGGTTGGTCTCAGTATCATGTTTCTTCTGGGTGAAAACAATGGTAAACACAGCATGGGAACGGCTACTTGTTTCATTCATGTTGGTAGCTGCCACTGTCCTAAATAAACACAATGGTGACATATGACAGTAGAATTCTTAGATGAAAGTTAAAACGGACAGCAGGCTCCACATGATAAGCACAAAAAGCAACAGCTTTAAACCTCTTCACAGATCGTGAGATTGTCACTTACACTAACTGTTCTCAATGCACCTTATTTGTGAGCCTGTCAACCCACCCCCAACTCCAAAGGTACCACATCAGAATCATTTCTCATACTTCAGTTGTCCCTTTAGGAACCACCAAGGCATTTAGTTTTTATTCTTTATTCCACAATCGATCACTACCATAGGCACATGATATCCAACATTTTACCATGACTTCATCAAAATCAAGATACTAAAATTTAATCAAAGTTCTGATGCACTCCAGCACCGCACCGTTTTGGTGAGAAGAAAGATGCCCAATATGCTGAAGCCCTCACTTCTTTCTCCAGCACGGCCAAAGGATCAGAGGATCCACAATTAAAGCAACTTTCATGGCTATGTGATCTCAAACCCTTAACTGGGAGCAAAGGACCCGAAAATGTACCAAACCCCTCAGTCATGAGTCTATTTCTACCATACCTGGCTTTGTTCCCAGCATCCATGAGGTCAGCAATGTCTGTGTAGGAAGTGACTGCCAGCTTGGACAGATCCTCCACATATGGGCCAAGAAGCGGATGTTCACGCACACGCAAATGACCCTTATTTTTTGGATTTAGCAGGTCTCGTACTCTTTCACAGTAAATTTCCATGTAGCTCACCTAGAAACAAACTAGTAATTTGAACTGGAGGACTTGGAAAAAGAAATTCTATACATTAAAAAAACGTTTTATGGGGGCGCCTGGGTGTCTCAGTCAGTTGACCATCTGACTCTTGGTTTTGGCTCAGGTCATGATCTCACGGTTCGTGGGTTCTAGCCCCGCATCAGGCTCCATGCTGGTAGCATGGAGCCTGCTTGGGATTCTCTCTCTCCCTCTTCCTCTGCCCCTCCCCTGACTTAAAATGTTTTTACTTTTATTAAAAAAAATTTTTTTTTGAATGTTTATCTATTTTTGAGAGAGGGAGAGACAGAGCATGAGCAGCAGAGGGGCAGAGAGAGAGGGAGACACAGAATCCGAAGCAGGCTCCAGGCTCTGAGCTGTCAGAACAGAGCCCAACGTGGAGCTCCAACTCACAGGCCATGAGATCATGACCTGAGCCGAAGTCAGATGCTCAACCGACTGAGCCACCAAGGCACCCCTAAAATGTTTTTTAAATGTTGTATAACATTGATTAAAAGGTCTACAATTAGGGGCGCCTGGCTGACTCAAGTTAGTAGAGTGCGTGACTCTTGATCTCGCGTCATGAGTTCAAGTCCCATGTTGGGTGTAGAGATTACTTAAAAAAAAAGTCGTACGATGAGAGATCAGCAATCTTTACAAAGAAAAATACTGTAGGTCCAGTCCCTTTGATTCTACTAATGGTATGCACAGACACCACTAACTTAGAACCAGCCTTCCCACGGTCTCGGGAAAGAAAAGGAGGTAAACATTCTCTCAGCAGTCAGTAGCTGCTACTTGTCTAAAGCAGAAAAAAAATATTATTTTTAGTAACAACTTACCAGTTACTAATATACTTTTTAAAATGTATCCTGTTGTCAATAATTGAGGATTACAGTGAGGTTATTCTAAAAGCTTGGAAATAAAAACTCTATTAGTGTTAAAACCAAGAAACAATACTCCAGAGCAGGGAAGACTAAAAGAGACCAGCAACTCTACTACTCTAAGACTGACCACACGGTGACTGATTACGGACAAGCAATCCACCTGCCACAAGGAGTGAGGCCTGGTCAGCATAGAGCCTGGCTGCATGGCAGGACCTGCCCAAGACTCACGAGGGAAGAGGAAGCGTCAGCTAACACACTGCTGGAACTCTTGTCGTACCAGCAGGACCGTTCTCATCCTGGAGGTGGACGTGGCAGACTAGCCTTTCTCCACCTGCGGCAACTCAACGTAGGAGTCGTCTAGTCAACTCCTCCCTCTCGAATTCCACGGTCACTAAAGAACCTAAAGGGTTCCAACAGAAGTGTGTCCACAAGAAGATAATACGCCAGTCTTGCTAATGTGGGGGTTCTGGTCTAAGAGTTTTTCCTCACGGGAAAGTAACAAACAAAAATGATGGTTTTGTAACATAAGCTAAATGAGCTTCATTCAAAAGTCTGGCTTTAAAGGATGCTTCTGCTCCTGATCTCTATATAAGATCAGACTTGTAAACAAATAATGTAGGCTCTGGACTGGGGTAAATTCACCACAGTAAGCCTCATTACAATCTTCCCGAGGAATGAGAAGCTTGTGCAGCACTAAGCTACTCAAGCATACCATAAAACTTCAACATTTTTCAACTTTAAATATTCTATAGGCACATTTTCAGAGTATCTGAAATAGAAGCTTATCTCCATTTCTATTGCTTTTCTCTTTCATTCCATCTCAGAGCTGACTGTATATTTATACGATAATCTAAAATCAATTTTTTAAATATTGAGAACCCTCGAAGTAACTGATCCACTCTGACAGTAAAACAACAGGACGACAAATATTCCTTCTTAAAAGCAGCTCATCTTAGAAAGTGAAATGGTAATCATTCTTGTGTACTTAAACTTGTCCATACACTCCAGAATCCCAGGTAGCTATTATATCTTCTTAGAAAACTTGTCTCTTTCCACACAGGTATGGGACTAAGAGGACCCAAGTAACCGAAGCGAAAGCTGTCATGCTCCGTTACTTACTCTCTAAGATGCAAATCCACCTAAAGTCATCACTATTTCTTTTCTTTTCGAGCTAACCATTACAGACCCCACTTGGCAAATTCAATTCACTGAGCAGCATTATCTTCCAGGCACTTTGTAAGGCACTTGGCAAATATCAGTAAATGAAACAGACAAGAATTCCTGTCCCGGTGAGCTTATGACTCTAAATGAAAATAAACAAAAGGCAGATAAATAGAGAGACAGGATTATAAGTAGGTTAGAATATGATGAGTATTGTGGGGGGA
This sequence comes from Panthera uncia, assembly GCF_023721935.1. Classification (NCBI taxonomy): domain Eukaryota; kingdom Metazoa; phylum Chordata; class Mammalia; order Carnivora; family Felidae; genus Panthera; species Panthera uncia. The sequence continues at coordinate 97,439,287 of NW_026057585.1, forward strand.
AGAAACAACCAGGGCAAGAGAGATCAGGAATGCAGGGGTGGAGGGCAAGCTGCAGTGCTAAACAAGGTGGTCAAAGTAAGCTTTGTTGAGAGGATAAGATTTGAAAAAAGACCTGAAGGAGTTACAACACTTAGACCAAAAGATATCCAAGAGAATAAAATTTCAGGCTAAAAAAAAAAAAAAGTAAAAAGCCCAAAAAAGGGAAAATTTTTGTGTGTTCCAGAAAAAGCAAAAAAAAAAAAAAAAAAAAAAAAAAGCCAGTGTGGCCAGAGCAGAGCAAATACAAGAGAGAACGGAGAAGAGGCAGAGGTCCCACAAACATAAGGAACCAGAGTATCAACTAGGGATCTACACCACACCCCAAGTGAGCCTGTGAACTCCAATATGAAAGGAAATGGCATCTTCTTTTATTATCTATCTATAAGCTCAAAAAAGTCTGTCACATTCTGGCACACCCTCTATCCTTTGAATAGTGTAAACTATGTGATTATTTTAGTAAGAATAAAAATCTACAGAATTTTCATTTGTCATACATTTAGTATTCAAAAAAATAACAGTTATAGGATGAGACAAGCTATTTAGAGAATTCATTTTTACAAAAAAATTTTTCAGAGCAGCACATTCCCCTTTTGGCATAGGATCTTCACAAAGCAGAATTCTTTAAAACTTATAAATTAATGCAATGCTGTAAAGAAGAAACCCAAGCCAGCTAAGTGGGTCAACTAGGAATTGTGTAAGTCCTATAGAAAATCACAACACACAGATAAAAAAAAGTAGTTTGCTTAAAAACGGCTTCATGTCTCAGAACAGGCTCACGTTAATGGAAGACTTTCATCATTTGTTTCTATGAAACTGAGTACCAAAAATGGGGGTAACGAGAGCTTCATAAAGCACATATAAATGAGTGGAAATGTTCATCAAATAAATTAATGTATAGAATGCAATTCTACAGACCTGTTCTTCAAAGAGCTGGAGTATTCACCGGATGGAGAGTAACTTTCTAAGCTTATAAAGCAATTATGAAGAAGGGAGGGGCGAAGAGATCTGATTATAAATATTTTAAAAACGAATGCCTATCGGAAATCATTATTGATAATATTAAAAGGGGAAAGAATTCACACAAATGAATATCGAGATAAACACTGCAATCCAAAATGTAAACAGGCATGTGCATAATTTACCAGATGTTCAACTACACTAATAATCAAAAGAATTCTACTTTAAGTAAGCAAGAAATTGTGCCCTTTTCAAATTGGCAGAGTAAAAAACGAAAACACTAAATGTTGGCAAGGACACAATGGGTGCTTACACCCTCCTGATAGGACTGGAAATTGGTACAGCATTTCCTTCTAAAAAGCCACTTGGCAATTCAAATGTATTGTCTGACAAGCGGCTACATAAAGGAAATAGCTAAAAATAAAGCTTATGAACAAGCTTACGACTTACGAACAAGGATTTAATTGCGACACTATTCGTTATGACCCAAACTTAGAAATAGCCTACGAGTACAAAACTGGGAGAATCGTTAAGTGATCTAGCTCAGTCATAATGTGGGGCCTTTGCAAAGTAACACTGGAGGGAATGGAGTCCGGAGGCCTCTTGCTTTAACCCACAGTTGTACTCACCTCTACAGAGTAAGACATTTCTTCATTACAGTTGTCGTTGATTTTCTCGAACAGTTCTTCACACAACTACAGAAGCAGGAGAGGCGGGAACAGCATAGATGAGAGAGGTACAAAGTTACTCATGAGTGCTAAACGAATTAGCGAGATCCCTTTTCTCTTAAAGTATGAATAGCAACAATATCAAAGGTGAATGCTTTGAATGGAATAAAAGGAGAGTTCGGAGTATGGTCTCTTCCAATCTCATCTCTATTCTCCCTCAATGACAGCATCTCAAAGAAAGCCACATTTAGGGAAGAGGAGGAGCTCTCCCGCGTTAGGTCCCTGGCACATTTAGTTTATGTGAATTCAATTCTTCACACTATCCTCGAGTACCTGTGACTCTGCTATTAGCATTATTACATAGCAGTCACTGCTATTAAACTACACTTTGCACGCATTTTATTTATCACGCTGTATACATTACACATTGTCAGTTACCATATACGTTATAAATTCATACATATATATGTATAAGAAGAGAATGCATGCTATTTAGACGGAGTAAATGAAGGTATTTAAGAATAATTTTGACTGTATAGGGGTGCCTGGCTGGCTCAGTTGGTGGAGTGTGTGATTCCTAATCTCAGGGTTGTTAAGTTCGAGCCCCACACTCAATGCAGAGTACTTAAAAATAAAATCTTTTAAAAAAAGAATAATTTTAACTGTATAAAAATTTCCCCTTTACCTCTGTCTTAAGATTCCAAACCCTTTATGAGAAGATACTCCACAACATGGTGACATTTCTAATTTCTAATAGAAAACATTAATTTTTCTAGATCAGGAAAATCATAAAATTTCACTCTCCCCAACCTTTGAATTTACTCAAAATATGTGATACTTTAATAGGAGTACTTAATAAAATTTTATTGAATTTTCATTTGCTATACATTTTTTTAAATGATTACTATTTTTGAGACAGAGAGGGCACACACATGGGGTAGTAAGGGTGGGGTAGACAGGGAGGGAGAGAGAGAGAGAATCTTAAAGAGGCTCCACACTCAGCAAGGAGCCCCATGTGGGGCTCAATCTCAGGACCCTGAGATCATGACCCAAGATGAAATCAAGAGTCAGAGACTCAACCAACTGAGCCACCCAGGCGCCCCATTTGCTATACATTTAATGTCAAGGCAATCAATATACATTTGGAAAACGAACTATATGTTTGTGATTCTCTAGAAGTCTAAATACAACTTAAAATTTACTGTGGGGAGCGCCTGTGTGGCTCAGTTGGTTGAGCATCTGACTACGGCTCAGATCATAATCTCATGGGGAAAAAAAAAAAAAATCTCATGGGGTGTGAGTTCGGGCCCCAAATCGGGCTCTGCACTGTCAGCCGGGAGACTGCTTTGGATCCTCTGTCTCCCTGTCTTCCTGCCCCTCCCTGCCCCACACACATGCTCTCTCTCTCTCTCTCTCAAAACTAAACATTAAAAAATTTTTTTAAAGAATTACATTTATTACAGGGGTGTCTGGGTGGCTCAGTTAAGCACCTGACTCTTGATTTCAGCTAGGGTCACAATCTCATGGTTGTAAGACTGAGCCCCACATCCAGCTCTGTGCTAAGCGTGGATCCTGCTTGGGATTCTCTCTTTCCCTCTCTGCCCCTCCCCCATAAGTGTGAATGCATGCGAGTGCGAGCACACTTTCTCTGTCAAAATGAATATTAAAAAAAAATAAAAAAAATACAATGTATTAAAAATGGCAGTTTCTAAATGATAATCCTTTTGCATTAAAATAAAATATTCCAAAATTCTGCCAAAAAAGGGATATATATGTAATTATACAAAAATTCCAATAGCAAACAAATTAAGGTTAAAGGAGAGGGAAGGAGAAACTAAGTGTGATGACGGGATAAACAGGACTGTCTACTGTAACTTGCTATAATCTACAAAAAGATATTTTATTGCTAAAGAAGTATCACATTGTAGAAAAAGCAAAGCCTGCTTTTGAATTCTGGCTCTGCCACTTCCCTGGGCAAGTGATGTGACCTCCCTATGCCTCAGTTTCCTCGTCTTTAAAATGAGGAAAAAAACTCAGAGGAAGACAAAAATCATATGACTTCACTCACATGAGGACTTTAAGAGACAAAACAGATGAACATAAGGGAAGGGAAACAAAAATAATATAGAAACAGGGAGGGGGACAAAACAAAAGAGACTCATAAATATGGAGAACAAACAGAGGGTTGCCAGAGGGGTTGTGGGAGGGGGGATGGGCTAAATGGGTCAGGGGCATTAAGGAATCTACTGAAATCATTGCTTCACTATATACTAACTAATTTTGATGTAAATTTTAAAAAATAAATATAAAGTTAAATCACAAAAAAAATAAAATAAAATGAGGAAAATAAAATAAAACAAGGGCGCCTGGGTGGCTCAGTTGGTTAAGCATTTGACTTCCGCTCAGGTCGTGATCTCACAGTTTGTGAGTTCGAGCCCAGCATCGTTGTGTTCCAGCCCCGCTTCGGGTGAGCACAAGCCCTACTTCAGGTGTGCTTGAGCCCCACATTGGGTGAACATGAGCTTGTCCCCTCCCCTCTCTTTCTCTCCCCCCACCACCTGCCCCTCGTTGGATTCTCATTCTCTCTCTCTCTCTCTCAGTCTCTCGCTCACTTGCATCCCCTCTCTCTCTCAAAAAAAAAAAAAAAAAGAAAGAAAAATGCAATTAGGAAAATGAAATTAAATGAAAGAAGAGGAGAAGAGGAAAGGAAAGGAAAGGAAAGGAAAGGAAAGGAAAGGAAAGGAAGAAAGAGAAGAGAAGAGAAAAATGAAAAAAGAAACAACAACATCTACCTCTTAGGGTCAAATGAGGAGGATATCTATAGATAAGCTAATGTCTGTGAAACACTTGGACCAGTACTTGGCACATGGTGAGTGCTACCTAATGTCTTCTCTAATTAGTACTGTAATTGCTATTCCTGCATATAAAGAAGGACAATTCCCAAGTATATCTTCATATTGACATGTATTTCTCACAGAAAAAAATATGCTAGTATGTTCAATTTTTTCTGAAAAATTCTTGACGTTTACTGATAGTGAAGCATTTCAATTATACAGCTGAATTTAAAATTATGCTCCAATAATCCATTAGGAAAAGTAGCTACTGCTCTCTTATGATTATTTTGTTCTCAGAATACAGAGATGAGTCACACTAAGCCTGTATTTTAAAAAACACTTTAAAATTAATTCCAAATATCACCAATAAACGCAAACCAACCATATTTTTCTTATTACCAAAAGAAGTTCCTTCTAAATACCTGGGTTACAACTCTTCTCCATTCCGAACAATACAAGGCCAAAGACACTGCTCTTAAGATTTCCCAGACCATTCAAGCTTAAAGTGTTAGCATCAAATTAATAAGATAAAAGGAAAATATCTCTGAGAAGGCAATCAAAAAACAAAAATAATCTCATGCTTACGAGGTGATCTATATATGGGACTTGGGGGCGGGGGTATCAGACCGGCGACAACACTGGTGTCCCCAGGACTCAGAACAGAGCATGGCACATACTACCACTTTTTTTTAAGAAGCCGGTAACACGGGTCAGGAGATACAATAACCAGACGTGGGGGTACAGCAAAATCTTTACAGAACGTCAACTTCCCTGCCTTTAAAGACGGACATGTATACACATCAGTCTTTTTCCACCAGACTGTTAGTTACTTTGAGAGAAGGGGACCAGTGATTTATTTTTGTGCCTCACATACAATAGTCCCTGAATAAGTGTCTGCTAAGTAAAAATAACTATTACAGCAACTGAAGACTAAGAGTAATAATAAACAGAGGTCTTTTGTCATTTTTTGCTTCTTTACCTGTGGAATGATGCCAGCCTGGCTTTCTTCTTGTTTACCCATCATTGTATAAGATTTCCCAGCACCAGTCTGCCCGTAGGCAAAAATACAGACATTATAGCCCTCAAAGGCATGTAAGAGCATTTCCTTTCCAATGTCATTGTACACGCGGTTTTGAGATGCAAAACAGGGATCTTCAGGCTGGAAAGATTAAAAGGAGAAATCAATGGCATTTTATTTGTATACTTTCCTATGTTTATTTGATTACTTCTATAATAAATCAAAAGTGTCTGGAATCTCAACAGTCACCTAAAATGTATTATAAAATTTCTTAGTTCCTCCAACACACAGTTTATTTTTCTCTTATTAAACACACACACAACCACAGTCATCCAGGTCACAGCCACACGTAAAAATACCTACACGAAATTACCTCACTTGATTACATTTCACTTTCCATAATCTTAAAAGTATTACTCTTCCATTCATAGAAGCTGCAAGAACGTTTTCTTAAATGGAAAATGGGACTGAAAGATCAAAGGTCAAGTCCATATATAGAAATACTCCTCTGCACTCACTCCAGGTGGTGTGGCTATTTCTCAATAAACCCAGCTCCTAGTGACGAGCGTCGACCCCCCCTTCACAGGCCCCTTCCCTTGGCCAGCAGGCTTTGTCAGGAGTTTGAAACCTTTCCTACTCCAACACAAAACAGAAGAGGAAAACCAAAAAAACCAGGAAAAACATGTAATGAAGAGTTGCAGAAGCAAGCTCTAGTTGAGGAACAATCCCCAGGAGCCTGCAAGACTGGGGGTCCTTTACCAAGTAAGGGCACTGCAAAGGGCCCCCGCTCTCTCCGTTCCCTGGGTGTCGGGCATCTTTGCTTTCCCTGTGGACCTTCGAGCGCTTTCACAACTGCTCCCGGCCTGCCCGCTCTATTGCGCCGCACCCCGAGTATACGCACCGAGGTGTGCGACCAGTAGGAGTAGTCGAAACTGAAGGACTTTGGAGCTTCCTTTGGGTTCTTTGGGTTAATAATACCTAGAGAATGAAAATGATTTGATTTGATAAGTCACTCAGTTACATTTTCTTTAGTTCAACATGATGTTATGTTGTAAATTCAAAACACCCAAATCAGGAAATTCATACTACTGAATCTGAACACGGAAATGTAAAAATTTTTTAAACAATCACATCCTTAATAGGTAGGATCTGTCCACAGAACTTAAAAGAATCAGACCAACAACATTCACCGGGTGCCACCAGGATTTAGAACACAGCCTGGCATACAGTAGGTGCTCAGGAAATATTCAAAATTTGGAAATGGGCCACATTACTATTTCAAGGTACTTCATAAAGCTTAAAATATTTCAATACATCAGAAATAAAAATTAGAAAATTATTGAATCGATCCAACTACTACCTGAAATAAACTCTTTTTAAAGATCTTATTATTACTTTAGAAAAGCATTTGATAATGAAAGACAGTCTTTTTGCTGAAATCCACAGTTGATAATCAAGTATGCATGTACATGTGTGTATTACGTATGTATACAGTAGAACCACACACCACAAATCTTCTGTAGAATGTTACAGAAAGCAAAATTACTTCTTGACTGCAAAGCACGAAGCCTTACTGCCGACAGTGAAAATATTTCTCGAGTGATTAATCCAGTCACACTCTACTTTGGGGACTGACTGAATGCTGAAGTTTCGCCTCTCTTCCTTTCTCTTACATACAAAGCTTCAGCGTCTCATATTTCACATGGAATAGAATCTTTATAACATGTGGTCACGAAATCTCCTCAAAGACCAGACATCTCAACCAATCTGCTTCTCTGGAAGGCATGGCCACATCCCAGGCTATCAGTGAGATCAGGATTAAAAATAAATCTGTCCAGGGCAGCTGCTGCTCAGGACATAAATAGCAACAGTTGCTACGGTGCTTAGTTCTCTCTCGCGCTGGATTCCACTGGGTATGGCCCCACAACTTATGTTCAAACCTCAAATGCTGACAGAGTATTAATAAGGCTCACACTGCACATAATCATGTGACAAGCAGACATAGTTCTAGAAAGAACATCTCCCCACACACAAATGGCAACCTAAGCAAAGAAGTGTGCTTCTAACTAAAAGGCACTAGGGACAAGATTTAAATAATAGCCAACACTCATGGAGCACTTACTCTAAGCTCTGAGACCTTCCTGTGTACTAACCTATTTCATCCTCCCAGCCACTAAAGCACATAGAGGTTTCATTACTGCCACCGTATAGATAGAGACACTATCACAAAGAGGTTAAATAACTTACCCAAGGCTGTATAGACAGCTAGCTAGTGGCAATCCAGGATGTGGACTTGGAGAGTTTAACTCCAGAGCCCACACTCTTAGCCAAGGCACCCGTCATCTAAAGGCTATTCCCTACATGTATCAACTGTCAAGGTAGACACAGGCATTTTTATGCGTACGCATACTTCACGTGTGCGTGTATGCGTATGCACATAATCACCCCCCCCAAATTACATCACAGACATTGCTCAAAACTCTCCTTACCCATTTAAAACTAGGAATTATGAGGATTACAGTTCCTAAAAGATGAAAGTCTACACACAAACTCTACCAAGAAAACGGAAATCAGTGGCATGTGAACCAGATTCAGGTTTCAGGGGCTCAGCAATAAAGACAATGACGAGACACAGGATATGACCTCTGAAGTAGTCTTCACCACTCAAAAACATGGTTAAAATAAACACTTTGTAACCTATAGGAAATGTGCTGTCATAAAACTTCATTAAAAAAAAATTTTTTTTTAATGTTTATTTGAGAGAGAGAGAGACCAAAAGCAAGTGGCGGAGGGGCAGAGAGAGAGAGAGAGAGAGAGAGAGAGAGAGAAGGCAACACAAAATCCGAAGCAGGTTCCAGGCTCCGAGCTGTCAGCACAGAGCCAGAAACGGGGCTCGAACCCACAAACCGTTGAGATCACGACCTGAGCCGAAGCCTGACGCTTAACTGACTGAGCCACCCAGGCACCCCCGTCATAAAAACTTTTAAGCCATACTTCAGTCTTTTAGCTACTCATTGGTGGTACTGATTCTGCCAAGAACACTTAAGGGCTGGTTTTCAATCCTACCTCTTTGTTCTCTTTTTCCTAGTAAAGAAAAAGAAACAGCACACCAGTGAGTAACTTCCTTGATTCACTTGAAATCCTTTTCCTCTTCCTTACGATTCCCTTCTTCCGGATCTTTGAAACTCCTGAAACTAATAAAGTTTCCTAACTTACAGATTTGAAACCATGCTGCCTTTTAAGTAACTGCTTGTATGCAGACAAAACCCTTTTTAACATAAATAAGTAAATCAAAATATAATTTTAAAGGGCTATTTGCATTACAGTTATGTTAAGCAAGATGAAATTATCCACAATATTTTTAAAAATATTTAATTCCTAAATGAAAGATATTTACAGAAGACACTTCAGAACAACGTAAAACTCAATGTTGTTGTTACCTGTTTGAGAGGGTAGTGTAAGCAGAGAGCCCCAGAAGGCATGGATAATTTCTATGTTAACTGGGTAGCAGTTAAAGGATAGTTTGTTTTATATTATTCTTTTTTTTTTCAATATATGAAATTTACTGTCAAATTCGTTTCCCTACAACACCCAGTGCTCATCCCAAAAGGTGCCCTCCTCAATACCCATCCCCCACCCTCCCCTCCCTCCCACCCCCCATCAACCCTCAGTTTGTTCTCAGTTTTTAACATTCTCTTATGCTTTGGCTCTCTCCCACTCTAACCTCTTTTTTTTTTTTTTTTTTCCTTCCCCTTCCCCATGGGTTTCTGTTACGTTTCTCAGGATCCACATAAGAGTGAAAACATACGGTATCTGTCTTTCTCTGTATGGCTTATTTCACTTAGCATCACACTCTCCAGTTCCATCCACGTTGCTACAAAGGGCCATATTTCGTTCTTTCTTATTGCCATGTAGTACTCCATTGTGTATATAAACCACAATTTCTTTATCCATTCATCAGTTGATGGACATTTAGGCTCTTTCCATAATTTGGCTATTGTTGAGAGTGCTGCTATAAACATTGGGTGTTTTATATTATTCTTATATTTATATATGCTTTGTACCGTCTTGAATATAGGAAGTGTTCCTAATAAAAAATTTTGGAACTCCCAACTCTACAAATGAAAAGAAAAAACTGTTATAAAGATAAAATATCAGAGGGCACCTGGGTAGCTCAGTTGGTTGAGCATCTGACTTCAGCTCAGGTCATGATCTTGCAGTTGGTGAGTTCAAGCTCCACGTCAGGCTCTGTGCTGACAGCTCAGAGCCTGGAGCCTGCTTCAGATTCTGTGTCTCCCTCTCTTTCTGGTGTGTCCCCCACCCCCGCCACTCATGCTCTGTCTTTCTCAAAAATAAACATTAAAAAAAAAAGATAAAATATCGGGGGGCATGTGGGTGGTTCAGTCAGTTAAACATCCAACTTCAGCTCAGGTCATGATCTCACAGTTCGTGAGTTTGAGCCCAACGTCAGGCTCTCTTCTCTGCTGTCAGCGCAGAGCCCGCTTCAGACCCTCTGCCCCCCACCTCTGTCCCTCCCCTCCTCTCAAAAATAAATAAACATTAAAAAAAAAAAAACAGACTTAAAAAATTATTTAAAAAAAGAAACTACTTGGGTACCTGGGTGGCTCAGTCACTTAAGCACTGGACTCTTGACTTCCATTCAGGTCATGATCTCACAGCTCATAAGAAGACTGAGCCCTGAGCTGAACTCTGTGCTGACAGCAGGGAGCCTACTTGGGATTCTCTCTCCCTCTCTCTCTCCACACCTCCCCCACTCACGCTCTCTCATGCTCTCTATCTCTCAAAATAAATTTAAAAAACATTTTTTTGTTTTTTTTTTTAAAAAAGATAAAGTATCAATGACAGCACTTGACCTCATCAGAAGTCCATGAACTCCACCATTACTTTCACAATGAACTAATAATATGTTCTCAATGTGCCAAAGGTTTTTTTCTTTCTGAATTAGTAACAGTTGAGATCTAACTTACTTCCTTTAACCCAATTAAGAAACAGGATGTTTCAACATTAATAAAAGGGGGGAGGGATAACACAGTACATATAATGGAAAGGGAATGGGATTTGGATCAAAAGACGGTTTAGAATATGTTAATATTCTAAATACATGACAGACCCTTAATATTTAGAATTTTTTGTCACCTTGGGTATTGCTGCACTTTTAAGTCCTCCCTAAAACTGAGATCATACCTAGTTCACAGGATTAAATGAGGAAAGCAATATACAAATGCTCATTTTGAAAAATAGGTATTTTATCTTGTTTTTCACTCGGTGTTTTAGTGGCTACAGTCCATAGTCCTTACACCAAAGTTAGGAAAGTTCATTCACTAATTGATAAAATAAGCTAAAGCGGAACATAAGAATTCTATTTCTCGCCAAGAATCAAAACTACGTTGGGGTTCTTTACCTGTGCCACCAAATCTCAGGTGCTCCTACCACATTATAAATCCCCTTCAATATATGGACTGCGTCTCGTGGATCCTCTGCACCAAACACACATTCAGATGCATGTCCCTCCATTTGTCATGCATAATTTTAATTTCATTAAATCCCATGCCATTTTTAGAAGCATAAAAAGAAAAAGAAGAATAGTACACACCTGTGCAGATTACACATAAAGTACCAGTTCATCTTATCAACTTTCACAGAAAAAACATAGAATTGTATTACCAAAAGATTAGGCACTATTTAACACAGTGTAAGAATAATTAATAATTAATTAATGCTATCAATAGCAATTCATAATATCTTCAACACATAAATTATTTTCACCGCTGACCCGAGTCACGGGTCAGCCAAAGATGGCTGCGTTCAGGCTAGTTGAGCAAAGGCTGGAGTGAACCCCAGCGTGCAGAGGAGGGTTGTGAGCAGAGCATAAGGCTCAAGATGAAAAATCGTGAACCAGATGATAACTGTCAGGGAAGATTTAGTTTTCAGTATCATAACCAGAAAAATTAACCACCTCCCAGAAGCAGAAAGGAATCTGTTTGAACATGGATCAGTTTATATCGGACTTAATGCTGCTCTCTGTGGTCTAATAGCAAACAGTCTTCTTCGACGCATCTTGAACGTGACACAGGCTCCTACAGCTGCTGGCTTACCAATGGCAGCGATCCCATTTTTGACTGCCATGCAACTTGCAAAGGTTTTGCAAATCTACCTTTGAATACAGGTGATTTGAATTGTGAAACCTGTACCGTAACACGGGGTGGACTGGTTGGTCTTGTTTTTGGTGGTCCGTACCCTGTTTTCTTGGCTATACCTGTGAATGGTGGCCTAGCAGCCAGGTATGAGTCAGCCCTGCTACCAGAAAAAGGAAACAACTTACTGGACTAGAATTTCGAAGCTCATCTTTAGAAAGATGTTATTTCCCATTTTGCTCCAGACCATGTTTGCAGCATACCTTGGATCTAGACAATATAAGTTAGTTATAAAGGCTCTTCAGTTACCTGAACCTGGCCTAGAAATTCAGTGATTGTTAAACAACTCTGTACACAAAAATAAAACTGTAATGTATGAATAAATGTCTAGTGTATGAATAAAATAAATAAATAAGTAAATAAAAATAAACTATTTTCACCAATGTAAACACTGCTACAAACGCAGCATGCCTGCCAGGGTCACACGTCAACAGTGTGCAGGCTTTGTTTAGGATAAATCATCTTTTTTTTTTTTTTTACAAGAAATGGATCCCAGGAACATTTTGAGGGCTAGAGTCAGAACGTAACTCTTTTAAATGCTGTACACCTCATATTGTTTTATTTTCTATAAAATCACCTTTCATGCCACTTTTCAAGGCCCCTTTTAAGCAACTTCCACACCTCAGGCCTCTTCTCCTATGAAGACTTCTCCGGACACACAGTATACTCCAGACCTGGACCTACCTCCACAAGCCAACTTTTCACAGATGACCTCAAGAATCATCTCCGGGCGCCTGGGTGGCTCAGTCGGTTGAGCATCCAATTTCAGCTCAGGTCATGATCTCGCTATTCATGGGTTCCAGCCCTGCATCAGGCTCTGTGCTGACAGCTCAGAACCTGGAGCCTGCTTTGGATTCTGTGTCTCCCTCTCTCTGCTCCTCCCCCACTCAGGCTCTGTCTCTGTCTCTCTCTCAAAAATAAAGAAACCTTAAAAAAAAAAGAATCACCTCCAACTTTCTTCTCTTAACACCCTACATCTGATCTATCCTGTCAGCTCTACTTTCAAAATGAATCCAGAATCCCATGGCTTCTCCAGCACCACCGTTACCACCCTGGTCCAAACTACTGCCTCCTTCACCAGAAGACTGCGGTAATTCCTAACAAGGCTCCCGGCTTCCCCTCCCCCCCCCCCCCCCCCCCCCCCGGAGAGTCTTATCCCCACACTGCAAACGGTGGTCCTTTGCTCAGACTAACCCAGATCAGATCCATGACATGCCTCTGGTGAGCATTCCGATGGGGTCCCAGCATACACTGAACAAAACTCTACTCTCCCTCTGAGCTCCTGTCCAGCTACTGGAGTGATTCACTCCCCACTCCAGCCCCACTGCCCTTCTTACTGAAGATATACCCTCACTTCAGGGCCTCTGAACTTTGGCTCTACCAGGAGTGCCACTCGCCCAGGTGTGGGAACAGCCCACCCCCTAACTTCATACAGGTCTCTGCTCACATGGCACCATATCAGATGGCCCTTTTCTGGGCGTGCCTTCACTCTCCATCTGCTTTCCCTGCCTTACTTGTCTTCACTGCACTCCTGACTACCTGACTTATTACGAGTCACTGGCATGCAGGTTCCAGGACACCAGAACTTCTGTTTCATCCACTGCTATATTCCAGTTCCGAGGAGAGCACCTGCCACATAGTAGATTCTCAATATATACCCAAAGACCCAAGGACTATGTTAGTTTTATCTTTCCTTACAGATTGTCACTGCTTTGTAGCTGGAAACCATGACTCCTCTTTCTGTATCACTCACTGTGCTGACTTCATAAGTAGCTGATGCTTGTATGTGGACTGGTACATAGCTCTCTCTACACAACTTGCTTCCTGAGTCTTTTCTTCCTGAGCAGCCAACTTACTCACCTTCTGGCAAGAAAGATTAATCTCTGGAAGAGGAGGAATCTAAATTCCAATCTCAGGAGTAGAAATACAACTTTCAGGAAACAGCAGTAATAGGTAAACAGGGGACAGGAGAAAAGATAACCAGGTTTTAAACAGGAAGATATGTTGATGGAGGTCACCAGGAAGGTCAAGGATAAAGGAAAATATAATGGAGGCAGGAAGAGTGGGGTAGGTGTTGGAAATCCCTCTCCTTCTCCAGGTCTTGAGAACTGTGTCTTACAGTATACATGTCACAGGAAATATGGACTTTCATATCAGACAGAGGGTACCTTACCATTCAAATTTATCGCTGTAAAATTTTCTCCAGTGTCCTACATATAAAAGGCTTGCCCAGCCTAAGGATTCTTATGTGGGTGTGAAACAGATTCTTGACCTCACACACAAGACACACACCCAAGAGGCAGTGCCATATGATAAACACCAACAGACATAAATAAATGCTAATTTCTCAGTACTCATCTTCCCAAGCACTTCCTCTGAAACATACATTCCATCAGAAGGGTGAGGTACACTGGCTGAGTCACTGGTGAATAGATCATAACTACACCTAGGTGCATCAAAGATCTTCAACAAAACACTGTTAGATGGCATCCACCTGAACAAGTTCATTTTCCTGATCTTTCTGCCTGTCTTTGAACAGTCCCTGCCCCTTTGCCTTCTACACTTTTACTCATTGTGCTCAGCTTTCCAAATCTCCCAGGTTGGCGGGAAATGACGCTAGTTTCCATGCTAACGTTAATCTTTCCCCCAAAGAAGCATTATTGCAAAAGATCCCAAGACCCTAGTTTAAGAAAAGAAAACTTAAACAGCACTTTCATTCATTGGGCATATTTACTGAGCACAAAACATATTTATTAAGCACAAACTATGTGCCAGGCACTGTGCTGGGGATAAAATGGCAAACAAACAAGTTATTTCTGCCCTTCTAGGGCTAATAGCCAATGGAGAAGAAAGACATACAATCACATAAAATAAATAAATGCTCTCAAATTATAATAAGAGCCATGCTAGACAAGCATGGGGTCCTATAAGAACACATAAACAGGTAAACTCTGATGTGATAAAACAGAGAAGGCTGGGCTGAAGGATAAAGGAGATGACTAAGGAAAGTGCAGAGATAACAACAGCTAGCACGTAGTAAATGCTTACTATGTTCCAAACACTGGGCTAAATAAAGCATTACATGTATTCACTCATTTAATCCTCATGATAACCTTACGAAGTAGATGCTATTATCTTCTCCATTTTATATTTGGAGCACCAGAGAAGAAGGCGCTTGTCCCAGGTCAGGGCCTAGACTACAGCTTGGAACATCTGGCCCCAAGGCTCCAAACCACTGGGCAATACGCATCCCAAGTCAGAGAGAACTGCGTTAGGAAACCCTGGGGCAAAAAGAAACATGTGGCATCCAGATTCCAGTTTGGCTGGTATGGCTCAAGTGTAGTGAACAACAAAGGGTTAGAAGCACTGAAATCTCAGAATCAAATCACAGATGGACTTCAAGGAGCTGGTGAACCCCTGAGCAATCAGAAGCCACTGGACTGACTTGACTACAGCATGGAGAGTGGCCTGGAGGAAGGCCTGAGTGGAAGTATGGAGACCAATTACACAGAACACAACCACCACTGCAGGATGTTTGGGAAATTTTGCCATTTACATAACAACTGCCATGAGAACTGCATTTGGCATCAGAAATCCCCAAGTTCCACGATGTAGCATTTGTGGGGGCAGGGAGACAGAAGGGTCCATTCTGAGATCAAAAACATTACGTCTCTTGATCCAAAACTGAATTTTATCTTACAATATGACCCAATGTTTGGGGTGCCTGGGTGGCTCAGTTGGTTAAGGATCTGACTCTTGGCTTCGGCTCAGGTCATACTCTCACAGTTCCTGAGACTGAGCCCCACATCAGGCTCTGTGCTGACAGCGAGCAGCCTACTTGGGATTCTCTCTCTCTCTTTCTCTCTGCCCCTCCCCTCACTCACACTCCCTCATTCTCTCAAAATGAATAAACTTAAATATCTATGTGTATATATATACACATATATATACATACATACATATATGTATATACATATACATATATATATACATATATGTATATATATATAACCCAACAGTCAATGATCAAAACACAAGCTGACCTAGAAAATATTTTTAGAAGACGTTTTCAAGGATTTTAGCAATGAAGGAAATGGAATAGTATAGAGGCTTTAACATACCCCTCTATGTATCCGTTATTATCCATCTATAACTTGGGCATATAACAAATTATTTATGCCTCAATTTTCTTACCCGTAAATGGGTACAATATTTCCTATTTTATAGAACTGTTGTGAAGATTAATGACTAGTCCATGTTGAAAATTCTAACACAAAGCAAATGTTCAAAATATTCCTTCATTTAACAAATCCTTGAGTACCTACTATGCCCAGACGTGAAGCATCTAGTGAAAACCAGTCCCTTATCTTCAAGGAGCTTACATTTTAATTCAGAAGTCAGATAATAAACTAAAAGAGACAGTATGACCTGGGTAAAACAAAAGAGAGGAGATGAGATATAAGGTGACGGTGGAGGTGGCAGGGGTGGCTCTTTCAGTAAAAGTGGGCAGATTGCCACCTCTGAGAAGGTAATATTTGAGCAGGGACTGTAGTGACATTTAAGGAAAAGCAAGACCACCAGAGTAGCCAGAAAAAAGGAAGTAGTAATGAGACGCCAAATCAGATAGCTAGCCAGAGGCCAAATGCTGTGGCCCTGTGGCCAAGGCGAAGATGTTTAGTTACGTTCCAGAAGTGACAGGAAGCCAATGAAGGATCTCAAGCACAGAGGTGACGTGCTCTGATTTACATTTCCAAACAGGACTCTGGCTACTGTATGGAACAAAGAAGCTACTGCAGTACTGGCTCTCAATACAGAAGAACGGGGTTCAGGACACAGTGTGAAGGCAGAAGAGACAGGCCTTACTGATGGACCGCAGGTGGTCTGTAAGAAAGAGAGAGAGGGCCAGAGCGACGCCGACATTTGGTCTGACAAACTGAAAAGAAGAGGTGAGAAAGAGCCACTTGAGGTGCACAGGGAAGAGAAAACACCAGTTCTGCTGAGGACATGCTAAGTTTAAGACTTCTTAGGCTTTCAAGTAGGGTTAGGTTGGCAGCTGAGTGGACAAGTCCAGAGATCTACACAGAGGTCGGTCCAGACTGCAGAAATGAATTGGGGAGTCATCATCACCTCATAAAACTTAAAGCCCTGACCCTGAATGAATGAAATCACTTAGGGGTCCGTCTTCTC
Source organism: Panthera uncia (assembly GCF_023721935.1). NCBI lineage: Eukaryota > Metazoa > Chordata > Mammalia > Carnivora > Felidae > Panthera > Panthera uncia. The sequence goes on from NW_026057585.1 coordinate 97,456,205, forward strand.
TGGAGACAGAGGAGAGATCAAAGAAGAGAGACAGAATCCTGGTGCGCTTTGAACACAGGAAGTGAGGAAGAAGGCAGAATGGCCTGTGAGGGAGGAAGGCAATAGAGAGAACCTGGGGACCAAGAGACAAGACAGAAATGATCCAAGGAGGAAGTCAAGCTACACTACCATTCATTATTACCATGCTTTTATTACCACAACCATTTCTGGCCCCACAGGAGGAATGAGTCCCCGTTCGGGTGATCTCCTGACTTCCCGAATAACTCGTTCTGCTCACCCTCACCTCTGTGCCTGAGCCCCCTTCATCCAGATCTCAGCTGGTTTCAAGGCTGTCTTCTGTAAGTCCCCTTCACAGGCTAGAAAGGCAGCTTCAGCACTGAAGTCTGAGTGGATCCCGCCCCCAGGATCTTGCATTTCTCTCTCCCTAGGCCTTGCACGCCTTTCCCCTCTGTCCTCACACTTTTTATTCCTCATGCTGGAGCCCAGCTACCTTCGGAGAGCTGGAGAAGAGTGAGAAACAGGACAGCCTCTTTCATGTGAAGGCTTACCTGATGACCCTTATCCAAGATACATGGAAATGCCTTTAAAATGATTACCACAAAATGTCCTATAGGTTTTAGTTTGTTGATGGACCACAGGACCATCTTCTCTTTCTTACAGACACTTCCAGTCGAAATTGGCCTCACAAAGTCTTCTGTTAAGTCCTCCAACTTGACCCCTTTTTTCCTTTGCTTTCTTCCCAACTTTGTTACTGCAGCATTAAGAAGCAGGAACAATGTTTTAATTACTAAGCCCTAGAAAACAAGGCAGTCAAAACAAGATTGGTACTTAAAAGCCTTTATATTCTCCAGAATAAATTTGTTTATCTAATATTTCAAAGTCTCTATGTAGCAATTATACTGTTGTTGGCAAACTATTAAAGATCTTGCCTGCAACTACAATTAACTTATCATTGTGGCAACACTGTAACTTTATATTAACTTTTCGAACACAGCAATGTTTCGGGCTTGTTAAAAATCCCAGTGACGGGGCGCCTGGGTGGCTCGGTCGGTTAAGCGTCCGACTTCGGCTCAGGTCATGATCTCACGGTCTGTCAGTTCGAGCCCCGCGTCGGGCTCTGGGCTGACCGCTCAGAGCCTGGAGCCTGTTTCAGATTCTGTGTCTCCCTCTCTCTCTGCCCCTCCCCTGTTCATGCTCTGTCTCTCTCTGTCTCAAAAATAAATAAACGTTAAAAAAAAATTTTTTTTAATAAATAAATAAACGTTAAAAAAAAAAAATCCCAGTGACATCTTCAGTACAAACTTCCTCTTCCAAAATATACCCAAAATATGAGGAATACTGCACAAAATAAAGTCATTTGGTACAACATTTATATTCCCAAACCATAAAACCACAACCCATAAGCAGCTCCCTCCCCTACTCAGAATAACATATTTCCAAAATATATTAAAATGGTATAAAAGCATATTGCCAGAAAGTAGAATTGAGAAGATCTATAATCACAAAGTTCCTTAATCATTTAAAATAACAAACTTAGATTCCAAATCCTATAAACAATATAAACATACTTACTATATGTGTTCACTATTCAATCCCAGAGTAGTAAAAATAAATATAAAACGGGAAAAAACAAAACTCTACCAACTCTGTAATGTCACAGTGCCATCCTCAACTGGATATAAAATAAATATGCTAGCTATAAGAAACATTTTTTAAGATTTTATGTTTTTTAAAGTAATTTCTCCATACCCAAAGTGGGGCTCGAACTCACAAGCCCGAGATCAAGACTTGCATGCTCCCAAGACTGAGCCAGCCAGGCACCCAAGTCGTAATAAACATTAAACAAGCCCCCGACTGACATCTCTTCTGCCCTTCTAAGCAAATGCTCAATGACTAGGAAAGGAGATGCTCTGGAAGGCCTAGCTCTCGCTCAGTCCAAATGGCACAAAGACGGAGGAAGTAATTATAATGCCCTGCTATTCACAATTACCTTGCAGCAAGAACGGCATCAAAATAAATTTTCATGTAACAGTTAAGGTCAAATTACACATAAACCGTACTTCTACACAGGATAATAAAACTGAGGATTTTGAGAGGCAGTGTGTGCTGCAGAGAGGTTAAGAATGAGGTTCTGGAATCAAACAACTCAATTTCATTCCCTAGTTCTCCCAAGTTCTGGATGTGCGACCCCAGATAAGTCATCTGTGAAATGGGGAAAACAGGAATCTCTGCCCTAGGGTTACTGTGACGACGGCATGAGGTAAAATCTGTAAGTGCCTGATTGTGGCTGGCACAGCTGAAGTGTTTATTACTGCTTTTGTTGTTGTTAATTACTAATCATGGTTTGGTTTTTTTCCCCAATAAAAAGCATTTAAAAAGCTGCTTTTGTTCTTCCCTTCACCCATTGTGCCTCAAGTTTATCCACAGTTATAAAATGAACTCTTGGTATCAGACCAGAAGAACGTCACAAGGAAACAGCAAATGGAGCTCAACCGCTCACAGAGCTTCTGCTAACTCTGGCCATGTAGTTTTCTGTTCTGCCCAAACAAAAAGGCTTCCCAGACATTCCCTACCTCTCCAGGCCCTACTCCTCAATTATTCACATGTCTCTCGATGCTTTCATAAGAGTCGTCAGAGTACTGTGATATTTATCTCTAAGGTTCTGAGAGCCTGGTGGCCTGGTGGCCTCCCAGCCTATGCCTGCTGAGTAACAAAAACTTAATTTCCTATAGTTGCTCTCAAAAACCTAATTTCGTGTTTCTTCCTCCTACCACCGGGATGTCCGGAGCATTCATCCCTAAGCAATACAACTAAGAACTGTTTTTAGCCTACTGGAAATGATTTTGATAAAATAAGCAACTGTTACTATGCTACCAAAAACTAAATCTAAATCCCTACCTTGCCTACCGTGCAAGCAGACGGAGGTAGCAGGCCCTTCCCCGGTCTCACGAACAGCTCTCCAGACTTTGCTAGCTCCCATCACAGCACTTCACGCTTCACTGGGCAACCACCAAAAGCAATCAGCACCATGTTATCAGCACGGACTTTTAAAAATGAACTCCAAAACACCTCTGGAGAATTGCCAAGAAGGCACTTAAAAAGGAAAGAAAGGAGCACAAAAGAAGAGAAAAGCCTGGGCACGGCTGCTCTCCCTTTTGGAAAAAAACATCAGACGCATCTATAAGGGCCACGTGAAATACAGTTTAGATTTAATTAAGGCAACCTCAAAAGTCCAGAACAATCAGATGCAAAGCAGCCAAGAATGAGGACTAAACTTCCTACAAGGCTTCAGCTAGTCTTCTCTGCCCTGTTTGGAATCCAGGTGGTAGATTTTTTAGGTAATTGAAGATGTTCAAATCATAGAACGTAATAAAAAGCAGCCGCAAATACACAATACCAAAGGCCTCCTCCAACCTGGAGATAGGTGCAATTGTTTCCGCCTTTAAATTTACACTCCCATTGAAAATAACAATTGAGGTACCAAAACTAATTACAAAAAAAAAACTTTTTTAAGAAATAACCTTTCGAACACTATCCTATGCAGCATACCAGATTCCACTGGATCCTCACCAACAACCCTGGGATACTAGGGTGAGTAGGCACTGGCAACATTTCCACTGACTAAATGAAAAACTTTAGGCTCAAGCGTCTGAACACAGAGAAGGAGCTAAATAATGTACAATTTACAAACACAGTCAAATCCGTGTAGCCACTAAGATCACATTCTTGCAGAATACGTGGGGAAATGTACCCAATATGCTACTAGGTAAAAGACCAGATGCTTGACAAAGGGAGAAGGGAGGTCAATGAACAGACTTTAGCTTTTATTCTGAATGAAATGGGAAACACCTTACAGTTTTGACGGAAAAGAAAATCCCACTTCGATTCTAAAAGGATTGCACTTGCTGCTCTATTGAGAAAAGAGGGCTAGAAAACAGAGGTTAAAGCCTCAAGACTTGCTAGGAGGTTACCGCGGCAGCGGCTCTAGAGGGAAGAGTGGTCTGGGTACCTTCTGAGACAGAGCCCACAGGCCTTTCTGATGGAGACAGTGCAGGAGAGAAATCAAGGATGGTTGCGTGATTTTTGCCCTGAGCAAACCACAAAGACAATTTCCACTGAGCGGAAGGAGGAGAGCGCAGGGAAGCAGGACTGAAGAGAACACACTCGGAGTTCAGTTTTGGACGCGTCAAGTTTGAAATGCTTATCAGGCAGGAGAGATGCCAGGTAAACGGCTGCACACGCTGCCTTCAGAAACAATTCCTTCCCCACCTGTGTGGGGCTTACACTTTTCTTACAGCAGGCCTAAGAAGCAGTTTTAAAGCTCAAGTGTGTGATAACAGGGCATTAGCTAAAGAAATTACGGTGTATTAATATACCAGAATACTGAACAGCCATTACAATCATGTTCTTGAAGAATACTTAAAAGAAGGTGCTCAATAAATTAATGATAGATTCACTCATCTCATCTAAAAGAGGGTACGTTCCAGGGATACATTCCAGAATGTCGGTTTAGTAAGTTGCCACATGGGAAGTCGTTGTGTCGGATGTAGAAGAAAAGACAAAGTACGTTTTGGGCCTGAGGGAAAGGAAAGCAAAAGCTGCCTTCAAAACTACGAGGGGGCAGAAGAGGGGTCAGGTGCACAGCAAAGTCAGGGGCCAGCAGATAGGGCTAGATTTAGAAGGCTAGCCTCAAAATTCATCTAAAAGTCGTTCTAAAGGACACACTCAGTTTCCACCAACTCCAGCTGAGTAAATATAGTATTACTTCCGGGGCACCCCTACTCCCCCAGCCCCAACACACACACACACACACCCCGCACCCCCCTCCAGCTGTAGCTCCAACTCCCAACTAGAGGAAAAGTGTTTCATTTCAAAACTTTAAGAAGGTTTCCATGCCACTCGCACCCAAGTTGATTTCAGTATATTTTACTGAACTCTGCTTCCAGTGCCACATAAGCCTCGTCTTCTTGCTGACCTTCTAGCAGTCCAGTAACTAAACGAGCTATGGACATGTAACTTAAAAAGGAAACATTCCTCTCCTTGGAAGAAGAGAGTGACAAGTGTCCAGAGGACTTCAGAAAGAGGGGGCGGGAGACAAATTTCATGGGCTTGTGCCCATCACACGATACACCCTGGTCACTGATATTGAGAGGCATGGGTATACAGCAGCTCTATTTGCAAGGTGAAGACTTTGTCTTTTCCCTTTGTTTGTATGCTCTTCCAATTACTTAGTATACATATAGTAGAGAGAGTCATTAAACATACAAATGTATCAAAGGTACAAGCTGCAACAACAGAACAAAACCCCCGGTAGCCACCAGACAGCTCTAGAACATAATTCTCACCCCTGCAGTGCCACTGTGTCCTCCCAGATCTCTCTGCCCACCACCTCATCTCGGAGGCATGCTGAATTTTGTCATTACTGCCTTACTTTTCTTCATAGTTTTACCCATGTGTTTGTAGGGCATAAAGAATATAGAGAACAGCTTTGTATGTTTTTGAGATTTACACAAATATACCAATTTCTTCTGCGACTCGCTTGTATAGCTACCATTTGCTTATAATTTGTGTGTGTGTGCACAGTAATTCTCTGTTGTGTTCTATTTTATGTAAGTGTACCATGATTTATTTACCCATCCCCCTGTTGGTGGATACTGGGTTGTTTCCAGTTTTTTTCCCTAAGAAAAACTAGTGCCGTTAAGAGTTTAAATGCCCCAATCTTCAGCAGTTTCAGTGACTCGATGAAACACACTACCCTGGCAGCCGGCCACAGAGATACAGGACTGGGCATGAGTGAGCTACAGAGTTCACAGAATGCATGCTGACAAAGGGTGTGTTTAAAAATATCGAGCATTCCCTCTCTAAGGTTAGAGCACATGGTGTGGAGGAGAAGTGCTGCTGAAGAGCTGGCCTCATCCTACATCTCCAGCCACACCATGAAGCACTCTGGATGCTGTGTTACAGAGCTTATGGCTTATCCCAGAAAAGACTTCAGGAGAATTCACTCTGATTGTAGGTTACAAAATGCATTCAGATTGAAAAGAATTCCTTCCAAAAGTCTTCCTTTCTAAACCTCCGCTTTGTCCCCTCCTCCATCCCAAATTTCCATTAATGGACATGAAGTCATTCTTCGTACCAGTTGTGATGTACAGTATTCCATTTTGAAATGTACATGTGTGAATGAAAAAGCCTTTAAAAATGTACCATGTTAGTAATTAATGGCAGGGGCGGGGGAGGGGGGGAGACAGGGTCCCTTCCACCCCACTAAGATTTGGGTACTGAAAAACAAAGAAGACCCCAAGCAACGAAGACTGATAAATACATAAAGGAGACTGACCAAAGGGCCAGCTACAGACAGATTCCTGTGGTTAAAGGCAAAGCAAAAGTATTATAATTTAATACCTAAGGGACCATGTGAGAACCAGCTTTACCTACCCTCCTGTTTTCAGCAGGGAATTAATGCAGTTTCAAAGTCTTCAGATTTACCATAAATGTGAGCAGTTCAACTATTAATTTTCCCCCACTTTCCTTTTTAGGAGCAATTAGACACACACACACACACACACACACACACACACACACACACACATACACACACACACACAGCTTCCAAAGTGGGAAAACTTGGAATCTAACAGGATATTATTAAACAAAGCCATTTGTATGCACTTGGTCTCCAAAATGTCAAGGCAGTAACATTTATCTGTGCCATGGAAAATATTCCCTCTGAGACCAGAAAGTGCTCAAATAAAACTGCTACTACTCAGCTTTCAGATCTGGCACATTCCCTAAAGTACTCTTCACCCTCTTCTACTTTCTCATAAGAGACCTTATGGCAGGAACATTCCACTGCATTCCGTGTGCAATCAGCTATAATCCCTGTGAGCAACAGTCCAGGCCAGCTTGCCAGCACAGCAGTCTTTTAATGCAGCTAACACGTGTGGCTACAGCAAATTCATTTCATTTTTTTCAACAAAATGCAAGCTTTCTCCCATTCTTAAGCCCAACTTTTTTTTTTTTAAATAAGCCACTAATGCTTTCTAATGGAGCAAGTAGTTTGCTTAAAATCTCTCACATAAAAATTACGTGGATCACATTTTAGCCAAACTACTAAGAAACTGCCATAGAAACCTGAAAACAGAAATAGCAAACAGTAACAGAAAACTGAAACCACCAAAAATCCTGGAGGAAAAGTCTCACTCAATTAATTAGTTTTCCAAGAACAAACACCTTTCAAAGGAACCAAAATTACCCCAAAACTGCTAAGCCACAGCAAAGTAAGTATTTAGCTAGAAAACCAACTCTAATTCTCCCAAGGCTGATTCACCAAATGAGGATTTCTGCCTCAGTAGACTAATGTTAACTTCAAAGTCACAAACTTCTCCTGCTGCGTGCAGAGAGGCACGTGTCATCGCCAGAAGAGGGTCAGGAATACCATACGTGGTTACAACACTATTAAATTCTAATACCCTGCAAGTTTGAAATTTTCCCTGAACATGCTGGGTGTTTAGTTTAAATCTCACTTACTCCACAAGGTCCAGTTGAAATGCCCCATCATCTACGTACCTTACATGTGCCCTTTGCCAAACTCGCATCTGCACGTTTTAAAACCCCTACTTATGGCAATTATCACTTTGATCACTTTGACTTTGTACTGAGCTTCTTTCGGTATGTCTTGTGTCTTCCACCACAAACTTTTGGAGACTCTTTAGGGACAAGATCCTACGTATGGTACATACAACTCTGCTTCCTGCAGACTCACATTATAGCAAACTCTCAAAAGAGGAAGGAAAAGAAAGGGTAAGGCAGAGCAGAGCCACTCAGTTTGCTGCGTACCACGGTTTTGAACCGAGTATGATGGAAAACCCTTTGGCAGTTCAGCACTGTGCTTAACATGGTCCATAGGCTGGTTGTCACGTGACCGGTACAATGTTCCCAGGCCTATCATAACCAAATTATTACTTTTAATAAAAACCATTTCTTCATTACTATTTTGTCAAAAGATACCTCAATATAGTCAATAATTCTGGAGAGATTTTTGTGGGAGATAAGCAAGAATGAGTGAATAGAACTTAGATCCTCACAAACTATAAAATTTACGGTCCTATCCTCAAAAGGTGCACCACCAGAGATCTTATTTTCTCCTCAGTTTGCTACCTACTACAAGTGAAAACATGGCACATTCTCCAGCCAGAGTGAATATCGTATTCGGACAATTTTATTTTTCCCCTAAACTGACAGTATTTTCTATACAATCAAAATAAAAAGGTCAAAAAGAGAGTTATATATCTTAGAAACAATGAGCTCGAACACTCATATTTTATTACCCATTAATAATTTCTTAGTGAGCTTTTAATCCTTATGATCAAAAAAATAGCAAAGTCCGAAAAATCTAGCAGACCCAGATCTACTTCTCAAACTATCCAGAACTACAGAAAATCCTTTTCATTTTACAACATACTCTTAATAGTTTTATTCTCCTAGATAGTCAATTGAGCACTTTTCTTGATATTCTATTTAGTACTCAGCATACCCATTATACATATAGTAGATACCTACTAATACATAAAACTTTGTTAACTTATACAGATATTTTTTCATGTTTAAATCTCAAAGGAAACAACTTTTACAAATGAGCTATATTATTCAGGTATTTAAAACATACACTGCTGGGGGAAGGGGTGAGAAAATAAACAAAACACTAATCAGTGAAGACTGAAATATAAGCTACTATTGTACCTTATCACTAATTAAAAGGGTAAAAAGCTATCTTAGAAAAAGATGCTGTTTGCACTCTCTCTGGAAGGAAAGGAAACACAAGTTGCTTCTAGGGAGGGGAACTGGTTGACTACATGATGGGTCAGAGGAAGTGTTTACACTTGTATATTCTTTGTACCTTGTGAATTTTATACCATGTGAATGAATGTTTTATGGAGTCACAAAAATAAAAAACTCGGGAGAAATTAATACAATGCTATTTGACTTTGACAATGAATATAAACTTACAACCAATCTATAAAATGAATTGTCATCAAGAAAAAAAAAAACCATGAGTATCATTCTTTATACTAATAAAACGTTTCCATTTATTTTTGTTATATAATTAATTGATTTTTGTATTTCATGAATATGGCCTTCTAATACTCATGTTCTTTCTTTTTTTTTAAAGTTTATTATTTATTTATTTGGGGAGGGAGAGAGACTGAGCATGTGCACAAGAGGGGGAGGGGCAGAGAGACTCCCAAGCAGGCTCCGAGCTATCAGCACAGAGCCCAAGGAGGACCTTTATCTCTTGAACCATGAGAGCAGGACCTGAGCTGAAATCAAGAGTTGGATGCTTAATTGACTGAGCCACCTAGCTGTCCCTAATACTAATTTTCTACTTAAAAGTTTGTAGTAAGATTTTTAGGGTGCCTGGGTGGCTCAGTCAGTTAAGCATCCGACTCTTGATTTCAGCTCAGGATGTGATCTCATAGTTGGTGGGATGGGCCCCACCTTGGGCTCTGCACTAACAGTGCAAAGCCTGCTTGGGATTCTCTCTCTCCCTCTCTCTCTCTGCCATTCCTTTGCTCATGCACTTTCTCTCAAAATAAATAAATGTAAAAAAAAATGGTTAATAATAAAAAAATTTAACACTCTTAAAAAAAAAAAAAAAAAAAAAGAAAGAAAGTAGCAACAGACACTGGGGACACTGGGGATTTCTCCTGATAGTTCAGTATGTAAAACATATCACAGAGAAAAGTAGTTCTTTTTAGGATCAATTCTGGCTCCTGACCCAGGATTTCCTAAAGCCCACCTTCTAAAAGAACTAAATGATTATACCAGCATTTTCAGAGGCAACACCAACAGCCAAAAATGCCTCCAAACTAAGTTACAATTAAATACATTTTTCAGAGAGAAACAAGAGCTCAATAATCAGGATTCAGTATGTTCACTTCAGCAGCACATATACTAAAACTAAACTGATACAAATTAGTATGGCCTCTGTGCAAAGATTTATATATTGTGTAGAACTTAATTCTTTTTTTTTAATTTTTTTTCAATGTTTATTTATTTTTGAGAGCCAGAGAGAGCCAGAGCATAAGCAAGGGAGGGGCAGACAGAGAGGGAGACACAGAATTCGAAGCAGGCTCCAGGCTCTGAGCTGTCAGCACAGAGCCTGACGCGGGCTCAAACTCACAAACTGCGAGATCATGACCTGAGCTGAAGTCGGATGCTGAACCGACTGAGCCACCCAGGTGCCCCTATATATTGTGTAGAACTTAATTCTTAAAATGAAGCATGAATAATACCATAGCTTAAATGAGTGGCATTTAGAACATAAACACGTGTTCTCTAGTTCAGTTATAAATCTAGCTCAAATTTTAAGAAAGGAGCAAATCATCAATATTGACCTTTTTTTAAAAAACTTGAAATATAATTTACATACCCTACAAAGTTCACCCATTTAAAGTGTACAATTCAGTAGTAAATTTTGCATCTTTTTCTTTTACAATTACTCATAGGATATAATTCATACTCTAGCATCTTTTAAAAATATCTAATAAAAAGGGCAAACTCATAGTAACAGAGAACAGAGGCTAGGGATGGGGTCAAAGGTGAGATATTCATTAAAAAATACATACTTTTAGTCATGAAATGAATAAGTTCTAGAGACTTAATGTGCAGCATAGTGACTATAGTTCATAATAATGTACTGTATACTTAAAATTTGCTGAGAAGTAGATCTCAAGTGTTTTCACCACACACACACACACACACAAAGGTAATTATGAGAGGTGATAGATACGTTAATTACTTTGGACTGTGGTAATCATTTTGCAATGTATGCATATATCAAAACATCACGTTGTACACCTTAAATATATAATTTTATTCCCCACTGGTAGAATTCTCTACAGAGAACATTGGCAAATGGCCCACACATAGAGGAGATCAGAATGGTTTCCCCAACAACTAGGCATTAACTTGTGTGTCCGGAAGAACTATGATTCTGCTTTATCACAAAGTTATAGGTTTCAAGACAGTAGAACCTACCAGTATTTTGAGTAATAATTTGCCTACAGATCCATATCAATTAATTATTAATCCAAGTACAAAATAAACCAGCTTAAGTCATTTTTCACCTAAGCAATTATATATAAAGAAGTTCAAAAGTAACGACTTCAATTTCAATAATAGATAATTTTATTTGTAAAAAAATTATAAGCAAATGATTACTGATAATTTTAGTAATAAATTTGTGAGTTTATTACCAATTGTAGCTATATCTGTTGTTCAACTCAAAGAATCACTGTAAGGAAGGAGAGTAAGTTTTAAGACCATCTTGGCAAGGTCAAGTGCCATTTAAAATGAAGAAAGAAAAATAATCTTAGAGCCTTAATAGGTACATTTCACATCATGGTTAAGTATAAATCACTGCTAACACCTTTATTATCATTAAGTTTCAACTTAAGGGGCGCCTGAGTAGCTCAGTTGGTTGAGCGATTGACTTCAGCTCAGGTCACGATCTCATGGTTCATGGGTTCGAGCCCCATGTCAGACTCTGTGCTGACAGCTTGGAGCCTGGAGCCTGCTTCCAATTCTGTGTCTTCCTCTCTCTCTGTCCCTCCCCTGCTTGCGCTCTCTCTCTCTCTCAAAAATAAGATTAAAAATATACTTTAACTTAATAACTCTGGCTAAATTAGTTACATTTTCCAGGGATTTCTCAATTGTAAAGAACAAAAGAAATAGTCCATATTTAAGTATACGAAAGCAAAAATCACAGGGCGAAGCACTTAGTGGATCATTCAGAATAGCAAAGTCCAAAGTGTTAATACCCAAATGTTCATTTATTCTGTTCACATTAAGAAGGGAAAAGAGAAAGGATAGGAAGGTGAGATATAATTGATAGAACACAACATGTACTCACTGGTCGAGTTGCCTTGCATCTGAATGATGCACTTGGACTCTTTGCTGGTCTCTCGAGAATTGAAGGGCCGAACCCGCACAGCCACCTTCACTGAGGCTCCCGACATTCTGATGGTCTTGTTATATATATGCAGTCCAGAAATAAAGTATCAAATCTTCTTTTGAAGTTATGTGCAAGTTTCCTTCAAAAAGAAAATAATTCCACACAGGTAGTCAGAATCAAAGGAAGCATGGGCTAACGTGAGCCTAAGGGCCACTCTTGTACATCTTGGTACTATTTTTTTTTTAATTTATGTTTATTTACATTTGAGGGGGGGCAGCGGCAGAGAGAGAGGGAGACACAGAATCCAAAGCAGGCTCAGAGCCTGACGTGGGGCTCAAACTCATGGACCGTGAGATCATGGCCTGAGCCAAAGTCAGAAGCTCAACTGACTGAGTCACCCAGGCGCCCAATCTTTGTACTATTTCTATTTCCATTTCTAAAAACCTCATCCCTTTTCATCCTATAGATCTTATATGCTCAAAATTTTCCAAAATAGAAAATTAAACACCTAAGTTTATTTTCCTATTCAACTATCTCTTTCTCATACCTAAAAAGTCCCTAAACTTAATAATAAAAAATACATAACTACAAAAAAACAGGCATCTTTCTTGCTCTCTGTTTTTCTGGATCTTCAGTAATGTATGAAAAACACAAATGTTTATCTGTTAAAGAGAGTTCCTTACACAAGTAACTTCCCATCTGCAAAACCACTTATTATCTTCCTTTAAAGAAACGCTCTGAACTTCCTATACACTAATTACACTGTGAAACATTCAGTTACATGATATACAATTAAACAGCAAAGGATAACGATAAGCTCTGGCCAGCTCTTTCAACTTCTAAGTATCTCGGGATTCCTTTAATTTTCACGTGTATCTCATTTGACCCTTACAACCATCCTGTACAATAAGCAGAGAAGTTTCCAAGAGACCTAGGTTCTACCCTCTAATATGCTAGTGACTCATGGTAAAATCAAATCACTACATTTCACTACTGAATGAAGCCATAGGAAAAAATGTGGACATTTTTCAGAGGCATAGTTTCCCTCCCAACAGAACAAAACAAACATTATTCTGTGAAAAGAACCCACGTAAGTAATTTCCACAAGAAACAACAGATCTCAATCTGTACTCTATCCATTATATAAATGTCCTTGAGAAGAACCAAACAAAAGAAAAAACTAAAATAAAAACACATTTAAGTCCAATTATCGGGGAACCCCAAGAAACCTTCAATCTAATTTTTCCCACATAATTAAGTAGAGATTAGGAATCCTAAACTACAGCTTTACAACTGCTAAGGCTTTCCAATAAGAAAAGGCAAAAATCAATTAATCAAAACAAAACAAAATAAAACCAAAAAGCCACTCTCTACCCTAGCATTACCCTATCTTCTTTTCTTAGCAGAAATGTGAAATTCCTGTGCTTTGGAACATGCTTATTGCCCGTCTCTCTCAACTCTGTCCAAATGCTCAGAGATCTCATTTGCCACCACTTAGACCACTGCCTGATAAAAGAGCTCGGTTTGTCGAAGGAGTGAATTAATGAATTGCAGTTGACCCTTGAACAAATGGGTTTGAAATGTGCAGGCCCACTTGCGCATGAATTTTTTTCCACAAATACAGTAGAACATTATAAATATATTTTCTCATGGGGCACCTGGGTGGCTTAGTCAGTTAAGTGTCTGACTCTTGATTTTGGCTCAGGTCATGATCTCACGGTTTGTGAGCTTTTTTTTTTTTTTTAAGTTTTTTAAAGTTTATTTATTTATTTTTGAGAGGGAGACAGAGTGAGCAGAGGGGAAGAGGGAGAGAGAGAATCCCAAGCAGGCTCCATGCTCACAGTGCAAAGCCCAATGTGGGTCTCAAACTCATCTATGGTTTTTGAGTTTGAGTCCCGCATCGGGCTCAGCACTGACAGCAAAGAGCCTGTTTGGGATCCTCTCCCTCCCCCTCTCTGCCCTCCCCTGCTCGTGCTCCCTTGCTCTCTCTCTCTGTCTCTCTCTCAAAATAAATAAAGAAACATTAAAAAATGTTTAATGTATTTTTTCTCATAATTTTCTTAACATTTTTTCTCTTTATCGTAAGAATATAGTATATAACACATGTAACATACAATATACGTGTTAATCGACTTTATGTTATCAGTAAGGCTTCTGGTTGACAGTGGGCTGTTAGCAGTTAAATTTGGGGGAGTCAAAAGTTCTGTGTGGATTTTCCACTACGTGTGGGGGGAGGGCACTGCTAACCCCCCACCTTGTTCAAGGGTTAACTGAGAATTATCTGTTCAAGTCCTCTGCCTGGTTTTGTTTCACATAATTACAATATTTATTGATATTAATCCTTTTCATATTTGCTGGAATGTTCTTCCAGTCTGTTTCCTATTTTATTTAACATTCAACAGATGGTTCTTGTTTAATATATCAAACATTTATTGTAATGACATCAAATAAAAACTTAAAGTTATTTGCCCTCCCAGTCAATATAGCATCACCTATAGTCACTAGCTGAGGACTTTGCCAAAAGAGAGTTAATGAAGCATTCAGAAAAAGAAAGACATGGAACACACTTTAACCCCCACACAAGAGTTCACAGTGATTTACAGCCACCGTCTGAACACTCAACATGCTCCATTATCTTCTCCCCCAAACTCGCAATCTCTGCCCATCTTCCCGCTTCTATCTGACCCCATATCATAACTCTTGGAGTCATCTTTGTTTCTTTTTCTTTGAATCCTTTTATTAGTATTAAAATTATTAATGATATGCTATATAAAAATTTTTAAGTTTATTTATTTATTTTGAGGGGGAAGAAGGGCAGAGAGAGAAGGAGGGAGAGAGACTCCCAAGCAGGCTCTGTGCTGGCAGTGTGAAGCCCAACGTGGGGCTCGAATTCACCAACCATGAGATCATGACCTGAGCCGAGATCAAGAGTCAGATGCCTAACTGACTGAGCCACCCAGGCGCCCCTATGAACTTTTAAAACATAAATTTGCAGGGTACCCGTGTGGCTCAGTTGGTTAAGCATCCAACTTTGGTTCAGGTCATTATCTCGCAGTTCGTGAGTTCAAGCCCCGCGTCGGGCTCTGTGCTGACAGCTCAGAGGCTGGAGCCTGCTTCTGATTCTGTGTCTCCCCCTCTCTCTGCCCCTCCTCTGCTTGTGCTCTGTCTCTCTCTCTCTCTCAAAAATAAACATTAAAAAAAAAACAAACACATAAATTTTCTATCACTTCCTTCCTCTCGTTCTCATTGCCATCACCCCTAACCCACTGCCACTGCCTAACCCTAGTCCTCACTACCTCATGCCTACCATACCGGTAATAGTGGAACTAATCTTAGACCTTTTCATTTTAATCCAACAGTCCTTCCACAGCCTTGCACAAAACTGAATCACACAGGGGTCTTTTGAAAAACAAATGAGCCTGGTATTCAACAGTCTTGAAAAAGGCCCCAGGTACGGAGTTTTTGTTTTCATTTTTCAAAGATTATGTTGCAAATCTCCAGCTGAGAACCCTGCAGCACGCAACTGCTTAACCTTGCTGCAATATTAACCTTTCTAAAGCATGACTGTCCATTTCACTTCCAAACTCAAGAATCTTCTCTTATTCCCAGTGCTTACAATACCAAGACCAAAGTCAAGGTACTCTGTGTTCTAGTCCCACACACATGCTCTTTCACACTTGTGAACAATTTCTCCCCTACAATTTTAATTTTTCTCCTATTTGATGCCCAGCTCCTGTCTTACTTCTTCCAAAATGACTATCCAAACATTGCAGGAATCACTGGTATTTCCAACAGCACTTACAGCCCCAAACACATTATGAGAACCCTGCTATCATTCTATGTGACTGCATTCTATCTTGTATTGTTCTTTAATAGATTCCCAAAGTGAAACTCCTATTGCTTCAAAAAAACTCTTTGAACTCAGGCTTCTTGAAAAAATGGCTAATTCCAAGTCTGGTCAAGAAATTTCAAGATGATCCTGGGACATTTAATGTGATCACAAGCAGGAAGCCTATCAAAGATGAACAGAGTCAAGGCAAAAGCACACCAGAGCCAATTCAAAGGCACTCCCCAAGATGGAATACTTAAAGCATTAAAATGCATTCATGAAAACCACAAGTGGACTGAAAAACATCAAATATATAAATTCACGAGTTGAGGGGCACTAGGGTGGCTCAGTCAGTCAGTTAAGCGTCCAGCTTCGGCTCAGGTCATGATCTCACAGCCCAGAGCCGACCACCCAGCCTGGAGCCTGCTTCGGATTCTGGGTCTCCGTTCATGCTCTGTCTCTGTCTCTCTCTCAAAAATAAAATAAAACATTTAAAAATAAACAAATTCATGAGTTCATAATGATACTTAAAAAAGAAAAAAAAACTCATTCTTAAAACTGGCAAATAAAATAATTCATACACCTAGCCTGTATATCCTGTATAAACTATAGTCCACGACAGCCAAATGGTTGGTGAGGGCTAGCTCTTCTCACACACACACAAAAAAGTCCAGCTAATAAACGCAGAAGAGGTGACAGAATTGGAATGTCACCATGTTTCCAACCCTACTGATATAAAAGCTCTCTGCAACAACAGTCACTAGCCACACACACACACACACACACACACACACACACACACAAAAGCCATAGATGAAAAAAGGTTGGTTGATGTGGGAACATTTTTCTTTTATTTATTTTAAAGGAGAGAGCATGAGTGTGCACAGGGGAGAGGCAGACAGAGGGAGAGGGAGGGAGAGAGAGGGAAAGAAAGAGAGAGAGAAAGAGAGAGAGAGAAGGAAGAGAGAGAATCCCAAGCAGCCTCTGTGCCATCAGTGCAGAGCCCGACATGGGGTTCAATCTCACGAACCCTGAGATCATGACCTAAGCCAAAATCAAGAGTCAGATGCTTAACCAACTGAGCCCCGCAGGCGCCCCAATGTGGACACGCTGTATTGCTTGGATTAGGCTGACGCTATCTGAACCAAATAATCAGTCCTAGTGTCACTAAAGGGGGGACACCTGGGTGGTCTATGCTTCCATGCATGCTATACACAGCACCACCTAGTACGTATTCTTATCCCACCCCCTTTAAAAAACAAAACAAAACAAAACAAGAGATGAAGCCTCAGCTCTAACCACCTAGGAGAGCAAATAAAAAATGTAAATGACACCTAAAAGATACAATCAGCGAAAACCAGAACATAGAAAAATCTACACGTCAAGTCACCCAGTATCTTCCGATAAATAACATGCAGAGGTAATAAAAGGAACTTGTGTTAGTTATAAGATAAGTGCGATGATTTTTTTAATCAAGAAAATCTGCAAACACACATTTCTTAGATAATCATAATAGCCTGAACATAGACTCAGTATCTGATGATGTTAAGAAATTTATTAGGGGAAGATACAAGAAACAGGTTTGCCAAAATGTCCACCATTACTGAATACTGTCGATATTTCAATTAAAAAAACAAAACTTCCTTCTTTTGTATTCTACCCAAAGCCTACCAAGTACCGAATGCTGCCGACTGATTTACAGACAACAAAGAATGAATCTCCTTGTGCGGATTTAGATATAAAGAGCTATGGATTTGTCACTAGGAACCGAAATACTAACGTCTCTAATATCTGCTTATTTCTCCCGTCCATCGAATCAACTGCCAAATCACATAGCTTTTACCTAGAAAATCTCTCCATTTCCACCACTACCATCCCTTTTAGATTTTCGATATTTCTCACCCAAGATGGTTCACTTTCGCCACCTTCTCTCTTTCTTCCTTCCACCCCCATTCGACTACCCAATACTGCCACTTTCATCTACTCCATCCATAACCAAGCAACACGGCCAAACTGGCCTTCCTGAAGCACAGGTCTGTTCATATCAGCGTCCACTTAAAAATCCTCAAAGCGTCCCCACTGTCTACCAAACAACGGCTGAACTTCCCACACTGCATTCAATGTGTTCTGCGACATAAACCACCTACTTTTACAAACCCACAAAACACTGCCTTCCATCCACATTCCTTAACAACCACTCACCAGAGGGCTTCCTGAAAGTATCTCATGTTTTTCTGTGCCAGTGCCTTTGCTCCAACGTTCCTTCTACCCACTGTGACCTTCTTCCTCTACCAATCCAATTTATTCTTCTAGGATCTTCTTCTATGCCACCTATCTCTAAAGCCTTCACAGAATCTCCCTACCTCCCAAACCAAATGCTAATGCTTCTCCATTTAATACTACTCAAGTCACTGGCCTTACCTAGGGCAAGTAAGTTATTTACTTTTCTTATCTCTACTGTAAATTTTAAGCTCCTTGTGGACAAGAACAGAATTTTAGTCATGTTTCTAATCCCCTAGCTACGGGGGCTTGAATACAGTAGTTAAAATATTTTGGTTGAATTCCTAGTTATTGTATCAACGGACTGATGCTTGAAGGGCATTAATAAAAACCATAAGTTGTTCCAAAATAGAAACAGGTATTTGATCAGAAGGAAAAAGGATAAAATTAATTTCAAATTCTTTCCTAATTGAAGTGTTAAGTCATTCTTTTTTGGAAGTGATAAGTACATTTTAAAATTGCTTTTCCCTCTGGGTGCCTGGGTGGCTCAATCATTAAGCATCTGACTTTGGCTCAGGCCATGATCTCACGGTTCGTGAGTTTGAGTCTCCTGTTGGGTGAGCCCTGCTTCTCTCTCCCTCTGTCTCTCTGCCCCTCCTGGGATTCTCTCTCTCTCTCTCTGCCCCTCACTCACTTGTGCCCTCTCTCTCAAAAAAAAAATAAATAAATAAAATAAAAACAAAAAAAACTTCCCCCTCAAATAAATAACAAAATTACTTTTCCCAAACAATTTGAACCTAAATATGTATTTTGTTTCTGATTTAATTGTCTTGAGGTAAAACTGCAACCATCTTCACAAGCAAGTCAAAATTTTACATAATAATAGGAAACTATAGTTAAATGGACTATAGAAAGTGTTACTTTGTTACTTCCCTACTACTATAAACAGTATCTCTTTTATAGTAGAATTACATCAAAGAATCACAGCTTCAAAATTCCCAGGCTGTTAAAGAAATATTACCAATTACATAAATCTGAAATCAGGTTTAAATTCCAATGAGAAACAATTATTACAGAATACTTTTAGGAGGTTACAAGAAAACAATACTTCTTAAATTTAGCATAAAAATACATTTTCCAAGCTTTGAACAGCCAAAGGAAGAAAGGCAGGAAAGACCATCACATACTCTAAATCACTTACACAGCCTCAGCTCTAGACTGTGCCTCTGACCTGTTTTCCTTCCTATGACACACAATTAGAAGCATCAGGAAAGCGGAATGGAGCAAAAATTCCAGAAGCATTCGCTAACAATAAAGGGAAAATAAAACAGTTAGGTCTAAGTTATTTGAATTTTTCTGAATTTTGCCCAATTGCTTAACTTTGATCTTGTGCAACTGAACTTGCCCTCAGAGGTTCCCTGGAGTATTAAGAGCCTAAGAAGACTAATTTTCAAATTAACTATTCAGCAAAGTGAGTAAACAGGAACAAAATACAACTAGCATTTGGTTGGTCTGTTTTTGTAGTATCCCTTTTCTATAGAAAACAGCGAAGATTATATCCCCAACATATAAGTCAGTTCATGTCATTTCCTCTCTTTAAAAACCTTCCACTGGTTTCCGTGGCCTCAGAACACACCCTAAAAATCCAAGGGCCTCCGCAATCCAACCTGCTTCCCCAGTCACCATTTTCACTGCCCAGCTTCAAGCCTTCTTCCCCACCAAGCACCCTCTTACTACACCAAACACGCAATTCCTGGAAGCCCAATCCCCCTTTTCAACCTGTTACATCCACGTCTTTCCAGGAGAAGGTCAAATGTCACCATAAAGCAAAAAGCATTAAGTCATATATTCCTTAACGTGCCCCTTTTTGAGCCAAAAGTGATACCTTCTTTCTCTTTGCTCCTTAGAAATGTTGTGTTGATTCTTCCATTTTTCTACTTATTCCATTCTGCCCGATGTTGCAATCAGTATTTCACTTAACTCTCCTACACAGACACATTATTCAATACATATATGTCACAACTGAAAATAGAATTTAAATAAGAAATTTAGTTTTTCAAATTCAGCATTCACACAATTTGCTATATAGCAGCAGATTTACAACAGCAATAAGCACTCTATTTCAAAGATCATCTTTTCCACTGAATTATGGTTTCAAGAATGAATTATAACTTGAAGAATGAGTGGGTACCCAAAAGTAAGCATCAGCAGCTAATGAGACCATTTTGAGACTCTATGAAAACTTCATTATTATAAGTTTCACATCTCTCAATCCAATACTTTCCCTGAGAAACAAACAGATTTTAGGATCCAATACTCTGTGTCCCTGATCATGGCTATACTGATAAAATGGCCCACCAAAAGGTAAGAATTTTTGTATGTGTATGAGTTACCTGTCTATTCTTGGTCTTTGACTCTATAAACAAAAAGCAGCCATGAGTCAAGCTGTGAAAACTCAAAACGAATCACATGTTGGAAAAGCTTCTTTCTGCACTCTAACCCAGTGCCAAGAATCAGACTGCACAGAAAGTCTCCTGACAGATCAGATTTTCAATCTCAAATGGGGTTAAACCAGCTCACCCAGGCTCCCCAACTGTTTTCTTTTAACCGCTATCTAAAGTAAGTTTTAAAATACAGTTTTAAAACTGTCACTGCAGTTTTAAATAAAAGGAAAAGATGTTTTTCAAGGACATTTTTTAAAAAAGTAATCCAACCCGCTTTTCAAACTGAGAATACAACATTAAAATATAACCAGTCTTTTTTTATGAAGGATATGACTAATATGGTTCAGATATATAACTTTATATAAAGATAAATCTGAGCAGAAAACTCATTATTTGTCACTGCAATTAAGAAATCTAGGATCCTCCTTTCCACTCGTAACATGATTTTTTTAAAATGTTTTCATTTATTTTTGAGGGACAGAGAGAGACAGAGCATGAGCAGGGGAGGGACAGAGAGAGACAGGAGACAGAGAATCTGAAGCAGGCTCCAGGCTCTGAGCTGTCAGCACAGAGCCCAACGTGGGGCTCAAACCCACAAACCGTGAGATCGTGACCTGAGCCAAAGTCAGACATCTAACCAACTGAGCCACCCAGGTGCCCTTCACTCGTAACATGATTTTATTCATAAACCAAGACGTGCATCAAGAGACAACAGTTCCTAGGCACTGGCTCAGTTGGTAGAGCATGTGACTCTTGATCTTGGGGTCAGGAGCTTGAGCCCCATGTTGGGCACAGAGCTTACTTAAAAATAAAAATAAATAGGAGCGGCGGGGTGGCTCAGTTGGCTAAGTGTCTGACTGTTGATTTTGGCTCAGGTCATGATCTCACAGTAGTGAGATAGAGCCCCCTTTAGGCTCTGTATTGAGCATAGAGCCTGCTTAAGATTCTCTCTCTCCCTCTGCCCCTCCCCCACTCTGCCCATACATGTGCACTCTCATAAATAAATAAAAAATAAATAAGAGACAACAGCTCTTGTGGCTTAAAATAAAGTATTCCAAATGACAGTGATGTTTTTTCTTTTTTCTTTAAAAGGACAGTTAATACTAAACTCTAGTAAGTTCGTTCTAATACCTGAAGCTACATCTCATAATTTTATTTTGGCAGATCTGCTGGGAATTCTGCCACTTAAATTTCAACATTCCACTGAAGCTCTTCTATTGTCAAAGTGAATGACAGACAACACCTCCTCCTGGCAACGTCCAGGCTAAAGTCAACTCAGCTCGGTCATAGTATAGAAATGGTAAGTTTCAATCAGAGGTTAATTCAAATTTGGTATGAGTCAAGGTTCCCTCCTTCTGAAATCTGCCCTGACCACACCTCTGCAGCTACCTGCCCGGGAGGTAGCTTACTATCTGGGCAAGAATGCAGGTCAGACTTTTCCGTGTGTTGATAATATGCCAATCTTGATAAACCAGCACCGAAAGTTTAATAGATATGTTTTCATTTAGATGACAACACAGAATACAAGTATTCCAAACTCTCACAAGGGTTAAATAATGAGTTTTCTGCTCTGATTTATTTTTATATAAAGTTATATATCTGAACCATATTAGTCATAGCCTTCATAAAAAAAGACTGGTTATATTTTGATGTATTCGCAGTTTGAAAAGCAAGTTGGATTACTTTTTTTAAAAAGGTCCTTGAAAAACATCTTTTCCTTTTATTTAAAGACCTGTTAAAAACACCGAGTGTGGGGGTGTCTGGGTGGCTCAGTTAGTTAAGCATCTGACTCCCGGTTTCAGCTCAGGTCATGATCTCACAGTTTCGTGGGTTTGAGCCGCATGTCAGGCTCTGTGCTGACCGTGCAGAGCCTACTTGGGATCCTCTCTCTCCCTCTGTCTCTCTCTCTGCCCTTCCCCTGCTCACACTGTCTTTGTCTCTCTCAAAATAAAAACATAAACTTTAAAATATTATAAAAAATGGGGTGCCTGGGTGGCTCAGTCAGTTGAGCGTCCGACTTTGGCTCAGGTCATGATCTCGTGGTTTATGGGTTCGAGCCCCCGCATCAGGCTCTGTGCTGACAGCTCAGAGCCTGGAGCCTGCTTCAGATTTTGTGTCTCCCTCTCTCTCTGCACCTCCCCACCCCCACTCACACTCTGTCTCTCTCTCCTTCAAAAATAAATAAACATTAAAAAATTAAAAAAAAAAACTCTTAGTGTATGTATATAACATATGTATATATCAGTATGTCTATAACACATTTCTCTTACAATAATATTCAAATTTATTGAAAAAAAGTTTCTCTTTATGAACCATTATATATAGCCATTATATGTGTGTATAATTTACCTTTCCCTTTTTCCCTTGACTTCTAAAAGTTTCAAAACTAAACTATAATAACATTACATAAATTGCTGTAATGTGTTTATTTAGTTTTTCCTCCTGTTACACAAAGTTTTGTTTTTTATCTATACTTTAACAGCCCCTCTGTATTTATGGTACTTGTGGTAGGCTGCTCAAATCCTTTTTAGAAGCGGTACGTGGTACAAACTGTAAACAAATAAAACATTCCGGCAATAAACCTATTCTGCTATTTAACATCAGAAATATGTTATGTCAAAATTCTAGTTCCTAAAAACAGAAGCCTTTAAAAATTATACAAAAATTTGTGTTGAATGAATTTGAAAACAGTGTTGAGTGGCCAGAAAAGCAGGCCAAGATCTGAAACCAGATCCACCAAATAGAAGCAGACAAAAGCTCAATTAAGGAGGGAGTGTGAACTTCCAGTACTGTGAAGGCATGAAGTGTGTCCCCTGGTTTTGGCAGTAAAAGGCTGGAAGCCAGAGCAAGAGCAGGTGTCAGCAAAGTGAGGGCCACTGAAGCCAGTCTGTGGTGGGCTGGGGAGTAATTAGGAGGCTAGAAAGTGGATACAAGTATCCTCCTTGCTTCCAGAACTCGACAGGAGAGTAACAGCTAGGAGGAAACACGAATGAAGGAAGGATTTTTCTCCCCTGCTTCCCTTTTTTTATTAGGAGAGGTCTGCATGTTTCTATGCTTTATTCAACAGCTATTTACTAGGTGCCTAGGTGCCTGTGACAGGCGTTTATTTCTAGGAGTCTGGGATAAATCAATGAATGAAACAGATAAACATCCTTGCCACGGAGGAGCTTACATCCTAGGAGGGGAAGTGGGGACACTAAAATAATAATGTATACAGAATGCTAGCTACATGATCATAAGCATTGCCAGGGAGGGAAAAGTACAGCAGAGGCAGGTGTCTGGTGGGGAGGAACGCTGTGCAGGTGCATAAATGAGGTCAGGTTGGGCCTGTCGAGGTGATGAGGTGTGAGCAAAGACTTGAAGGAGGTGAAGGAGTTAGCCAAGCAGCGTTCAGGGAAGAGCACTCTAGGTCCGAGCAAAGGCCCTAAGGTGGGACTGCAGAGAAACTGCAAAAGGGGACAGGAGTAACCAATACGGCAAGTCCCTAAGATTACAAGGCAGTGCTAATATCCAGGACACAGGCTGAGGGATTAGCTAAGTCAGGGGGAGTAACTCCTCACGACACTTGAGGAAAGAAGGTAAGAAAGAAGGCAGAGAATTCTGTAAGTAGAGGAAAGGGAAGAAGGGGTGGGGGAGATCATGCCTTCTCTTCCCCATGAGGTGGTAGGTAAGGTTTTATGCCAAACATGGGGCCGTGGGGAGGCTTGAGTAAGGCAGTCAAAATGTTAGAAAAGTCACTGTGGAAGACAGGGGAGGGAGCTGACCAGAATTACTTCGACACCAAAGACAGGTTCGGAGGAGACCTAAGATTCCGCATTAATCGTGGCACTACCCCCTAGCACTGTGAGATTTCTCCCTGGCAGACTGAAAACAGAAGGTACGGATGGGAAGACGGATGCAAGGCTGGCATGTGCATAATGGGTCTTGCAGAATAATGAATTAGAAACTGCAAGTGCCAGTCAGAAAATAGCTAGAGCAATGCACCCCACAAGTCACGCGGAAGGAAAAGCTGGAAGAGGCTGCTGCACCAGGAGACTTGAGGTACAAGAGCACACAGAAAAAGACGATAGAAGTGAGAGCTGTAAGTGATCAGAACTTCATCCGGAGCCGCAGGCCAATCTGAGATCTGAAGACAAACCTGAAGGCTACGATAAGTGAAGAAGATGTGGCCACAACAGTGAGTTATGGGAACATGGGAGCATGAAGCCAACGTTTGCTTGAGCTGAAGTCAAGGAATTTTACAGTTAAAGGTAGTTAGTTACAGAACTTCAGTATAGCCGTTAGGTATTTCTAATGACTCGGGGTGGGAGAGTCACTTGGCCTGTTTCTTCATCTGTAAAATGGGAGTCATAGTATCTGTTTCGTATGGTTGTTACAAGGATTAAAATAGAGGGGCGCCTGCGCGGCTCAGTCGGTTAAGCTCATGATCTCACGGTTTTGTGAGTTTCAGCCCCAAATCGGGCTCTGTGCTGACGATGTGGAGCTACTGGGGATTCTCTCTCTCTCTGCCCCTCCCCACTCACGCTGTCTCTGTCTCTTTCAAAATAGGTAAACTTTAAAAAAAAATTTTTAAAACAAGGATTAGTGAATAATGCAAAGTGCTTGGAAAAGAGCCTGGCACATTAGAAAGAGCTCAATGAGAATAAGCTATTTTGTCAATATTGTTGTTGTTACTGTTTATACAGTCA
Organism: Panthera uncia; assembly: GCF_023721935.1. Taxonomy (NCBI): domain Eukaryota; kingdom Metazoa; phylum Chordata; class Mammalia; order Carnivora; family Felidae; genus Panthera; species Panthera uncia. Next base: position 97,481,339 of record NW_026057585.1, read on the forward strand.
TTGACATCTGCCAGGATGATGTCAGAAGTTCAGATGGAAGGGAGAACTAATCCAAGTATCAATGATATCAAACAGAGCAATGGTAGAGGATGGTACAGTTGAATGATATGCTTTGGCATAGACAACGTGGTATTAAATATCAAAAAAAAATTTTAATCCATCGTTTACGATCTTTTGGCTTCAAACACATATACAAACACAAAGCAATCATAAAAGTACCAACTGAGAACTAGAGAAGTATTATATGACAATACAAAAGGGAAAAGGCTCTGACTATAAAAACCATGGAAGCCATCATGGTATGAGCAGTGGTACATTAAATTGTACTAAAACGTAAAAGAGTTGGGAGTTAACTTTATCCTACCATGCCTGTATACAAACAGAAGTTCCTTGAGGGTAAAGAACTAAATCTCTACATGCACTGTCAATAAACTGGTAATGAATGTCATAAAAGTGAGCATAAATGAATCAATGGGCCATTAACCAAAAAGTCCACCTCAAAGAGAAGCCCAAGGACTCTTTTGCAAGGTTTTCCTTGCCACTGTCACATCTGCTTCGTTCATCTTCTATTCCAAGGAGCTGCACAAAGAAAAGTTCTGGAAGTATGTATTTATCCATACTTTTATGAACTCCAGAGATTCACCAGTTTCTGTTTCAACAAGGCCATCTTTCAAAGAGAAAACTACATGAAATAGACAGGCTAGAGTTTCACTTCAGAGCCTTGTAAAATTATATCATATCAGTTTACAAGATCAAAAGGATATGCTTAACTCCTGGAAAAGACCTGCTGTGATTAGCAGCCTGGGAAGGAGTTTACAAACTAGGAAGCAGGGGCCTATTGTCATCCTTTACTTTGTACCCAGAACAAGCCCTTGGCAGGGAACTGGGCTAGAAAGCCTTGGTCTTGGAGAGACTCTGTTGGCACTCTTCTTGAGAGTTTATTCCCTGCACAAATTCAAAGTGGGAAAGAGCAAAGAGAAAAAAGGAAAGCTGCATTCATATCTGGTCTTGAAAAGAAAAGTGTTCTGTTTAAAGCCTTCGAAGCTGTACTTAATTGGATAAATTTGGGGAAAACATTCATCAGAGCAGAGCTGCACAGATTCATAAAATTCTGCCTCCAAATCAGATTCACAATCAGGTCTGATTTTATTAAATGCTGAAATTATATTGAACCACAATTCTTCAGATCTTTTGTACTAATAGAGTAACTGTAAAAATTGTTTAACTTAGAAACAGTTCTTAATTGGGGCATGGAATTTTAAAACAAACATTCTGTCTTTCTCTCAAGTTAAAGTAATACAAAAAAAAGCACTAGCTTCTATTGACGCCATTTTTGATTCAACTAAGTTCTACAAGAAAAGCTTAACAGTAAAAGCAGAAAAATAAAGTATTAAGGCTTTTCTTAGAAAGCCCTATCCGAAAATTTTTAGAGAGCTCAACTTGAGAAGTTTACAGGAATTTGTTCCACAAGACATAGAGTTTGAAAGCAAAGGGCACCAAGAAGACAGGCATGGCACTCTCCAGGTCCTGTCCACACTGAGCATGTAGGAGACAGACCGACAGTCTCACACTAAGTTCCATCAGTGATCATTTCCGGATCTGTTTCACAATCCCGAGGTGTGTACGATCCTTATACTCTACCCTCACACGGCAAGTGAACTCCGCTTGCCTCACAATCCAACAGCCACACCAAGTTAATTAGAAAAGCACCACCTCACTTAAGAGAACACAAGCTAAGATTTTATTATGACTAAGCTAAGCCGACAAAATGCCAGCCTTTAAATAAAATATCCACCATGATATCACTTAAGAGCTATTCAAATCCAATGACCGTACTTCCCTAGGCCTCAGACAGACCCATCTAGGACACAAAGCAACATATTCAGTGTCGCACAACAGCTGCCTAGAACAGAAAGAGATAGGCGAGCAAGGGATCTGTTGACAATCTAATTTCAGCTACCTCCAGATTCCACAAAGGTGACAACGTGCATCGTCAGAAATACTGCTGCACGCCTCTCTCACTATGAGAATATCCCGGCTTACTAAACCTCTGCGTGGTGAGCTACTCTGAGAAATCCATCCCTGCAATGCAATTAACACTAACTGGAAGCCTCCAGACGGGAAAACTGGCCTTAGCGATCCTCAGATGTGCCCGTGTGCATGTAAGGGATCACCACCAGGCCTCCACGGCCACAGCACGGGCCATACAAGATGAATACGCAGACACGGTATTTCACCCCAACAAGAAGGGCATCTTGAAGGCACTTTACCATAGAAGCTCACGTAGCAATTCACCACGGAGAAAAAGTGATCTGGGGAGCTCAGGTCCGGTTTTAGGGCCGGAATGCGCTGTGTTGCACGAACAATGACTAGCTTGCTCGAGCAGGCTCCCAACCCCCACGGCTCGGCTTCTGGTGCGGCCAGTCACCCTGAGAGCTGCCAGGGCTGTCACTCGGTGCCTTCCAGCAACCGGACTTGGCTACTGGAGGATTTGTCAGATCATCCTCCCAATATGGCTGCCAGAGTAATCCCGAGCTGCTGCTCGACGCCGAGACCACAGCAGCCTTCCTCGCGGCTGGCCAGCATCCCGCACGCCCCCTCCCTTCCACCGCGCTCCTCGCCAGTCCTCGCGCCCTCGGCGGCGCCCCCCCACCCCCACCCTCCGCCTCGCCGAGCCCCTTCCTACCTCCATCTGGCAAAGGGGCACAACCACAGTCCCAGTGTCAGCCCCGATGCCAACCCTGACGGGGGAGGGGGGAGAGGGGAGAGGGGATGGGGGAAACGAGACCGGAGGGGCTTCCAGGCCGAGCAGCGCCCGCTCCGCGGAGCTGCAGTGTGCGCAGAGGGCGCAGGCAAAACAGACCCGCGGCGGCGGGCAGGCTGACCGCCGGGCACAGCCGGGGCCCGGCAGCTCAGGGGAAGCGGAGGGAAGGTGCGGGTCACTGCGGGGGACCCAGCAGGCCGCTGGACCCGAGCCCGGGGGCTCGCCGGCCCAGGGAGGGCCCCCCGCCCCACCCCACCCCACCCCACCCCAGTCCGCGCCCCGCTGGGGCGGCGCGGCTCCCGCCCCGCCCGGCCCTTCCTCCGCTCAGACCCCGCCCGGTCCCGGCCCGCCCCTCCCCCCCCCGGGCGGCCCCCTCCCCAGCCCGGCGGCGGCGAGCCAGCCGCTGCCCGCCCCCCGCCTTACCTCAGCCGCGCTACGGACCGACGGGCGGACGGGCGGGCCGGGTCAGCAGGCGACACGGCGCGCGGGGGCGCGGGGGGCCCGGCACCGAAGCGCCTCAGCGCGAGCAGCGGCCGCCGCGAGCCGCAGGGCACCGCTCCGCAGCCCCATCACGCAGCGGCCCGGCGCCGCATCGAGGGCCGCGGCGCGGGGAGGGCGAGAACACGGGACGCCGGGGCGCGGCGGCGACGGAGCCGGCGGTGGCGGCCGCAGCGGACGGGGAGCGGCTCGGACTCGCGCTGGCGCCTCCCAGGGCTGCCGCCGTCTGACTGACCCGCGTCGGTCCTCGCGAAGCTCCGCCCGCGGCCGCCCGCGCCGGACACCGCCCCGAGCCCGGCCACCGCTCGTCACCTCGGCCCGCCCCGACGTCCGCGATTGACGCGGGGGACAGCCAATCGGAGCTTAGAGCTCGAGACTGCCGGCCAATCGCAGGGTGAGCCGGAGAGAGGTTGGGGCGAGGAGCTGCGGAGATGCCGGGGCGCCTCCTGGTGGCCCGGGAGCCGGCGGGGGTGCGGGGCTACTGGGCTTGCGGGGTTGGGGAGGCCGGCGCCCAGAGTCCCCTCCCGGTTGACCCGCGAAGGACGTTAGTCGGCAGCAGTCGCGCCCGGCCCACCTGATGATCCACCTTGAACAAAGCTTGGCCAAGTGGGGCGGGGCGGGACTGTGGGGACCTGACGCCTTCGGAGGGGCTGAGATGCATATGGGAGGCAGCCGAGTGTGCAGTCATTGTCCGTTTGGAAAGCTGTTCACACGTTGAAGCCGCCGAGCACGGCGCAGTCGGAATTGAAACACGCAAGGGGATGAGTGTATTATCCCGCAGCAAGCTTTCCGGCCTATTCTTATCGAGCCCGATCACAACACCTCCCACACGCCACCTTGGGAGAAAAGGCGGAATGAGTAATGGAAAAGCATGACTTAGTGGGCATTCCACTCGTCTCCTTGGGAGACCGCGTAAGGGCCGTGAGTAAAGGAACAAAATGCTTTGTATCGTCTCTGAGCTGAGGACCCGAGCTCCCCTCTGGGAGATGCCCTTGAAGAGGGGGGTTGTTGGAATTCAGCAACCCGGACAACACGAACAGTCTAGTAGCGATTTTTTTAAAAAATCAGATTTAGATTCAGCTCAAAAGGCAAAGCCCACAACTGTTCGTGAGCGGTCCAATTCAGTACTTAATGAAATACAATAGTCACCAGCATATATGTGCAATTATCATGCCAAGCACTATTATTTTATTAGGTTGTGAAATGCTTTCCTATTTACTAACAGACAATGAAAGTAAAATAGGATTTTCACCCTGAATTCAATACAGTTTTGGATGTACAAAGCCTTACTTATAAGCAGACACTAAAACACCGAAATTAATTCCCTACGCTAATGATTTTGGAAAATCCCCATCCCCACTAAAGTCCTCATACTCTCTATCCAGTCAACATTTATTGAACGTTTCTCATTTTATTTAGAATTTCAGCTCCACCTACCTGCAAAAGGATTTGACATAACTTCCCTGGAAGTATAAAAGCAATAAATCTTTATACCATTAACATAGGAGTAAAGTTAATAATTAAAAAAAAAACAACAACAATAAAAGGCTGTATGAATAAGCCGGGTGCATCGAAAGAAAAGTAATGTTAAAAAGCAGAGTCAGGGAATGTGCCACCGCTGAGCACAAAACTCAGCTCTTAGCTTCCTGAAAGCCAGAAGAAAAATGAAATTCCAATGGGCTAATGAACAGAAGTTCATCAGTTCATCAGCAGACACCAACTTTTTCCTTGTTTGGAGCTCTTTGTGTAAGTACTATGATAAGTACCATGGAGAGTTACAAATACCTGGAAGGTAGTTAATCTTGTCTGAGCTCTCAATGGAGCTCAATCTAAAAAGAATCTAAAACCTGGTGAAGGGAATGTGGTGGCCATCGGCACTGAAATTAAGCAAAACACACTGAGAAGGGTCAATAGAGGCAGGGAAGGCTGTTCTAGGTTTCAAGGCCAAAACAGCCCGCGCTGCATCAGCCTTTTTCTCCTTGGATAGATGAAGTCACTCTGCAGAGCCATTCAATTTCTCAGATTACAGATTTTGTACAAAAGTACCTTTTAAAAACTGTCAAGTTCTAGAAAATTGAATTTAGCCATGGCCCCATTGGGTTATCCCTAGAATGTAAAAAGAACAACATCAAAAGATCTATTAATGGGGCGCCTGGGTGGCTCAGTCAGTAGAGTATGCAACTCTTGATTTTGGGGTTATGAGTTCAAGCCCTGTGTTAGGGCTAGAGTTTGCCTTAAAAAAAGAAAAGAAAAGAGAAGGAAAATGAAGGAAGGAAGGAAGAAAGAAAAGAAAGAAGAAAAGAATGAATGAAAGAAAGAAAGAGAAAAAGGAAGGAAGGAAGCCTGAGTACTGGATGATTCAGTTGGTTCAGCATCTGATTCTTTTTTTTTTTTTAACGTTTATTTATTTTTGAGACAGAGAGAGACAGAGCATGAGCATGAACGGGGGAAAGGTCAGAGAGAGGGAGACACAGAATCTGAAACAGGCTCCAGGCTCTGAGCGGTCAGCACAGAGCCCGACGCGGGGCTCAAACTCACGGACCACGAGATCATGACCTGAGCCGAAGTCGGCCGCTTATCCGACTGAGCCACCCAGGCGCCCCAAAAAGTAAAATCTTTAAAAAAAAGACATAGGGGCGCCTGGGTGGCGCAGTCGGTTAAGTGTCCGACTTCAGCCAGGTCACGATCTTGCGGTCCGTGAGTTCGAGCCCCGCGTCAGGCTCTGGGCTGATGGCTCGGAGCCTGGAGCCTGCTTCCGATTCTGTGTCTCCTTCTCTCTCTGCCCCTCCCCCATTCATGCTCTGTCTCTCTCTGTCCCAAAAATAAATTAAAAACGTTGAAAAAAAAATTAAAAAAAAAAAAAAAAAAGACATAAAGATAGCCAACAGACACATGAAAAGATGCTCAACATCATTCATCATCAGGGAAATGCAAATCAACACCACAATTAGATATTACCTCACACCTGTCAGAATGGCTAAAATCAAAAACACAAGAAGCAAAAAGTGTTGGCGAGGATGTAGAGAAAAAGGAATCCTTATGCACTGTTGGTAGGAATGCAAACTGGTGCAGCCACCATGGAAGACAGTATGGAGTTTCCCCAAAAATTAAAAATAGAATTACCATATGATCCAGTAAATCCACTGCTGGGTATTTACTCAAAGAATACAAAAACACTAATTCAAAAGGATACATATACCCCTTTGTTTATTACAGTGCTATTTATAACAGCCAAATCTAAAACAGCAGCCCAAGTGTTCATCAGCTGATGAATGAATAAATAAAATGTATGTACATACATACACACACACAGAAATACACACAATGGAATATTACTCAGCCGTAAAAAAGAATGAAATCTAGCCATTTACAACAATATGGATGCAGCTAGAGAGTATAATGCTAAGTGAAATAAGTCAGTCAGAGAAAGACAAATACCATACAATTTTACTCATATGTAGAATTTAAGAAACAAAACCAACAGGGGCACCTGGATGGCTCAGGTGGTATACTATGCAACTCTTGATCTCAGAGTCATGAGTTCAAGCCCTATGTTAGGTGTAGAGTTTACTTTTTTAAAAAAAGAAAGAGAGCAGGGTTGGCTCAGCATCTGACTCTTGATTTCGGCTCAGGTCATGATCTCATGGTTCGTAGGTTCGAGCCCCAAGTCAGGCTCCATACAGACAGTGCAGAGCCTGCTTGGGATTCTTTCTCTCTCCCTCTCTCTCTGACCCTCGTTTTCTCTCTCTCTCTCTCTTTCAAATAAATAAGAAGGAAGGAAGAAGGAAGGAAGGAAGGGAGGAACTCTTAACTACAGAGAACAAACTGATGACCAGCAGAGGTGAGGTGAGTGGGGAGATGGGTGAAATGGGTGAATGGGATTAAGAGTACACTTTTTTTTTTAATTTTTTTTAACGTTTTATTTATTTTTGAGACAGAGAGAGACAGAGCATGAACGGGGGAGGGGCAGAGAGAGAGGGAGACACAGAATCGGAAGCAGGCTCCAGGCTCCGAGCCATCAGCCCAGAGCCCGACGTGGGGCTCGAACTCACGGACGGCGAGATTGTGACCTGAGCTGAAGTCGGACGCTTAACCGACTGAGCCACCCAGGCGCCCCAAGAGTACACTTCTTGTGATGAGAACTGAGCAATGTATAGGATCGCTGAATGACTACACCGTATACCTGAAGTGAAATGTAACAGGGTATGTTTATTATACTGGAATTAAGATAAAATTAAATATATCAAAATTAAAAAAAAATCCATCCAGTCACTAAAAATAGAGGGAGATAGTCCTACATTTGGACAGGAAAAAATATTATCAGATTGTCAATCCTCTCCAAGTTTAATCTGTAAACTTAATTAATGTAATTTCAGTGAATGCTCCAACAGGATTTTTCATGGAATTTGACAAGGTGATGATAAAATTCAAATAATAAATCTATTTCGTGTCCATTTAAAAAATTCATATGCTAGAACGAAGACAAGATTATCCACGGCAATTTTTAAGAACGAGATGTGGGGACTTGCCCATAAGTTAGCAAGATTTTCTGTAACATCATCCTAATTAGAATTCTGTTGCACTGGCCCAAGAATATACAAGTCCAGAAATGGAACAGAATAAAGTCCAGACCACATGCATATGGCAATACAACATGTGACAGCATTGGCATTACAAATCAGTGGGAGAATGGTAAACTATACATGATAATAAATAAATGATGCTGGAATAATCATTTACCTATACAGTGAAAAATGTGATGCTTATATCACACCATATAAAAAATAAATTTCAGGTGGAATGCAAGCCTGAATCAGAAAAACAAAGCTTTAAATATTTCAGTAGGAAATATAAAATATTTTATGATGATGAATGAAGAAAAAAATTTTTTTTAATGTTTATTTTTAAGAGAGCTAGAGAGACAGAGTGAGGGAGGGGAGGGGCAGACAGAGAGGGAGACACAGAATCCGAAGCAGGCTCCAGGCTCTAAGCTGTCAGCGCAGAGCCCAATGTGGGGCTCGAATCACGAACTGTGAGATCATGACCTGAACCAAAATCAAGAGTCCATGCTAGTCGGTTAAGCGTAGGACTCTTAATTTCAGCTCAGGTCGTGATCTCATGGTTTGTGAGACCAAGCCCTGCGTCCAGCTCCATGCTATCAGCATGAAGCCTGCTTGGGATTCTCTCTCTCCTTCTTTCTCTCTTTGCCCCACCCCTGTTCATGTGTACTCTCTCGCACGCAAAATAAACAAATAAATAAACATTTTTAAAAAAGAATATTCCTTTTTTAAAAAATCTGTTTTATTTATAGGGCGCCTGGCTGGCTCAGTCTGTAAAGCATGCGACTTGTAATCTCCGGGTCATGAATTCAAGTCCCACGTTGGGTGTGGAGCCTACTTAAAAACAAAACAAAAACAAAAACAAAAACTTTAGGGGCACCCGGGTGGCTCCGTTGGTTAAGCGTCCGACCTTGTCTCGGGTCATGATCTCATGGCTCATGAGTTTCAGGCCTGTGTCAGGCTCTGTGCTGACGGAGCCTGGAGCCTGCTTCGGATTCTGTGTGTGTCTCTCTCTCCATGCCCCTCCCCTGCTTGTTCTCTCTCTATCTCTCAAAAGTAAATAAACACGGGCAAAAAATTTTTAATTAAAAAAAAGTCTTTACTTATTTATTTGAAATAAACTCTACACCCAATGTGGGGCTCAAACTCATGACCCTGAGATCAAGAGTTACACGCTCCACCAGCTGAGCCACCCAGACGCCCCCAATAAGGAAAAATATTTTAAACACGAAACAAACACTAAACAAAAAAGACAGATTAATTTGGCTATAATTTTAAAAAACAAAACACTTATATACAACAAAAGATACCATAAAACAAAGGAAGCGACAAACCATAGATTGGACAAATATGTTTGCACCACCCATAACCTGCAAAGCGGTCAGAATATAAAAGAAATCCAATCGATTTACAATAATATAAACCAATATGAAAAATAGAAACAACCTAACAGAAAAACAACGTGCAAAGGGACATGAGTAGGCAATTCACAGAAGAAGGGAAAGACGCTTAAATCATGGAAATGAGACACCGCGGCAAACCCAGCAAATTGCCAGACGTGGAAAATGTAACAATACCAAGTAATGGAAGGGAAGGCAACGGGACGGCTGTTTTGGAAAATCTGTTAGCAGCCAGGCAAACAGTAGATGAGCACAGTCCCGTAACCCACCAATTCTTTTTCCAGTAGATACTTTAGGGAAAGTCTTGCACAGGTAGGTAAGGAAACAGGTCCAAGGATGTGGACTTTGCAATGTTGTTTGCCATAGGGAAAAATCGAAACGCCCATCAACAGGAGGTTGGATGAATAAATTGTGATATAGTCATACGATGAAATGCTATGCGGCAACGAAAGTCAATGGTCCGGACCTACGTTGAACCACGCATCTGCAGCAGTCACGGCCCAGTTAGAAAATATAAACCATGGTAGCCGTGACAAACACGGGAGGTTTTTTGTTTTTAGTTTATTTATTTATTTTGAGAGAGAGGGGAGGAGAGAGAGAACGAGAGGGGCAGAGGGAGAGGGAGAGAGAATCCCAAGCAGGCTCCACACTGACAGCAGGGCTTGAACCCACGAACTGCAAGATCACGACCTGAGCTGAAGCCAACAGTCACACGCCCAACCGTCTGAGCCACCCAGGCACCCCAAACGCAGGAGGTTTAATAGAGGAATTGGTGGGGCGCCTGGGTGGCTCAGTCGGTTAAGCGTCTGACTTGGGCTCGGGTCATAATCTCACAGTCTGTGAGTGCGGGCCCCGCATCGGGCTCTGTGCTGACAGCTCAGAGCCTGGAGCCTGCTTCGGACTCTGCGTCTCCCCCTCTCTCTGCCCCTCCCCTGCTCATACCCTGTCTCTGTCTCTCTCAAATATAGGTAAACATTTAAAAATTTTTTTTTAAAAAGAAGATATTTCATCATTGGGGTACCTGGGTGGCTCAGTCGGTTAAACATCTGACTTCGGCTCAGGTCACGATCTCATGGTTCGTGAGTTCAAGCCCTGCATCCGGCTCCGTGCTGGCAGTGCGGGGCCTGCTTGGGATTCTCTGTCTCTCTCCTTCTCTCACTGCCCCTCCCCCGTCAGTATAAATAAATAAACTTAAAAAAAGAAAAGAAACTATTTCATCGTTTAAAAATGGCGTTTGTCCAAAGGCATCCCAACTGCGACCCCACCAGTAATCCTCTGCGGGCTGGGTCAGCAGCTGGATCCGAGGGGCCAGGACTCCCCCGCGGCAGCTGGGCGAGCAAGAGGGGCCGAGTGGGCGGGAGGCCATAAGCCATAATCCTCTCTCTGACCTGGTTTTAAGATGCGCTGGTCGAACAGCCTGTACTGTGAAAGGTCACTGCGTCTTGGCCAAACAGTTGGCCTTCCTGACTCAGAGTCCATATTTGTTCAAAACTGCCACATGCAGCCACTTGCACTGATGAAAATGCAGGAAGAGCCCGCTTTTACCTCTGGGAGAATTAAGACCGCAGTCCTCTGTAGGACGATCCAAGCCCATGAAGAGAATTATCTTCTGTTTATTTTAACCAAGGTCAGGTAACACATGTACTTAAGTCTTGGATCATGTTGCACATTTAAAAATAGAACTGCTTATATGTTTAGACGTAGGAGGCTACTGTGTTGAAGCTAGAAAATATCTGTGTTTTTAATACAAAGTCCTTGTAAATATTAATTAACATCTATTTGGCATAAGTATGGGTGTACAGATGTATTAAACACTGTATTAAATAACAACAATACAGGGGCGCCTGGGTGGCTCAGTCGGTTAAGTGTCTGACTTTGGCTCATGATCTCGCAGTTTACGAGTTCGAGCCCCGCATTGGGCTCTGTGCTGACAGCTCAGAGCCTGGAGCCTGCTTCAGGTTCTGTGTCTCCCTCTCTCTCTGCCCCTCCCCGGCTCATGCTCTGTCGCTCTCTCAAAAATAAATAAAGATTAAAAAAAAATTTTTTTGTTTAAATGTAAAAGTCATGCGTAAGATCTCAGAAAACATAGCTACCTGACAACATTTGGATCCAAAGGATTTTGCCTATCTCTAAAAGCCAAGTGAATGCAAAAAGTGAATTCTGATACTGCCTGGAATAGTCAAAATCATGCTGCAGGATGCAAACACAATTCTAGGAAAGTAATTTCAAAAATACATTGAGTAGGACAAAGCTTACACCTTTGAAAATAAGTTTCTAGTCTTCTAGACAAGAAGAAAGAGGGAAAAAAAAAGTCTTTGCCTGGGAGCACATTTTCTGAAGTTCCTAAAGGCAGAGAAAAATCCATTGGGGTCATTTTTTTTTTTTTCCTTTTCCACCAATGTTCAATTATAATGAAATGAGTCCGTTTACAAGGAATGTATACATCATAGTGTAAGTTAGCACAATTGCCAAGATCACCCTGGCCCTGAGGACCCCATAGTAAATACCAAACAATCCACGCGGAAGTAATGAATCAAGAACCAAACACTGATATTTTTGCAAAGACTAAGAGAATGGGAAATTTTAATTTGGTGTGTTCCCTTACTTCCCCACGATTAGTGCAAGGTTTTGTTTTAATCAGCTGCTGGCTCTTTGCGAACACAGTCAGCTGTAATCAGCATGTCTGGCTATTTGCCCCGGTCATGACTGGGCAATCTATCATTTCAGCCAGATAAGAATACTCTGCATAGATTCCCCTCCTCTGAATTGCAGCTTATGTACGCATCGTGCTTCTGTAACAGGCATTTTTTACTAATTAGGGACAACCTTGTATCAATTAACTTTGGTCTTAAAGCCATGATTAAAGAAACCAAATCGTCGTTTCTGGGCATTGCTGTGCCAGTGACAGATGGCCCCGGCACATGAGCAGAAGACGGTGCTTGAAATGGGCTTCCTGTGGCTCCAGGGAGTCCAGCCCACAGGAGGGATGCCTGGGACACGACAATAGGGACGGTCTGGGCAAAATGGAGAGCTGGGAGCACAATGCCCACAGCTCAACAGTGCTCAGTAGAGGTAGGATATCTCAAATGACCCCACCGTCTCCACCTTTCCTGAATCCCCAGTCCAAGGAGACTCCCCTCAAGACATAGCCCTCTCCAAGGCTCCAGCTCTCGGACAGTGTCTCTAGGAAATTGCATTTTCTTACCCTCGCATATAGCATAACCACCTGAGATGAATATATAATTCATGCTGAAAACGCATCTCCTGGGAAGAGGGAGTAGAGAGGGGTTGAGGGCACGTGGTCTTTTCAGTCCGGCTGTTTGGATTCTAATTCTGTCACTTGCTCTGTGCCCTTGAGCACATACCCTTGGTTTCCTCATCTCTAAAATGGGAATGAAGATAATGCCTTATTCGCTCTTCACGTTGTGAGAACCAGAGGAGATGTAAGCGTAAAGCACGATGCCTGGGGCACCATCATGTTACTAACATACTGACTTTAGGGGCGTGTGGCTGGCTCAGTCACCTAAGCATCTGACTTCAGCTCAGGTCATGATCTCATGGTTCCTGAGTTTGAGCCCCCCATGGGGCTCTGCAATGATAATGCGGAGCCTGCCTGGGATTCTCGCTCTCTCCCTCTCTCTCTGCCCCTCCCCAACTTGCTTGCTCTCTCTCTCGCTCTCTCTCTCAAAATAAATGAATAAACTTACAAAAAAATGTTTTTAATAATTTGATTGACAACAACAATGATAATGAAGCCATGGTCTCATCAAGTCAAGAAATGACCTCATTGAATCTTTATTCTCTCTTTCCTGCTCTCTCTCTGAATGATCCCCCATCATGCCTTTGCTTTGGTTCCTGTCTACACATTACAGAGTCACAGCAGCTAAAACGCTACAGTGAAATAAATCTGCTTCATTCTGGCTGTGGGATCATGGGCAAGTCAATGCCTCTAGACTTTGGCTTTTGATCGATTAGAGTAGATGAATTCTAAAGTAAGTCTAGGTTCAACTATCTTAGCATGGATTTTTTTTTTTTCATCCTCTCCAAGAAAGAGGAAGAATTTAAACAGATGATGGTGCTGATGATGGTAGGGATAGTGATGACAGCAGCCGATATTTACTGAGCATGGTCTCTAACCTAAGGACTACATGAAACATTCCATATTCATCGTCTCACCTAATCTTCGAAACAGCCCTATGAAATAAACCACTCCTGTCGTTCACATACTGTTCATATTGTTCACCCAACAATGCTGGGCCCTAATCCCTGGAACCTGTCAACGTTACCTTATAAGGAAACAGGGTCTTTGTAGATGTGTTAAGGATTTTAAGATGCAGAGATTATCCTGACTTATCAAGCGGGACCCTAAAGGCAATCATATGTATCCTTATAAGAGGAAGGCAGAGAGAGATACGACTGCACACACAGACGTGCCGACAGCAGGCCTGGAGGGGATACACCCACAAGCCCAGCGAGGGACACCAGCAGCCTCCAGAAGCTAGAAGAAGCAAGGAACAAATTTTCCCTTAGAGCCTCTGGAAGGAGCACAGCCTGGTCCACCCTTAGATTTTTCAGCCCATGATACTGATTCTGGACTTCTGGCCTCTAGAAATGTGAGAGAATAATAAAACTCTGTCGTTGTAAATCACCTGTTTGATTGTTACTGAAGCCACAGGAAACTCACACCAACCCATTTATTCAAGGTGGTGGAGTCAGGATGCAAATCCGTCAACGTCCGGCTCCACACCCCATGCTGTTCACAGCACGCCCCTTTGACACACACGCACATGCACGCACGCACACGCACACACAAACAGAAACGGACTAAGTATTAACTAAGAAAGCGGAAGACAAAGAACTGCAATTCTGTCCGTAGCAAGGTAGTCATCTAAGTGTTGGATCCAACCAAGCTCAGTTCTCCATGCTGCAAACATCTCTGCTTTAGAAACACTGCTGTGAAAGTTTACTCTCCCACACGCTTGACATCGAAATTAGGTCATACCTGCACCACAGCCAAGAATGTGTGCACTCCAGCGGGAAGATACACTCTGTGAAAAGAGAAAAGAGGATAGATACATTTAGTTTACAGCTGAAGAGGTTACTTGGCAGTAACTTCAGGCTCAGTCCACGCTGGGCAATCAGAGAAACAGAAGCCACTTATCTTTTTAAAAGGTTTGTTTCCTTCTCTTCCCCTTCAATTGGGACTTGGTCTTCAATTTTCTCAAAAGGAAAGTGAGTCAGAACTAAGACCTTGATTTTTATTCCCCTCACTTGCTACCTTCCTGACTCTTTGGGTTCCCAAGCAAATCAATGGTTGGGAGACGTGGGATTTGGGGGTTGAATTTAATCCTAATCTACAAATGAGCCCACATTTTTTCCTCTGTAGGAACAGGACCTTCAGTTCAGACTCTTAGTACTCATTAAACCTTCTAGTTTATACTCTGAGCCTGGAATACTCATCAATCAGTGCATGACTGATAGTCCCTCAGTCCACTAACTTTATTCATTTTATCCACCCCTGCCGCACCTTTGGACATTTAAATGAATATGCACAAAGTTTTAAGATGCATGGTCATAATAGGATGGTCTGCAATGCTCTAAATTCAATGTTCTCCTCTATGGGCACAAAGTAGGAGCATGGAGAGAACTGAGGTTGGGGCGCCCTTGGCTACCAGAGTATTTTTCAATCATCCTGAAGAAATCAACTGGAAAAGAAAACTGTTTTCACATCACTGATGGCCCCAGTACGTTGTGGTTTGAAAGGACAATAAAGCACAGCCTTCTAAGACAAGGAGCCTCCGCAGAAGCTAAGCATTTAGATCTATAATATTTATATAAACAGCTGACTCTGTGGTTTTGGGTAGAAATTAAATTTATTTATAAATGTGCTTTTCTTTATAAGAGTTCAATTTATTTATTTATTTTTTTTTTTTTGCTCTTTGGAAAAAAAAATTCATTACATCAGCAATTTCCTTCCAACAATGTCATGTTGACAGGTTAACACACTCATTTCACAAAGAAACTCAAAGGTATAGAAATAAATCTCCAAAGGCTACAAACCCAGTTATGACAATCAACCGTGTCTCTCCTCTCTCGCTCTCACTTTCTCTCTCTCAAACACACACACACACACACACACACACACACACACAGCCTGCACCAAGAGAACTTCAAGGCATCAAGGCACCAGGGTGGGAGACACCATGTTTTGCTCTGTTTTGAAATCCCCATCCAGTCTGGCTGCCCACTTTCTGCCTTCCAACCCGTGGCAATTCCTCCAACGTGCTTAGCTTTCAACAGAACAGTATAAATAATTTAAACCTCCATAAAAAGTGATACATGAGATGAAAGGACGAGCGATTTAAAGGGGACGGTCTCCTGGAAATCGGCACCACCACCCCCGTTTGTTCCTTTGTCCATCCCAGGATCCCATAGGGTTTGGAAACAGCTGAAGCAAAGCTCTTGCCCATATTTCTTTATCTTTGGGGACACACTACTCCAAAGAGTGTGTTATAGTCTTTGCGGGCAGACAGAAACCGATGAGCCTCAGATGTCCACTTAGCAGTCACGTAGTTCCCGGCAAATAATGTAACCCATCTGAGTTTCCATTCCAATCTGGAGAAAGACATGAATAAGAGTATCCACCACAAGGGTTCTTGGGTGATGGGATGCGGCTGGCAGGTACACCACTCAACCCCGCCATGGAGAGGCCAGAGTAGAGAGGGAGGCAGATGAGCCTGAGAAACTATATAAAAACGGAGAAATCCAGGAGGCGACAGAAGGTGATTGGGCTCTAGGAGGGGAGGTAATGGCAGCACGGAGCAGATCGGGGTGTCAGTCTGAGTAGAGGGGAATCTGGGAAGGGCTGTTGTAGTCCTCCCCCTCCCCATGTCGACTCTGCTGGCTCTGCTTGGGGTGCAGGAGCAGTTTGGGGAGATATAAATGCCTAACTGTGGGGAGGAGCAGACAGCTCATGTTGGAGGACGGCCACATCCCAACTGTTCCCTGCTCCTCCTCCATTCCCTAAGGAACGGGCGATTGCATCCATGTGAAGAGGCCCTTAGAAAAGAACTGCTCACTGGGGCACCTGGCTGGCTCAGTTGGTAAAGCATGAGACTCTTAATCTCTCGGTCATGAGTTCAAGCCCCCTGCAGGGCTTGGAGCCTACTTAACAACAACAACAACAACAACAACAACAACAAACTGTTCAGAAGAGGTACAAGAAGGGGCGCCTGGGGGGCTCAGTCAGTTAAGCTTCTGACTCCTGATATCAGCTCAGGTCATGATCTCACAGTCATGGGATCGAGGCCCAAGTCTAGCTCTGTCCTGAGTGTGGAGCCTGCTTGGGATCCTCTCATCTTCTCTCTGCCCCTCCCCAACTCATGGGTGCATGCACACTCTCTCTCCTCTTCTCTCTCTCTCAAATAAAATAAATAAACATAAAAAAATGAGGTACCAGAAGGTTTCCTGAAAGGCACAGTGACATGTAGGGAAAGCCAATGGGGGCTGATGAGGTCTATAATTTAATGCCACCAACTGTAAACTCTGACAGCCTCCCCAACGTGCACACACACACACACACACACACGCTTCACCAGGAGGGCTCAAACTGGGGCCGGACCTCTAGTCTTGCTCACTACACATTATGACCCCCAGGGGAATCTGAGCTCATGAGAAAATAACTACACATCTAAGGAGCAAAACAGCCATACTATAAATCAGAGACAATAAACTGAAAAGCTTATATCTGAGGAAGCAGAGTTAATGGAGTAGATCCAACAAAAACTTCTAATAAGCATAATAAATATCTTCAAAGAGATAGGCTATTGGTAACAGGTACTGAAATAAGCAATTTTTATTATTATTATTATTATTATTAAGTAGGCTCCACACCCAATGGAAGGCTTGAACTCATGACCTTGAGATCAAGATTTGAGATCAAGGGTCAGATGCTCCACAGACTGAGCCACAAGGTGTTCCCACGGTTATCTTAAAAAAAAAAAAACTACCAAAACCGAATTGGAGATAGAGGGTTCAATAGGAAAATGCATACAAAGAAGGAATTAGAAAATCAGATTGAGAAACTCCACCAGAAGACATCAAAAAGGGAAACGATAGAGATGTAGAAATGGCATCCTAGGTTATAATGCTGAATCACTGCATTATGCAATGTAGTGATTTGAAAATTGGCATCTCTGATGCAGAGAAAAAGTGGGTGGGGAAGCTACTAAAACCAGAAAAAGACACTACAAGAAAAGAAAACTATAAACCAATATCTCTTATGACACAAATGGTCGATATAGATAGATGCAAACATTCTTAACAAAGTTTTAGCAAATTGAATCAAACAATACATAAAAAGAAAAAACACATGATATCCTAGTGGGATTTCTCCCAGGATTGCAAGGTTTGTTTAACTTTTAAAAATATATTGGTATCAGGGCTCTGTCAGTTAAGCGACCAACTCTTGGTGTCGGCTCAGGTCATGATCTCTTGGTTCCGTGAGACTGAGCCCCGCATCGGGCTCCAAGCTGGCAGTACGGAGGCTGCTTGCGATTTTGTCTCTCCCTCTCTCTCTCTCTGTCCCTCCCCTACTCGTGCTGTCTCTGTGTCTCTCAAAATAAATACACTTATTTAAAAAATGTATTGGTATCAATTCACCATGTTAGCCTAAATTTTTTTTATTTTATTTTTTTAATGTTTATGTATTTTGAGGTGGGGAGAGGGGCAGAGAAAGAGGGGGATCGAAAGCGGGCTCTGCACTGACTGCACAGAGCCTGATGTGGGGCTCAAACTCACAAACCACGAGATCATGACCTGAGCCAAAGTCAGATGCTCAAACAACTGAGCCACCAGGTGCCCCTAGCCTAAAAATTTTTTTAACAGTATTAGCACTTCAATAGATGCAGAAAATGCATTTGACAAAAATCCCAAATCCAACATCAAATGGACTCTGAAACATATTCAAGAATGTTTACGGCCACATTATCTTTAATAGTCCCAAACTGGTAACAATCCAAGTGTCCCTCAGCAGTTAAAGGGATAAAAAAATCTTTTGGTATACTTAAACAATGAAATATAGGGGCGCCTGGGTGGCTCAGTCGGTTGGGCGGCCGACTTCGGCTCAGGTCATGATCTTGCGGTCCGTGAGTTCGAGCCCCTTGTCGTGCTCTGTGCTGACAGCTCAGAGCCTGGAGCCTGTTTCAGACTCTGTGTCTCCCCCTCTCTGACCCTCCCCCGTTCATGCTCTGTCTCTCTCTGTCTCAAAAATAAATAAATGTTAAAAAAAAATTTTTTTAGGGGCGCCTGGGTGGCTCAGTCAGTTAAGCATCCGACTTCGGCTCAGGTCATGATCTCGCGGTTTGTGGGTTCGAGCCCCGCGTCCGGCTCTGTGCTGCTAGCTCGGAGCCTGGAGCCTGCTTTGGATTCTGTGTCTCCCTCTCTCTCTGCCCCTCCCCTGCTCATGCTCTGTCTCTCTCTGTCTCAAAAATAAATTAATTAATTAAAAAAAAATTTTTTTAAAACAATGAAATATATATAGCAATGAAAATAAATGAATCACAGGTAATGCAGCAATTCTGACTATACTCACTTTTTTCTTTTTCTTTTTTTTTTTTTAGTAGGCTCCACACCCAGCATGGAGCCCAATGTGGGGCTTGAACTCGGGACCCTGACATCAAGTCCTGACCTGAGATCAAGAATCGAAGACCTGGGGCTCCCGGGTCGCTCAGTCCATCAAGCATCTGACTTTGGCTCAGGTCATGATCTCACAGTTCATGGGTTCAAACCCCCAACTGGGCTCTGCACTGACAGTGTGGAGCCTGCTTGGGATTCTCTCTCTCCCTCTCTCTCTCTCTCTGCCCCTCCCCCCACTTGCACTCTGTCTCTCTCAAAAATAAATAAACGAGGGGCGCCTGGGTGGCATAGTCGGTTAGGCGTCCGACTTCAGCCAGGTCACGATCTCGCGGTCCGTGAGTTCGAGCCCCGCATCAGGCTCTGAGCTGACGGCTCGGAGCCTGGAGCCTGTTTCCGATTCTGTGTCTCCCTCTCTCTCTGCCCCTCCCCCGTTCATGCTCTGTCTCTCTCTGTCCCAAAAATAAATAAAAAATGTTGAAAAAAAAATTTTTTTTTAAAAATAAATAAATAAACGTCAAAAAAAAAACTAAAATAAATTAAAAAGTACACTTAAAATTTTTTTAATTAAAAAATAAAATAAAAATCAACCTAAAAAAACAAGAAACGTCAGATTTAAAAATATTACTTTTAAATACATATATATATATATTTATTGTTTTTATTTATTTAAGTAGTCTCTCCAACGTGGCGCTCAAACTCACGCCTCCAAGATCAAGAGTCATAGGCTTTTCCAACTGAGCCAGCCAGGTGCCCCACCTTTAGACATATTAATATCACATTTCAAAAAAGGCAAACTTAAATTGTGCTGTTTAGGAATATATACCTAAGTGACAAAACCTTACTTCTGGTAAGGAAATGATTACCATAAAAATCAGGATAACGCTTACCTGTGGATGGGGTTGGGACTGGGAACAGAAGTAGTTGAGCCTCTGAGATACCGGAAATGTTCTGTGTCTTTGCCTGAGCGGTCGTTACACCAGTATATAAGCTTTATAATAAGTCATTAAGTTGTATGTCTATGTTTTTTGCATTTTTCCAAATAGGCGTAATATTTCCTAACAAACAGGTCAGGGGGAAACCAGGAAAAAGAAATATACGCTAGGGCAAATATCAACCAAAGCAACACCAGAGTAGCAATTTTAATACTAAATAAGATAGAAATTAACACGAAAGACTTCATAACAGAGAGATGGCAAAAAGAAAGATAATCAAGAAAATATAATTATGTGTATATCTCCCTTATAGCATAAGCTCAAAAGATATACAGTAATTACTGATAAAACCACAGAGAGAAAGAGATAAGTCAACAATTAGAATAGAGAATTTATCATATAGTCTTGGAAATAAATAGATCAACTAAGAAGCCAGGCAAAAAAGTAAGCAAAAATGGGATTATAATGCAATCAAGAAGCTGGAATTAAAATTTTGCACCTGATCAACAGAGACTACACATTGAGATACAGGGAACGGTCACAAAACTTAATCATGTGCAAGGTCACAAGGAAACCTTAACAGGTTCCATTTTGATGGAACACATCAGAGCACAGCATAATAAAAGGACAAATAAATTTCAAGTTGACTTCAATATAAATGTGGATGTGTGTATAGAAGTTTATAAATACTAGTAAATAAAACCGTAACGTGGATTACAAAAGGCTCACAGATGAATAACAGTAAGACCCCCACATGTCAAATTGGGGGAACATAGTTAGAATAGTACTACAGGGAAAGTTACATTTACCAGAAAATAAGACAGAAAACACACGTGTTCAACTCAAGAGGCTAGGAAACGGAACAAAATAAACCCAGGGGCGCCTGGGTGCCTCAGTCTGACTCCTGATTTCGGCTCAGGTCATGATCTCAGGGTTAGTGAGCCTGCTTGGGATTCTCTCTCTCTGTCTCTCTCTGCCCCTTTCCTGATAGTGCTCTATCTCTCAAAATAAATAAATAAGCTTAAAAAAAAAAAAAAAGAAATGCCCCTCCCTACTGCCCCTAGCTATCCCACAATAAAAAAAAAAAAACCCAGGTTGAGATTGTTTTATGAGTGTTGCATCAATCTTTCAAAATATACACGATCCCTATCATCTATGCCTTGTGCCAGAAAACCAAAAAAAGTAGAAAGACCAAATGTCTTCCCACTGGGTGTTGGCTGTCCACCCTAAATAAAGCTGAACCCTGCTCAGGTCCTTCTTCCCTGTTTTATTTGTCCCCTTAGCATTTACCACCACCCACTATACTGTATATTTTACTTATTTATCTTGTTTATTCCGTCTTCTCTCGCTAGGATATGGATCCCATGGCGACAGGACTTTTGTATTCCAGCACTTGGAACAGTAGTTGGCACGTAGTGGTTCTCTATTAATATCTTTTGAATATTTATTCAATGAATAAAATATCCTCAACTGATTTTATGAAGCTAGTAAAGTCTTTTTTGCTTTTAAGAATTTTAAAAATATTTTTAAAAAATACTCTTATTTTTTTTTGAAAGAGAGAGAGAGACAGAGCGTGAGGCGGGGAGGGGCAGTCAGAGAGGGAGACTCAGGCACTCAGCACAGAGCCTGATGGGGGGCTCGAACTTACGAACTGCGAGATCATGAGCTGGGCTGAAGTTGCACGCTCAACCAGTTGAGCCACCCAGGTGTCCCTAAGATTTTTTTTTTAATGTTTATTTATTTTTGAGAGAGATAGAGAGACAGAGTGCAAGCGGGTTGGGGCAGAGAGAGAGGGAGACACAGAATCCAAAGCAGGCTCCAGGCTCCGAGCTGTCAGCACAGAGCCCAACACGGGGCTCGAACTCACGAACCGTGAGATCACGACCTGAGCCGAAATCAGATGCTTAATCGACTGAGCCACCCAGGCACCCCTAAGATTTTATTTTTAAGTAATCTGTACACCCAATGTGGGGCTTGAACTCACAACGTTGAGACCAAGAGTTGCATGCTGTACCCTCTGAGCCAGCCAGGTGCCTCTAACATCTTTTTTTTTTTTTTTTTTTTTTTTGGGGCTTTAATTTTTTTTTTTTTTTTTTTTTTTTTGAGGAGTATCTTTTTCTTTTCTAATTTATTTTCTTTTTCTAAATATACTTTATTGTCAAGTTAGCTAACATACAGTGTATACAGTGTGCTCTTGGTTTCGAGAGTAGATTCCCTTGATTCATTGCTTACGTACAACTCACGGTGCTCATCCCAAGTGCCCTCCTCAATGCCCATTTACCCATTTCCCCCCACTTCTCCCCTCCCCCATCAGCCCTCAGTTTGTTCTCTGTATTTAAGAGTTTCTTGTGGGCCCCTGGGTGGCTCAGTTGGCTGAGCAGCCAACTTTGGTTCAGGTTATGATCTCTCAGTTTGTGAGTTCGAGCCCCACATCAGGATCTGTGGTGTCAGTGCAGAGCCTGCTTCGGATCCTCTGTCCTCTTCTCTCTCTGTGTCTCCGTCTCTCATACTCTTTCAAAAATAAATAAACATTAAAAAAATTTTTTTAAGTCTCTTATGGTTTGCCTCCCTCTCTGTTTGAAACTATGTTTCCCCTTCCCTTCCTCCATGGTCTTCTGTTAAGTTTCTCAAATTCCACATATGTGTGAAAACGTATGGTGTCTGTCTTTCTCTGACTGACTTACGGAGTATCTCTTCTTTTTAAGTTTCTTTATTTTTAAGTACTCTCTACACCCAACGTGGGGCTTGAACTCACAACCTTGAGATCAAGAATCATATGCTCCATGGACTGAGCCAACTAGGCACCCCTGAAGCTAGGAAAACCTTAATTCAAAACTGGATGAGAGTGAAATGTAGAAAAGGAAAGCATGGGTTCATGTTACCTCTGCTCACGAGAGTACAAATCGAAATAAAATATTAGCTGAAACAAATGCAGGGACGCAAACGTGGTTTAAGATAAAAAAAAAAGTTTGGGTGTAATTCTCAGCAACAACAGTCTAAGGGTGAAATCACATGAGTCAAAGAAAAACCCTTGGTACTTATCAATATCTATTTAACATAGAAATGTTCTTGAAATCAAAAATAGAAGGAAATGGCATGACTTGATAAAGACTATCTCCCCCAAACCTACAAGTGGAACATGCCTTAGAAAACCTTTCTATGCATTCCCATTGAGTTCTGGAACCAGGCAAGGCTACCTACAACGACTTTTCTGTTCAGGAGGGTACTGGAAACCCTTGCTAGTGTCATCAGAGAAGGAGGAGTGCTACAAAAATTGGAAAGGAAGTGGCAAAACTGTCTTTTTTTTGCACAGGATCCATTTATCTACATAGAAACCCACCAGAATCCCATGGTTAACAGAAATAATAATATTTCCAGGGGGCACCTGGGTGGCTCAGTCGGTTGAGCATCTATCTGACTTCAGCTCAGGTCATGATCTCGCGGTTCATGAGTTTGAGTCCCACGTCGGGATCTCTGCTGTCAATGCAGGGCCCACTTTGGATCGTCTGTCCCCTTCTCGCTCTGCCCCTCCCCGTCTCAAAAATAAATCAACATTTAAAAAAATCTTTAAGAAAGATTTCTAAGATGACTGGGTACAAGATACACTTAAAAAAAAAAAAAAAACCTTCATGGCAACGCAAGCTGGTGCGGCCACTCTGGAAAACAGTATGGAGGTTCCTCAAAAAACTAAAAACAGAACTACCCTACGACCCAGCAATCGCACTACTAGGCATTTATCCACGGGATACAGCTGTGCTGTTTCGAAGGGACACATGCACCCAAATGTTTATAGCAACACTATCAACAATAGCCAAAGTATAGAAAGAGCCCAAATGTCCATCGATGGATGAATGGGTAAAGAAGATGTGATATATATATATATATATATATGCACACAATGGAGTATCATTCGGCAATCAAAAAGAATGACATCTTGCCATTGGCAACTACGTGGATGGAACTGGAAGGTATTATGCTAAGTGAAATGAGTCAGTCAGAGAAAGACAAATATCATATGACTTCACTCATATGAGGACTTTAAGAGACAAAACGGATGAACATAAGGGAAGGGAAACAAAAATAATCTAAAAACAGGGAGGGGACAAAACAGAAGAGACTCATAAATATGGAGAACAAACTGAGGGTTACGGGAGGGGTTGTGGGAGGGGGGATGGGATAACGGGTAAGGGATAATAATAAAAAAAAGAAAAAGAAAAAAATCCTTCAAATTTCTACACCAATAATATCCACGTAGAATGTATCATAGAAAATATTATTAAATATTAAAAATAAAATACAAGTGGGGATGCCTCCTGGCTCAGGTGGAAGAGGATATGACTCTTGATCTCAGGTCATGATTTCGAGCTCCACGTTGGGCATAGAGTTTACTTAAAAAATAAAAAAAGAGAGAGAGATTTATTTTGGGGGAAAAAAAAAGACACGGGGCGCCTGGGTGGCTCAGTCAGTTGAACATCTGATTCTCGATTTCAGCTCAGGTCATGATCTCCCAGTCCATGGGATCGAGCCCCAAGTCAGGCTCTTCGATGACAGTGCAGAGCCTGCTTGAGATTCTCTCTCTCCCTCTCTCACTGCCCCTCCCCTACTCATGCTCAATCTCTCTCTTTCTCTTTCTCTCAACATAAATAAATGAAGAGACAATTTAGCACCCGTGAAGTACAGGGATAATCCCCAAGTTAATCTCTCTAATCTGGACCTCTGCCATAAACTCCAGACTCAGACATGCCATTGCCTATTTGACATGGTCACTTGGACGATGAAAGTCACCTTCCGTACGGAATAAACTAAGGGAAGCACTGAACTCCCCTTCCCCCGGATCACTCTTCTCTCAGTCTTCCTCGTGTCAGCTAAAGGCAATTCCACCCCCCAAGTGGTTCAAGCCAAAACTCTTCGAACCAAACGTAGTCCCTTTCTTTCTTTCCCTCATCCTCCGTGTGCGGCCCATCGGCAAATCCTTCCGACTCTACGCCCACCGTACTTCCAGAATCTGGGCATTTCACCACGTCTGCCGTTCCCACTGCCCTGGTCTGAGCTCCCGTGGATCTTTCCTGAATTGTCATGCTAGCCTTCTGGGTTGTCTCCCCATTTCTGTGCTTCCACTCCCGCCTGCTCTCTCTCAATCTGTCCTCCGTGACAACCGGCGTGGTAACACTAGGTGACTGGGGCGGGTCACGTCACTTCCTCTGCCCCCACCTGCCCACAGCAATGGCTCTCACTCGAGGTAGATCACGGTCTTTACGACGACCTGCCTCGTGCAGCCATCCTCTCTCTACCCCTGTCCCTTCCCCGTCCCCGTCCCTGCCTATCGACAGCCTTGCTCCCTTCCTTCCCGCACACTGGCCTTTTTGCTGTTCCTTTTTTTTTTTTTTCTAGGTTTTATTCATTTATTTTGAGAGAGAGAGTGAGCATGAGCAGGGGAGGGGCACAGAGAGAGGGAGAGAGAAAGAGAATCCCAAGCAGGTGCCATGCTGCCCGCGCAGAGCCCGATGCAGGGCTCGAACCCACAAAGTGTGAGATCGTGACCTGAGCCGAAATCCAGAGTTGAACATTCAACCAACTGAGTCCCCAGGTGCCCCTCCTTGCTGTTCCTTAAACATACCAGGAGACCGCCTGCGGGAGCACCTGCATTTGCTGTTCCCCGTGTCTGTGGACCGCTCTTCCCACAGGCCTTTGCAGGCTCTCATCCTGACTTTCTCCCCGTTTAAAGGACACTTTTTCAGAGACACCATTCCTGCCTTCCTCCCAAGAGACCTTCTCGCACATTGCTGGTAAGAAAATAAATGGTACAACCCAGCAGAGGGCAATTTGGCAACATCGAGCAAAATGAAAACCGTATATACTCTTTGATCGTCCAATTCCACCGCTAGGAGTTTATCTTAACATGATGTTTGCACACGTACACAATGACGTGTTTGTAAGGTTGCTCGCTGCAGAGCGTTTGAGGGAGTCCAGACTGCAATCAGCTAATGTGCTATCAATAGACGACTTGGTAATAATAGAACATTACGTGCTGCCGGAAGAATGGATTCCAAGGTATATTTTATGAGAAAAAAGCAAGGTGCAGCATGGCATAGGACCGCCGTTTTTGCTGAAATAGAAAACCAGTTAACGGCGCAAGGGTCACCGGAGGCCAGAGGGCAAGGGGGGGAAGAGAGGAGGCGGTCTTTTTCCTCAATGTTCCTCGGGCTTTTTTTTTTTTTTTTTTTGAGTTTTGGACTATGTGTACATATTTCCTATAAAAATATTAAATAAAAAAAAATTGAAGCCCTGACACCACATCTATAGTTTTGAAACCAGCAAGAGCTGGTCACCGAGCAGCACCGTGAATACATCGACTATTACCACTGAGTTGTGCCCTGAAATGGAATTAAAATGGTTAATTATACGTTACATGAGTTTTACCTCAAGAAATGCATGAATCGAAATCGACATATAACAGTACCAAAATTCAGAATTTCTATTCCCAAAAAAAAGGGGTCACAACAAAGCTATCAGAGAGATACCAGCTTTGGAGAGGATGTTCCCGACATCTAACACGGACGGGGGAGTAGGTTCTAGAAAATACACAAGAATACCAGCCAAAGAGCAAGGAAAGGGGCAGGAAAACACACAGGTAAGAAGTGACAATTTACAGAAAGGAGAAACCGTGCGGCTGGTGACATTTTCCAAGATTCACTGTGACAGGCTCTCTCATCCACAGGCTATTCTTGAAATGTGACTCTGACATCCCTCCCGCTGAGAGGCGGGGTCTACGTTCCCTCCCCTTGAACCTGGGCAGGCCTGCGCAGAAGAGGTGCTAGATGGCCCCCGAGGCTCTTAGGTCGGACAGAGCAGTTTCTGCCCGGCCCTCCTGGAGTGCTGGCTCTCAGAAGCTGGTCGCCACGCTCTGTGTGGAGGCCAAAAAGCCCCAGAGAGGCCACATGTAGGTGTCCCAGCCAACAGTCCCAGCGGAGGTCCCAGCCAACAGCCAGATGGAAGGAAACCTTGAAGGTGACTTCATCCTCAGCTGGCATATGATTGCAGCTGTACAGAGTTCTGGAGTGAGAACGGGCTTGCCTGGCTTGCTGAGCTCAGTTCACCCCAGGACCATGACAGATGATAATAAGATAACAGCTGCTGGGCACCTGGGGGGCTCGGTCGGCTAAGCGTCTGACTTTGGCCTAGGTCATGATCTCACGGTTCTTGGGTTGAGCCCCGCGTCGGGCTCTGTGCCGACAGCTCGGAGCCCAGAGCCCGCTTCGGATTCTGGGTCTCCCTCTCTCCCCACGCCTCCCCTGCTTGTGCTCTATTTCTCTCCCAAAAATAAATAAACATCAAAAAAAAATTTTTTTGTTTTTTTTTAAATAGCTGCTGTTTCAGGCCATTAGATTTGGGTGATCCTAGCAGCAAGGTTTAGGTCCCGGAAGTGGGCGTGGTAGTAACAAAACCTAAAACGCGTGGCATTGGCTTTCGCACTGAAGGTTGGGCGGAACCCAGTGATGCCTTGGGGACACTGTTAGTGAGCGTAAAGGGCGCCGGAGAAGCTTTAAAGGAACGTGTGTAGAAGGTGACCGGAAGCTGGAGGAAAGAGGACCCTTGTCATGGGGTGGGGGAAGTTTTGGCCATGCTGTCATCTGTGTTAGAGGAAGAGTAAGTGTGGAGGACAGGAGACGCACCCAGTGAACTCCATGATCAAAGTCAAGAGATTCCAAAGCAAAACAGTGAAAGGGTCACTTGGCTTCTTCTTGCCGCCCACGGAAGCCATTTCGATCTTTAGAAAACTTCTAAATGTGAGGCCAAGAATGTGACTACAGGGGTGCCTGGTGGCTCAGCTGGCGTAGCATCTGACTCTTGATTTCGACTCAGGTCATGATCTCGTGGTTCATGGGATCGAGCCCCATGTTGGACTCTGTGCTGCTGGTAAGGAGCCTGCTTGGGCTTCTCTCTCTCCCTCTCTCTTGCTGCCCCTCTCCTGCTTGTGCTTGCTTGCTTTCTTTCTTCCTTTCTCTCTCTCTCTCTCAAAAATAAAGAAAGAAAAACAGAACATGACTACAAACCCCTTTAAGCTCTCAGAAAGACTTAAGGATTTCACAGGAAATCCAAAATAAATAGGAGTTTATCCTGAAGAGATTTGTGGCTGCAGTTTTTGTCTGATCGAGTAGAGCCCGAGACGATTCACAGACAACCCACAAAATGTTAAGGGAACTGTACCGAAGAAAGTACCTCCAGCTTCGAGGAAAAGGGACCAAGAAAGTACAACACGAAAAGAGACTTCTGAAACCAACCTCTTTTTAGGAGCAGGAAGCAAACGGAGAAGCGTACTTCAGGGCAGTTCAGTCTGGTTACGGAAAAGGAAGGGGCGCGCGGGTGGCTCAGTCCGTTAAGCATCTGACTCTGGGTTTCGGCTCAGGTCGCGATCTCATGGTTCGTGAGTTCCAGTCCCGCATCAGGCTCTGCGCTGGTGGGTGTGTGTGTAGACAACTTGTGTCTTTAGTTCACAGATCTTTCAATCAAGAGGAACGGCACTCAAGGGACCGCACCTAAAAGAATCACGTCGGAGGAGGCCCACCTGGACCTAGACCTGACGTGGCCGATGGGACCTCGGACTTCAAGCTGATGCCATAATGGGATGAAATTTGGGAGTCTTTGGGGGAAGAGTCGGATGTATTTTGCAGGTAGGGAGATTGTAAGGGGGAGTGTGGCGGGTCTTGTTTTGTAGGATCACCGGGACCTGCCATCTCAGATGCTGCTCTTACAGTGCGATGCTAACGTCCTTCCCATCGTGAAAAGTGGCTTCTGCACTCCTTCCCCTTAAACCCAGGTGGGCTTATGACTAAGGCAGAACTGACACTATGGGACTTCCAAGCCTAGATGGTAAAAGGCGATACATCTTTTCTTTCTTTCTTTCTTTCTTTCTTTCTTTCTTTCTTTTTTACAGTATTTCTTTAAGTTTTGGCCCGACGCGGGGCTCAAACTCACGAATCTCGAGATCGTGACCTGAGCCGAAGTTGGACACTTAACTGACTGAGCCACCCAGGCGCCCCTAAAAGGTGATAGAGCTTCTGCCTGGTCCTCTTGGATGCTTGCTCTTGGAACCTCCAGAACCGTGGGGGTAAAGTAACTGTTATTGTATCTAGCCACTCAATTTTGGGGGTGGTCTGGTTATGCAGCGATGGATAAATGAGACAGCTGGAATGACAGACAAACATATGAAGAGATAATTCATCCCACCACTGTACTGAGCATTTCCCCTGCACCAGGCACCCTTCCAGGTGCTAGGGGATACACAACAGACCAAAACCCCGCCCTCCTGGGGGACACATTCTAGGGGGGAAATAGACTTCTTAAATAAGTAATATAGTAAGCTAGATAATGATACGTGCTAAAGAGAAACACGCAAAGAAAGGGAATCACAAAGGACAGCGGATAGTGAGTGAATGAGTGTGATTTTAAATGGAGAGGACAAGGAAGGACTCACCAAGTTGGGCTCCTTGCGGATGTCCGTGGGAAGGGGATTCCTTGCCGACAGGGCAGCAGGAAAAGGCCCTAGCAGTGCGGGGAGCATGCCTGCAGGAGGAGGAGGCCAGGGTGGCCTGGTGGTTGGGGAAGGGGAGCTGTAGGGTGAGTTCAGACAGATCGTGGAGAGGGAGTGCACTGCCTTCTAGGCTACTGTAAAATCTTTTTTACTCCTAGGGCATTGGGAAGCCGGGGAAGGTTTGGAGCATGGAAGCAATGTGATCTTAGCCAAGAAGGTTTTCCTGGTTTTGTTTTTAGTACTCTTCATGCCCGATGTGGGGCTCGAACTCGTGACCCCGAGATCAAGAGTCACACGCACTACCGACGAGCCAGCCGGGCGTCCTCTGAACTTAGGCAAGTTTTAACAAGGCCGCTCCAGCTGCCGTTTCGAGAAAGAACAAGGGAGAAACAGGGAGAGCGGTCAGGCGGCTACTGTAATAAGCCAGCTCACTGCTGATGACGCAGGCCAGTAACACCAGTGGACCTGGGGAAAGCGGTTGGATGCTGGGTACATTTTACAGGTAGAGCTGAGAAATTTGTGGACAGACTGGCAAGCAGCCCACAAGAGAGAGGTCGAGAATGACTCCCAAGTTCTTGGCCCGAGCGACCTGGAAAGATGTCGGACACCATTTACTGTGATGGGGAGACCAAGAGGAACGGGTTGGGGGTGAAGCGGAAGCAACTTAATTTGGACACGTCAACTCTGAGGGCCTCTCGGACATCGGTGAGGACGAGTGTCTGCCGGGCAGGAGAGGGGCCCGGGCCGGAACACAAACCTGGGGCTTGACAGTGAGTGGCCAGCAAGCAAAGCCCTGAGGTTCAAGTTATTTCACCACCTCCCATGAGAGCTGGTTCTGGAGCTGACCCCGAGGCCAAAGCCCCTTCCAGAATGGTAGGCTGCCTCTCCATAGGTCTTTGGGCATTCTGGACTTGGCCCATTCTGGAATTCTGCCATACAACAGGAGTGCTGGAGGGATCAGACGCTGACGCCCACACGGCTTAGCTTCGCATGCCTGTTTCACCACACGATCTCCTTCAGACAGTTGTTGAGGATTAAGCGAATTGTTGCATGAAAGAGCGGCTTACACGTAGGACATGCTCGTGAAGTACAAGGTATCTTCAGGGTGGTTTCCTTCGGTGCAACACTGGGGAGGTTTCTTGCAATGAAAAACTTACCTAGTCAGGGGCACCTGTGTGGATCAGTCGGTTAAGCATTGATTTCGGCTCAGGTCATGATCTCACGGTTCGTGGGGTTGAGCCCCACATCCGGCCGGCTCTGTGCCAACAGTGTGGAGCCTGCTTGGGATTCTCTCTCTCTCATTCTCCCTCTCTAAGTAAATAAACTTAAAAAAAAAACAAAAACTTACCTAGTCAGACTGGGTCTATTTACGTCTTCTTCCCACTCCAACCCAAACACCATAGAATCCACTATTTTTTTGTATCAAATCCAAAGGTTGCAAAATGTGCACAGAATAATGTGCTCAAGCTCTCTTTTCGAAAGATATTTTATCAACTCCTTTAAAAAACCCACACAATAGTGAGTCACAAAACGAGCACCAAGTTATTTTAATCATCTCTCTGTCAAGGATTATTTCTCTTCTGTTCACCGGATACTCCGATCCTTCTTTTTATTTGACCAGCTTTCTTGTGGCCAAGACCTACATTAAAAACATTTTGGAATTTATCTCAACATCCATAATTAACAGACTGAAGGCAAACACAAGTTTCTATAAAACAGTAACCCTGAAAACATGAACAGAAACACCAACTATCTTGCTCCTAGAGACAGTACAGATAGAAGACGTGTCCTACCAAACAGAAGATCCTTGAAACCTCTGAATTCTGAATATTCAAAATGCTGAGAGCATACGGAGGGATAAGGCAGCATCCTACTACATTCGTGGGGTCATACAGACAATGACAGAATCTGCGCCTGCGAAGAATTTATAATCTGTTGGAGAGGAGATAATAATACATATTCATGAGTTGGATGAACCATTAGGCATAGAAGCCCCAAAACATAATTTTATGGGCATATACATGTATAAGCTTAGTAAAAAGTGAACTAAATTAACAGAATTATCTGCATTGTGGGATTATGGGTGATTTTTTCTTTAAAAATCTGTCTACATTGTGCGAAATCAAAGAAAAAAATTTCTTAACATTTATTCATTTTTTGAGAGACAGAGAGAGACAGAGCATCAGCAAGGCGGGGGCCGAGAGGGAGACACAGAATCCGAAGCAGGTGCCGGGCTCTGAGCCGTCAGCACAGAGCCCGATGCGGGGCTCGAACTCATGAACTGCAAGATCATGACCTGAGCCGAAGTTGGACGCTTAACCAACTGAGCCACCCAAGTGCCCCATGACATTTTTATTACAACGAATGCATTCTACTTTGGGGGAGGGAAGGGAAGTGATTCAGTCCAAATTTGCTCAGGAGAAGCAGTAGGCATGGTGGATAGGGGCATGGGCTTGGGAGACCTTGGGAGACAAGGTGACCTTGGGCGAGTTTCCTAGCCTCTCCTCACCCCACCCCCTGACCTGTTTAAAAAAGCCGAAGCCGTAGATATGAAAGTGCTTGCACGGCGCCGGGCACACGGCAAGTACTATGTTAAGTGCTCGCTTTGATCATTACACGCGCTGGCCGACGGGGTTATGTGAAACCGTGGCGCCAGAGAACAGCTCGGTGAAACGGGTTGGCCTTGAGTAAGGACCGTGAGGGTCAAGGGAAAGGCACTCGAGATGGGGAAAAACTTGAGGCTGGATGGCGGAGACTGAACATGACAAGTCTCAACCCCCCCACACACCTGAACAGTGAACCGAGCGAGGACCGGACGGAGCCTCGGGACGGACGCAGAACGCCCAAGGTTTTGTTTTCAAAGTAGCAATTCCGAACGGGTGGCAGACGAGAGACTTCGCCACATGCAGACTCATTCGGCTCTCGTTCCTCACCCACCCCTTTGCTTTCCACAAAAAGAAGAGACTCCAAGAAGGTTCCTTCTGAATGTGTATCACCATTTATTGTAGTTTGCGTTAGGAATTGAACAGAGGACATGGTCTGTGGGGGGGGGGGGGGAAGGGGGAGGGGGGAAAAAAAGGAAAAGAAAAAGAAAGTATGTTTCCGTAGCTTAATTTCTTCAAAACACTTTATGGTTTCAGATCCTTTTTTTTACCCCAAAGGAAATTCAAGAATTCAAGTATGTTAAGTCGGGAGCAGTCATACAAAAAGTCTCGTGTTTCTGTGCGCGTGTAGGTGTGTTTGTCTGTGTGTGTTTTTACAAGCAGACACATCCACGTTTCCTGCACCCCCTTTTTGCTTTGGTAAGGCCAAGCCCCAAAGGACACGTCATACAAACGACCCCTGCCTCGAACTCACAGACTCCAGGGTTGAGGAGTTGATTTTCCCCCCTAGGATACCTGTAATGGTTTTGAATCGTCCCCCACCCTCCTTACCTCCCCCCCCCCAAAAAAATCCATAAGTCATGTAAATCCTGATATACTTGAACACTTCCTCGGCTGTACTGTTCCTCAGATCCCTAATAGAGGCCTTACTACAAGGACCAGAGTGACAGATTCTCATTTTGTTCAGAATAAAAAAAAAAAAGACAAAAAAAAAAACCAAAAAAAAAATTTAAAATTTTTTTAAAAAAAAAAAAAAAAAAGACAAAAAAAAAAACAACAAAAAAACTTTAAAGGGACATTTCAAAAGGAAAAAATAAAAATAAAAACTGAAATTCAAATTCTGAAAATAGCTTGCCTTTTTTATTAATCATGTCATCTAACACCAATTAAAAAAACAAATATGTGAATATGATATAAAAATACGATCCCAGGATGAACACTTTGTTGCAGGCACAATTCTCTCACAGAGTATATGTTTGGAGGGCCAGTGGGGGAAGGAGTTTATTTTTGTTTTTGCTTCTCTTAAAAAAATCCACAGCAGTGCAAATAGGGTCAGGAGGGGAGCAGGGCAAGGATTCTTTAGCAGCAAAATGTCCAAGGTTCTCTAATCACAATCAAATCAACGGATATCGGGTTTAGGGGGGAAAATAAGGACGAAGGGGATGCTGTCCAGACCCATCTGCCATCAATCACTCAGAGACTTCCGTCGCAAAAGCCCCAAATGGTGACGTAAGAAGGACGAGTTTTATTACACAAGCAATCGTAAAGTGTGTCCCTCAAGCTTTTGACCATGTGTGTCACTTAAATATATGTACAGGACTCGGGCTCCTCTCCTCCTCCGTGACCTTGCAGATCTCCACCGTCTGGTCGCTCTGGGTGGGCTCTCGGGGTCTCCTGCCGCGCTGGGCCTCCAACATCTGAACAGCATATCCGCCACCGACGCTGCTTCTGCCTGGCTGGCCTTGGCCTCGAGCAGAGCGTGGGCACGGGGGACGGTTTAATGATCGCTGTTCTGTTTCTCTCTCATCCAGGCGTGGATCTGTTCTTTCAGTTCTGGCACTGGGAAAAGAAAAGGACAGGATTAATGCCCCAGGCGGGAGGGCTCCTCCCGGGAGCTGCTGCGTGCAGGTCTGTGTACGCGAAAGACCGGGCCCTTTGCTCCCTCACTGACACGAAGCCTGGGGAAGGCCCAGGCTCCGGCGGCGGAAAAAAGGGCAAAGGATGTTTTGTGTCTTTTCCATCGAGCGTCAGACGCCGTGTGGCTTCTGGATTTGACAGATCTCCCCTTCTGATTAATCTCGGACACACGACTCGGGCGCCACAGCTGGGCCCGGCGGCCTCGGGCACTGTGACTCTCGCCGCGCCCTCCTCTACCTGGTTCCAGCATGCTCTCTGTCAGCATCTGTCGGTTGAACGGGTCTGTAGGGGAGTTGAGCAGGTGCCGCAGGATGATGGAGCGGTCCATGATGGTGCCGGAGGGCAGCCGCACCGGGTCGGTCATCAGGGTGTCCATCAGAGGGTCTACGGAGACAGAGCCAAGAGCAAACTCTACTCACAGAGCCGAAAACTGAAAATGAAAGCCAAACAAAGCCTGTCCTGCTTCGCATGGTCCTACTAGGCCCCCAAGTTTAGCTGGAAGTCAGCGTAAGACAGAGGCACACCCGGCGCCCCTGGTGGAGGGGAGAGCACTCTCGTCAGCTACGGCTGGGGGGCAAGAACAAGGGAGGAGGACCAGGGCCATACAGGAAGCTCCCGCAGCTGGGGATCTGCAGGAAATCCCCTCCTGCCAAGGCAAGGCTGATCCTGGAATCTTCCCGGCGGTTTCCTAGTTTGAAATCAAGACAAGGACTTTCTTTTCGCTTCTAATTGATAACAGAAACTAAAAGTAGGCAAATGTAATTTCAGAGAGCGTGCCTCAAGGAGCAACTCTAGCGCACCATAAAAAAATGAAAAGCACAGAATGCGGTCTGTTTGTGTTACGCGTTTCGGGGTAACTCCAATCAAAGAATTCGGCAGGGAAAGAGCGGTCCGCTTGCCTCTGAACTCGTCTGGGGCGTCGCTGTAGTCGATTTCTGCGCGTGCGTTCTTGGCTACTATCTCCTCCACCTTCTCAGCTAGGAGTTTAAACTTCTCGATCGCTATCGTGGATTTGATCCCTGCCTTCCGCATCTTCGAGATCACTTCCTCAAACAGCTCTTTGCTGTAGGATCTCTGCAAGTGAGGAAAGACGACGGGAGACAAATACATTTTAAGCGGAAAAACACAAGCTGCAGAAAACGCCTAAAGTACGACCCATGTAGGAGCTTCTGGGGGGCTCAGTCGATGAAGCATCCGACTTCAGCTCAGGCCATGGATCTCACGGCTCACGGGTTCAAGCCCCGTGTCAGGCTCTGGGCTGTCGGCTCAGAGCCTGCTTCGGATCCTCTGACCCCCTCCCCTCTGGGCCCCTCCCCGCCTCTGAAAACTAAACGTGAAAAAATAAAACAGCCCTGAAATGATAACACATGTATAAATACTCTCACATGGCTATGAACGCAGGAAGACTGGAATATACGTATCAAACTGTACAAGGTCATTACCTCTGAGGAGGGCTTCAGGAGTGAGGCAAATGAGGGGAATTTTTAAATAGTGGAATTATTTTACAGTAAACATTCATTTCTTTTAAAATGTAAATGTTAAAAAGAAATTGAAAATCGAGTCTGTTTGAGGCCTCGCAAGGCACTGGGCCCTGGCAGCAAATGGCAGCTCTTTCCGCCAAAGGCAGACATGGTGAGAACAGCCCGACCCGGTACCCAGTCGACAGGAGCTTTCTCCCGTTCGAGGTCAATCTCTCGGCTCAACGCTGAAGTGTCGGGTGCTCTGCTGACAGGAGCACGGGGGACGGTCTAGAGGACAAGTGCCCACCACAGCTGCAGTCGGACTCGAACTCTGGCTCCACCGTCTCCTCGAGCGCTGGGTGGTCTTAGGCACACCCCTCTGAGCCCCAGTTTCCTTGGGTGTAAAATGGGCGTGGTGACACCCACCTCACAGGTACCTAATTCATAGAAATCATTGCCATTTCAAAATATCACAGTATATCCCAATTTGCATTTCTGGCAAAAACACTGGCCACTTGTCAGTTCACTGACAGTGATCCAGACGGAGGAGGGGACCGATCGAGACTCCAAGGACGGCATCGTAAGCCGCTGAGCGGTCCTTCCCATCCAAGGACTCAGACGAATCTCTGCAGGATGAATTCGTCTCAGGGTCTGCATTCTCTTAGAGTGTGGGACTGAAATTCCTCCATCCTTCTTCTTTCCTTTGTAAACCTCAGTCTCTAAGAAAGTGCACGTGTTCATTTCCTGTCTTCACAGGCACCCATGCCCCCTGTTACTTTCAAGCACCTGAGGGGGAGACAGAGGGAAGGGCAAACGCTGGCCTCGACCTAGCGGAAATCCTGAAAGCCATCTTGCACAATCCTGAAAAGTTCGGAGAGCCTCCGGTATAGTTTTCTGAAACTAAATTACTGTACTGATCCAGCAGTTACCTTATCTGACATCGACTTATCGTGAACCGGAAGCCACTCTCCGTCTCTTTGGGAAGGGGCGCAGAGGAGAAGTGGCCAAAAGGTCACAGAATAAGAGGTTGGAAGGGCAAAATGAAAATGTTTTGCACAGGGGCTTGTTGCTGGTTGGGCACTGCTGCATCAGAGGCGGTTTCACCTTGAACTTCTCTTTGTAACAAGGAGCCACCTGGCCACCCTCGTGAAACATCACCCGTTCTGTTTCTTAAAAGATGACGACTTTTTAACAACTTATCCTTGCTTATAAGTCAACTTCTAAGGGCAGCGTGGTGAGCATTATTAGAAATCAAAGGGAGCCCGCACCGAGGGGACGTGGCATTCAGCCTCTAGGAGCAACGTTGTCAATGCCTGGAGCAAACGCCCGTTACTAAGCCATCGCTTCGAGTCCGATGTGGGTTGGGTGAGAGATGAAGTAAAGATGCTGCTCTTGACCTCAAAGATGTTCCAGAGTCGTTCTAAACTCAGATGTGATGACCTCAAGGATGTTCCAGAGTCATTCTAAACTCAGATGTGAAAATATTTACAAATCGTGTATCTGATAAGGGTCTTGTATCGAGAATATATATAAAAAAAAAAGCTCTTACTATTCAACAACAGAAACGTAATCCATTTAAAAAAAATGGAGAAGGACTTGGACAGACATTTCTCCAAAGAAGGTATACAAATGGCCAAGAAGCACATGGAAAGATGTTCAACGCTATTCGTCATTATGAAAATGTAAACCAGAACCACAGCGAAGTACCATTTCACTCCCACTAGAGTAACTATTTAAAAAAAAAAAAAAAAAAACCACGAAAAAATAACAAGCGTTGGTGAGAATGAAGAAATCGAAATTAGAACAGTTGTACGTGATCCGTTCGTACACCGTAGAACACAATGCGGCGTTTCCTCAAGAAGTTAAATGTAGTATCGCCATATGACTCAGCAATTCTGCTGCTAAGTATATACGCAAAAGAATTACAGACAGGTATTCTAGTGTTTCATCACAAACACTCCGAGCAGCCACATTTATAATAGCCAAAAGTTGGAAACAACTCAAATGTCCACCAATGGATGAATGGAGAAACAAATCGTGGAGTATTCACATAATGAGATCTCACTGGGCCACAAAAAGGAATGAGCCAGTAGGCCATGTACATGAATGAACCTCAAAAACATTATGCTAAATGAAAGAGGCCAGACACAAAAGGTAGTGTATTATCTTATTCCATTTACGTGAAATATCCAGAATAGGCAAACAGGTAAATCCAAAATTATGTAAAATGAAGACAGAAAGCAGATTAATGGCTGTCGAGGGCTGGGGCAAAGGGGCGGGGATGGACAGCGACTGCGTAATGAATGTGGCATTTCTTTTTGACGGTGCTGTTTGGATAAAATGTCGGAACTAGAAAGAGGTGATGGCTTCATAACACTGTGAATGTACTAAATGCTACTGAACTGCACACTTTAAAATGGTTAATCTTGGGGCACCGGGTGGCTCAGCTGGTTGAGGGTCTGACTCTTGATTTCGGCTCTGGTCACGATCTCACGGTTCATAGAGATCAAGCCGCACGTCGGGCTCTGTGCTGACGGTGCAGAGCCTTCTTGGGATTCTCCCTCTCCTCTCTTTGCCTCTCCCCTGCTTGAGCTCTCTCTCTCAAAATAAATACATAAACATTAAAAAATAATAAAATGGTTAGCCTTATGTTATGTGAATTTCCCCTCAATTAAAAAAAAAAGGAAAGACTGGATGGGAGAAGTGTGACTTCAGATAGGCTCTTTATCTTTTTTTTTTTTTTTTTTTAGTGGTTATTTAGTTTTAGAGAGAAAAAGAGAAAGAAAGAGAGAGAGAGAAAGCGGGGGAGAGGCAGAGAGAGCAGGAGAGAGAGAATCCCAAGCAGGCTCTGCGCTGACAGGGACCAATCTCACAAACCCTAAAATCATGACCTGAGTTGAAGTCAAGAGTCCGACGCTTAACTGATTGAACCACCCAGGCGCCCTGGACACGCGTGCTTAGCCCATTCTTGGTTGGCGGGGAGAGAAGCTCTTCTTCCTCGCATGGCTGCCCTTTTCTTCATCCTTTGTCTTCCCGCACACAACAGACCAAACCAAGGCCGCTGCTCCCGAAGGAGAAAATCGTAATTCTTGCTCCTCTGGAGCTTTGCAGACTTCCACCCTTTCTTCCCCAGTCCTCAAACCCTCTTCCAAATGATCCTCAGGACTCTAATCAGCTTACAACCAATGTAAGAGGAAAATACCCAGCAATCAGAACAAATACCACACCGTAAAAGGAAGCCAAGAAATCCACTTAAAACACTATTCTCTACATTGGGACACTGGCACTCGTGTGCGTTTGCTTCCTGAGTCTGGAAGAACAGGGCTGTTTACACACTCAAGAGAACCCATGCACCACTGGGCAGAAACTGCCATCTGTGACGCAAGCCAGGTGCCACCACAGGCCACCACGACAATCCACAGGCCTTACCGGGTATTGTCCCCCACTTGGTTTTCACTGTCTCGCCGTGTTTATTCACGCTGCAAAGTTTGTGATGTTAACCACTTGTGATGTGGCAGCCACAGCGAGACCACACTTAATGACTCTCCCGAGTCACTTACAGTAAAAGCTCGAGAGTCTCTGGGGACTTTTCGCACCCTGACCTCTGGCGAGGCTAGAGAAGCCCAGCCGCAGCTGGCCTGCTCCCCAAGCAGACACCCCACTCTGGATGGGGGTACTTCCCCATTTCCCCTCTCTCCCTCCAGACTACCACTTCCCTTCCATAGTTCTAGAAATGTGCGGTATCACAGGCTGTAGGCTAGAAACACATCTTAGCCCCCCCCCCCCCAATAACGGCAAACTCTTAAGCCCCTCTGATACACTACTTTCTATGGAAAAACTGCTTCAGACGTGTTTTTTTTCCTTTGCAGGCACTTTGTCAAGACCAACTCTCTTGCTTACGTCCCAAAGTACCCACATACGTGAATTATATCTCAATAGAGCTGTTATTAAACAAACAAACAAACAATCAGTACCTAGGGGTGCCTGGGTGGCTCGGTTGGTTAAGCGTACGACTCGATTTCAGCTCAGGTTGTGGGATCGGGCCCTGTGCTGGGCTCTGCACTGACAGTGTGGGGCCTGCTTGGGATTCTCTCTCTCCCTCTCCCCTGCACATGGGCACACATGCTCTCTCTCAAAATAAACATTAAAAAGAATAATACCCACTATTTCCTTATTTTTCTATGATTCCTTTGGATGAGATATGGGCAAAGAACCTTCTAGAATCCCTACTGCTGGTTAACCTGAAACGTGAGTAATATTTGGAGAGAGTGTGTGAACGAAGATGGAGACACAGGTGAGTGTGGAATTTTGGGGCATTTTAAGCAGAAAGCTGAGGGGCTGGGAATATAGGCTCAGGGCCAGACTGACTGGGTCTGAATCCTGCCTCTATCCCACGGCACGGGCGCCACCGGGAGCAAGCCACTTCAACTCTCTGTGCCTCAGTTTCCTCATGTAAAAATGAGGAATCTAATAGAACCTACACCACAGGATTTTGTGAGGACCACATCAACAAAAATACGCCAAGTGGTTAAAACTTGGTATTCGGTTGATTAACAATCAGCTCTTATGACGCTGGTATGACGTGGGCCAGAAGAACATGGAGGGAGAGAAGTCAGAAGGGGGTGGGGCTAGACTACATCGGCAGCCGCGGAAATGCCAAGCGCCAAACGGCGTCCTCACAGGGGACACGAGGAATAAAGGAGAGAGAAGACCATGAAGATCACCCCACGAGGTCTGGAACCTGGAATCACAACGGCGGCAGTACTAAAGCGAAGGCCTGGGAAGCAGGCTTGGAGCCCTGGGAAAGCCGGGCCTCTGTGGGAAGGTGATGGGCCTGCTGCTCGTAGCAGGACGGGCTAAGAACTCCACTGGAGACGTATCTGGGAGCCACGTCAGCTCTTTTTCTTTTACACCCAATGAAAAAGAGCTGATCCATCTTCGTTTACGTCAGACAAGCTCCCCTGGCCGCGGTGGTGATTATTTCCATTTGCCAACTAAAAACTTCCCAAACCACAATTTAAAAATCGCCTTTCTGGGGCGCCTGGGTGGCTCAGTCGGTGAAGGGTCCGACTTCAGCTCAGGTCACGATCTCACGGTCCGTGAGTTCGAGCCCCGCGTCGGGCTCTGGGCTGACGGCTCAGAGCCTGGAGCCTGCTTCCGATTCTGTGTCTCCCTCTCTCTCTGCCCCTCCCCCGTTCATGCTCTGTCTCTCTCTGTCTCAAAAATAAATAAACGTTAAAAAAAAAAAATTAAAAATAAATAAATAAATAAATAAAAATCGCCTTTCTGATTTCAAGTGGGGAAAATCCAGGGACAGGTGGGTACGTCACTGCACAGGGTCTGCCCGGAAGTCCACAGAGACGCCACCTCTGGTCGCCCAGCTCAGCAGCCTGAACCCCGGCCTCCCCCGAAATGGCCTGCCCCCCCCGGGCACCGACCTGGTCGTCAGCAATGGCTTTGGCGAACCGGGCACAGTCCAGCTGCAGGTAAATATCTGTCAGTTGGTCCAACAGCTTCTTTGGTTCAAAGCCGTATTTCTCAGGGTTTTCTACTTTCAGGTCCCGGCACTTGGGGCCACAGAGTTGCTGAAGATTAAAGTTGAGCATTGCAGCCAGTCGGGGTCCCAGCTCCTAGGAAATCACAGGGTAATAGGACAATTCAAGCTGTTGAGACAAGCGAGAAGGACCAAAACTCCCATCTCAGCGGAGGAACAGGAATGGGCCGGATTAATCTGCAGAGAATCCCTTATATGTGCCGTGGATCGTAAGCTGAAGAAGAACGTTCCGCTCAAAATTGTCTTTACTCTCCATCTCTAACCCGATAATTCTAACACTTAATAACGTTGCAGGTTGATGGAATATCTACAAATATCAACGGAAGGGCGACCTTTGCTTTAAATTCATGCTTTCGGTGACAAAAAACAAGGATTACTCCAAATTCATTGAGAAGTAGGTAAGAGGGAAAATCACTCAGAATCCCATCATCATAACGTAAGTCAAAGAAATTTTTGGTATGTTCATTTAGCCGCCATTGTATGTGCATTCGTTTTCTTTCAAGATTTTACTTTTAAGTAACCGCTACACTCAACATGGGGCTCGAACTCATGACCCCAAGATCAAGAGTCGCATGCTCCATTGACTGAGCCAGCCAGGCGCCCTAATGCATTATTTTTCTAAATTTCAAAAGCGTCTGACAGTTCTGACAGGGTGCACCGTTCTTATTATCAGAGGCCAAGAGAGGAGAAATGCAGAAGAAGCAGAAGATAAAGTTTATGTCTTAAATCATCTTAAATGTGGCAGGTGAGAGACAAAGCACACTTAAATGAAACAAGTAGCCAATATAAACAATATGCAAGAACCCACCCGATGTCCCAGTACTTAGTACAGTAGGGCACGTGTGCTTCAAGCAAACCTGCAGGAGGAATCCTGCCTCAGGTTAGACAGTATCAGGCCATAAAAAAAAAAAAAAAAAAAGAAAAAAAAAAGTCACAGAACAAGGTTTTCATTACATTTAATGATTGCACTTATACACATCCAACTGAAATTTGGCTTTTCGAG
Source organism: Panthera uncia (assembly GCF_023721935.1). Lineage (NCBI taxonomy): Eukaryota > Metazoa > Chordata > Mammalia > Carnivora > Felidae > Panthera > Panthera uncia. The sequence goes on from NW_026057585.1 coordinate 97,523,197, forward strand.
AACCTCCTTTGCGCAGTGAAGCGCTCCTGTATTTGACTGTTAGGAAACTGTGAAATACAGGAGTGATAAGGACAGGATATAGTTGGCAGGGTCTTATTTTTCCCCAAGTGGGAGAGGTCTGAGCTAGCCAGTGAAGAAGGCGAAACTGTGTGGCAAAGGAAAAGGATGCATCGAAGCAGGCACAGGCAAAGAGTGCGTGTGGAAGGCTACGGCCAAGGCACGCGGATAGCTCAGGTCAAGGAACGGCCTTGAGGGGCGCCCGGGTGGCTCAGCCGGTTGAGCGTCCGGCTCTTGATTTCGGGCTCAGGTCATGATCTCGCAGTTAGTGAGTTCGAGCCCCGTGCTGGGCTCTGTGCTGACACTGCGGACCCTGTTTGGGATTCTTTCTCTCTCCCTCTCTCTCTGCTCCTCCTCCACTTGAGCTCTCACTCACGCTCGCTCTCTCTCAAAATAAATGAACAAAATTTTTTTTAAAAGTAGGCCTTGAAAAAAATTAATTTTAGTTGACGTGAAAACATTAGACTTTGCTTTCAATAAATTCCTTTAAAAATGAAGAACTCAGAACCAAAAATAGGCTCTATGACAATTTAGTCTCAAATAACTTATCACAGTTCCCTAACAATCAAAGACTTGCTGATTTGGGGTCACTGAACTAAAATAAAACGTAGTTTAGTGCCGGGATTGGCAAACTGCTACCTGCGGGCCAAATCTGACCTGATGCTGGTTTTCATAAAGTTTTACCGAAACACAGCCACGCTTACTGGTTTCTATATTGTCTGTGGCCGCTTACGTGCTGCAACAGCACAGCTGAGTAGCTGGGACAGACCGTACGGCCCACGATGCCTAATAATTTACTCTGGCCTCCGTAGAAAAAGTTGAAAGGATTTCCATTTGCCAACCCCAGGGAAGCAAGGGTCTGAAATATCTTGTTTAAATTAGTCGTGGTGTCCGCGTGCTTTCAATAGTGAGCTCAGTTTTGTTTCACGTTCCACGGCTCTTTTATAAATAGATGTGAAATGGAAAATGGGAAGGGGTGGGGGAGACTCCTTGCTGAGATGCACACAGGCCAGGGTGTGGCGATACTGTTGAACGAAGCGGTGAAAGTGGAAATTGGAGGAAACGAGTAACCAAGTTACATTCCATTGTCAGCCTGTCCATATTGCCAGGTAATTAACCACCGGCTCCCGGCCCCTTCTTGGCCTTCCTCACGACCCTTATCCCGGCCACACCACAAAGCTTCTGTGCCGTGCGGCAGCTCCAACACCAAGCAGCGATCTTCGGTCATGTGGCTCAGTTTCCATTTCAAAAACAGGACTCCGATCTTATTAATAATATCAAGGCCAAATGTTTTGACTACCTTTGATCTGTCATAAACCGTAATTATGGCTCTCGTTACCCTTTGGCTTCTTGAGTGTAGCAAAGCTACAGCTAGGAGAACCGAAGATCTTACCCAGTATCAGTGATTTCCACTTGATAGACTCTAATTTCCAACTGACGTGACTTTCTATGTCTCCTATAGATACAACACAGGAATCGATAATGATAAAAATATGTCACAGCCTCAACATTAGTGATCCCGTGTGCTCTGTAAGCAGAAAGCGAATTGAGTTATCTTGGAAAAGACTGTTTGTAGCCTTCCGTCTATCCCCAGAGTGCTTTATCCCCTCGCATAACTGCGAACAAAACCAGTATCAAAATTTCACTTAGTGGCTGTGAGCTGCAACGTCCAGGATCTCCACAACGACCTTTAGTAACAGGTGCCGGAGCCTGTGGAATTCGACACGCAAAACAAACACCCCGAAGTTTCCACTCACCGGTCTGAGGAATGGCTTCTGGACCTGCTTGGTGAGGATATGGAACATGTCCACGGTTTCTGTTGCCAGGGCGAGATAGGAGCGTGAAACGCGTTCGTCCTGAGCAAGCTGGGACTGACGGGCTTGCTGCTGATCCTATAGGAAACACGGAGCAGACGCCAAGCCAAGGTCAGTATTGGCCGTGAGCTCACTGGCACGCCGAGCGTGATGGAAAATACAGTCCGCTCCTAATGGGACAAGGGCGCAGCAAAGCCAACATGCCGAGGGAATGGGAACAACCCACGGCAGAGAATTTTCCAGATAAGGTACAGTTCATTCCTTTCAGCATCAGAACTCTCTAGGCCTCTGAGTACGGTGACCATGGCCCATTATTTCACTTCCACGCGACTGGGTTTCCTCAATGATAAAAGAAGTCACGTTCATGTTCTGTGCGGGATGAAATAACTGATTCTTTCATCACACCCGATACACGTGGGTGCTAACGAAGGAGAGCTCGTTCCCCTTAATACCAACTGGCAGCCATCATTATTGTGAGAACATGGACGTGTTCTGCTCCGACACCGCGGCCAATAGGTTTTGCCCCTACATGGAGCGCCTACAGATCGCTAAAAGGTTCTGAGTTTCGTCAGGCTGTCAGCCCCGACAACGGTCGGCATCCTTGCCTCCGGCACCGTCCTTGTCCTTCAACTCTGCCATGGGCTGGGAACCAAGATGAGAAGGTCTCTGAGTCATGGGGAAAGCAAGTGGGGCCCTGAAGGCTCTGGGATGGAGAAAAGCCACAGAAACATCAGGGAAGACCGAAATCCTTACATCACGGCTCAGAGGCTGATTTACTTTACGTGGAGGGGGAGGGGCAAGAGCCAGGACAGCTGAAGTCCCCCAACGAGTGCCCCTAGGGTAAGTTCTGCAACGATGTTGGGTGGCCTGCCCGCTGCCCCTCGGTCAAGACTGCGCCTACGCAACATGCTGGAGCAGGAAGACACGAGAACAGTGGAGTGAGAACGAGTGCAATGCGCGTCTGTGTGTCGCATGCACTCGTCCGGACCTGGTGTCCGGGCCCTCCTCCAGGCCAGGCCCACCTTTCGGCTCTGGTGATAAGACTATAGAACGTGACCAAGAGGCCCGCAAGCCTCACGGAGCCCAGACTGCAGGGCAGGGAAGAGATAAGCAGTATGCAAACATGCTCCCAGATACAAGGTAAGTCTGAGAGTGATGGAGACAAATAGAGCAGAATGAGAAGGAAAGCGGTCAGGGATGGCCTCTGAGAAGGTGACATTTAAGTGGGTATCTGAAGGAAGCGAGCCAGCAGAAATCTGGGGCAAGAAGGCCCGTGTGGTTGGGGGAGGGGGAGGGAAGAGGAAAAGGGTGGGGCCAGGGGCCCACTCTAATTCGGGTCTGGACTCTGAGTGAGAAGGGAAACCGGGAAGAGTTCTGAGTCAAGCGGCGATAACGAGCAAACAGGTTTAACAGCATCCCTCTGGTATGGACACGATAAAGGTGGCGAGAGACCGGTGAGAGGGACGACAGCAAGCCGGGAGAGAGACGGTCTAGAGGTAGGGGAAAGAGAGGAGGTCAGACATGGGTATAGCTCAAGATAGAGCCTTGGACTCCTGGGTGGCTCAGTCGGTTGAGCGTCTAACTCTTGATTTCAACTCAGGTCATGATCCCAGGGTCATGGGATCAAACCCCATGTTGGGCACTGCACTGAGCAGTGGCGCCTGCTTAAGAGTCTCTCTCTCTTTCTCTACCTCTGACCCGCCCCCCTGCTTGTGCGCTCTCTCTCTCTCTCAAATTAATTAAAAAAAAAAAAAAAAAAAAAAAAAAAAAAAAAAAAGATACAGCCTTGAGGCACTTGCTGAAGAGAGAAGAATCAAGGAGGACTCCAAAGTGTTGGGTCAGAGCAATCAACAGAATGTAGTTGTCCCTTGCGCCTGGGTGGCTCAGTTGGTTAAGCATCCAACTTTGGCTCAGGTCATGATCTTGCAGTTTGTGAGTTCGAGCCCCGCGTCGGGCTCTGTGCTGACAGCTCAGAGCCTGGAGCCTGCTTCACATTCTGTGTCTCCCTCTCTCTCTGCCCGGGCCCCCCACCTCTCCACTCACACTCTGTATCTCTCTCTCTCAAAAATAAAGATTAAAAAAAAGTTAAAAAAAGAAAAAAAGAATGTAGCTGTCCCTCAATGAGGTTGGGCAGACCTGGAGAGGAGATGTGGCCCCCCCTCGTCAAGGGATACTATGAGACCACCGGGCAGAGGAGCAAGTCAACAGCTAGTGAAGCAGGTCTGGCGTCAGGAGAGATAGGAACTGAGAAGACGTGTTCCAGAATCTTTAGAATAACGACCATCAAAGCCGCTGGGAATAGATGATATCACCCAGCAGTGATTTCCAACTGGGGGATCAGGCCACGTGCGGGAGTGTTTCTGGCTGCCTGATAACTCAGGGTAAGAGGGTACCTCACTGGCATTAAATGGGCGCGAGCCAGAGATGCCAAATGTCCCACGACGTATGGTGCGGTCTTCCATAATAAAGAATTATTACCACACCGAAATTCCACCGAGCACCTGAGAAACACCAGCCTCGGCAGCGAGAGTGGAGAGAGGAGGGGAGGAGCCTGAGGGCTGAGCAGCGGAGTCCCCCAGCATCCGGAGGATGGCAAGATGGGAGCAGCAGGCAGGGAGGTGGGTGGCAGGAAGGGACTTCAAAATCAAACAGACGTATTTCTGAAATAGCACTTGACTGGAACTATTTATGCCGCTTTCTCATCCACGGACACGGCAAAATCAATAGGAACTGTTGAGTTATCTCCTAAGCAAACGCTATTGAGCACCGACCGTGAATGAGACCATGTGCCACAGACCCGTATCCCAACACCTACGACAGAAGCTGGTCTAAGACAAGCATCACGAGCGACACCGAGTGGGCGCTACAGAAGTATAGAGCAAGGGGAGGGTTTGGGGCGGCTCTGGCTGGGGTAGTCCAACCATGAGGGAATACCTGCACAAGGCCTTGTGTAAAGAATGGGTAGGATTTTCACACATAAGAACGGCAAGCAGAGAATTCTGGACAGAAAGAATGACTTGAGGCAAATGACACAAGGAGAGCTACACATCCTGAGCACCAGTGCTGAGCTGGGTTCGCGACATCCACCATCGCTCCTCCTAGTTTTTCCTCAAAGCAGAGATCATCTCTGCTTCAGGGACAAGGAAACAGATTCAGGAACTCCGAATGCGTGGTGGCATCAGTCCTCAAACCTAGGTGCCCTCGGCTCCAAAGCTGCACCTCTTTCGGCTAGGCCTCATCTGTTTGCCCAGGATGTTCTGCAAGGGCCCGGGGACCGGTCCAGATTGGAGCCAACAGACTGGAATGGGAGAAAAGCTTGGAAGGACTTCCGAGAGCTACTGTGGGGAGGCGTGAAACATCAGGTCTGGGCCGACTCCCGCCCCGGGGAGATGGGGAGGCGCAGGAGGGAAGCTTTGGAGGCACCACAGGAGAAACAGTTTAAAGCGTGTTTAGAAACGAATGCGAGGGTAGACGGTAGGTGAGACTCCGGCGGATGCCAGGGCAGTGCCGAGGAAAAAGAAGACAACCACCACGTTATCTCAAGAATACAAAGAAAGGGGGTCCAGCAGTGTGGCGGCCTGGACTCGGGCATCCAGCATTCACAGGCCCTGCAAAGCCCCCGGAAGGCTTCGGTCTGTAGCGTAAGCCCGCTGGCTAAGCTACAGCAAGTCGTAAAATTCTCACCACAGCTGCAGGAACACTTGAAATAAAAACATTTCCTAAGTGTGCCTTCATATGTGCTTATGTATCTTAAGATACTTTTTGACTGTGCGGCATTAAGCTCGACAGTATTTTCGCGCTGAGAATGCTACTGCAAGTAAAGAAACAACAGTCCTCCCTCCTCTCCCAGGAGAACTCCTTTGGGGAAGCAGTTCTGATTCTGAGCCCGGGAACAGAAGGAACCAAGATACCAAGTCCCCAGTAGTTGTCAAGAGCGAAGTAACTGATCGGGGAACCGTCTAAATGGCTGCAGCAAGTGTCAGAAAAGCGTGCCAGTGTGCTGTCACGTCACCATGTCACCATGTCGTGGAACCTGGCAAAACGACCTCTCTTCCATTAATAACCAAATATAAAACCAACATCAACCAGAAGGAAAAAATAACCCACCAGAATCCTGCATGATTCACATAGCTGTCTAAAGGAGATGCTGTGAGCAAATCAAATGCTTGTCTGGCACAGAATTCTAGAGATTTATTTCCTACTTTCATAAACTGACATCAACACCACAGACAATAAAAGCTCTTCTCCAAAAAAGCCCTTTAAAACTAAGAAGGCAGGAGAACGCACGTTGAAAGACTTCTCGAGGCGCTTCTTAGCTTTAGATGGAGTGTTTAAGCTCACTCCTCCCCTGAACCCGGGTCAACTTCACGGAAGCCCACAGGTGGGAGGTGACAAGCAATGACAAGTAGGTCACATCTAAGTCAGCAGGGCCCACGGACGCGGCCCCGGGCAGAGCCCTGCCCAGGGGCCGAGGCGGTTTTCCGGCTCCGCCGTCCGAGCGCCGTGTCCTCACCCGGGGCAGCTGGTCCCACTGGTCTTTGTTCTTCATTTCTTCTTGCACTTCATGGATCCGCTTCAGAGACTCCAGACTTTCGTCGAGCAAAAACGTCGTGTCATTTATCAGCATGTTTATGTAGCGCACAAACTGCTTCCCCGAACTGGAAAGGCAATTACATTGCACACGGTCAGACCTCTTGCCGAAGCAAAGTGCCGCAGCAGATCCCGAGGAAAATGGGCCTCTGCCCTAAATGCCAACCATCTGGCCCTGTAAGACTGCCTCCCGGGCCAGCACTCAAGCACTGTGGAGGTCAAAGACCACGGAGTCTCTCCCTGGATCTTGCTATTCCTTTTAATTAACTGTGATGAGCTCATTTCAGTGGTGCGCCGGAGGCACCTTGCACGGTTGATGAGAGCCAATTACTAGTATTTCAGAATTTTGTGAGCAGACTCCCTTGGCAGCTTAAATTTAGCCACGGTGGAAGTATTTACACCCGAGAAAACCAGCAAAGGCTGAATTTTCTCCACCTCTTCAGAGAGCAGGTTTACTAACACATCCCTGGCTCATTCTCTCAATGATCTGAAGTCGAGAAGACACTCTTCCAGACTAGAAAATATGCTTAAACTCACCAAGATACAAAGAAAGTAAAAATAATTACCCACGTATGCGGGACAAGAGAATTACTCATACAGTTATTCCTCATTATAAAGAAAGACACGCTGAAGAAAAGTCGGCAGCTGTAACACTGATAAAGGAGGCTATTAATTCACTTTCTAGACCTTGAAGTTTCCAATCTGTAAAACTGTCCTGCATATCCCGTTATAACGGAGGGCTCGCTCGTGCATGGAGATTTGAGTGCACCGTTAGGCTTCATAACTGCAAGATTAGTAGAGAAAAAGAGTAGCCACACACCCTTCGGGATCTATCACTGCGTAATCAGGAGGCAGGAAGCCTGGATTTCAGGAACAAGGCAAGTTCAGGAAGACCACTCCCAACTCAGCACCATGCAAATCAAGCCGTGGGCCTGTCTGGTCTAAACTTGTGCCAGGGTTTGCTGGAACATAATTCTGACCAGAAGAGCAGCTTACGAAAAGAATTAGCTTAAAGAGTTCACTCTGCAGAAAGTTACCTAGCAAACGGCTAACAAATATTATCGACTAGTGACTTAGTTAACAAGCGACAACTGGATTTAATCAAAGCTCTAATATGGTTTGCAAAAGATCCAAGTAGATGGGATAAAATTTCTTAAGAATAATTTGAAAGTTCAACATTTTCATCTATTTTCTTTCTCAAGCACCTTTCTGTTTAAAGTAATTTAGACGAGGGGTGCCAGGGTGGCTCAGTCAGTTGAGTGTCTGACTTTGGTTCAGGTCACAACCTCACAGTTTGTGAGTTTGAACTCTGTGCTGACAGCTCAGAGCCTGGAGCCTGCTTCAGATTCTGTGTCTCCCTCTCTCTCTCTCTCTGCCCTTCCCCTGCTCACACTCTGTCTCTCCCTCTAAAAAATAAACATTAAGAAAAAATTTTTTTAAGTAATTTAAACAAAATTACTAAAGTCCGGGTTAAAGTAGTCACTAAAATTCCAGGTAGGTAATGAAAGGTCCTTAGTCAAGGTTTAGGGCCTTGTTACAAAGAATGACATTGGAAATAATAACCCCAACCTGACCGCTTCCAAATCTAAAGTCTTCCTAACATTTCTCATCTAAAGCGTGACATCAGATTCCAGAACATTCGAAGATCTGGTTCCAGTCATTCTGACAACTTCGCCTCACACCGTAATCACAGAAACAGCAAAAGACACTTAACACATCATCTCCGAATATTTATAAATTCTTTCTTTTTAATGTATACATACCATCCCCGAAGTATGTCAACAAATCTAAAGTTCAGCAAAGTCTGGCCAGCACAGACATTTCAATAACCCTGCTCTCATGTACCAGAACCACCTAGAAAACTTAAAGGAGGCTGAGATCAAGCAAACAGTCAATAAGAACCAGCTATGAAAGCTTTTGAGCAGCCACCCTACCTGTGGTTTGCAAGAGAGCAAGCTGTGACTTGCTCTGGGAGTATCAGGGGCCAGATACTCACTTGAATTCCTCCATGAAGGTGCCATGGTGAGCTATGTTTTGCCAAAGGCTCTTGAAAATGGTGCTAATGTGATAGCGAATGGTAAACTTGTCGTAGAACTCGCTGGTGGCTCCGGTATGCTCCACATCTAAAGAAGAAAGACAAAGGCATTGAAGGATGGATACAGTCTTACCTTTCAAAAAGCAGTCAGTTACTGTGGCCACGATGTGAATACGAATCTGTACGTGCACCTGTATCTCGTATGTAAGGGCAAGACAGAGATTGTATGAGGTGGTTCTAAAGACACAAGCTTCGCAGAGAAGTTCTGGCAGTGACACGATACCAAAACGAATCGGGCTCGAAAATGCCACCAGCATAGCATCAACTCGCCAATGACCAGAAAAGAAATGGGTTAAGTTTTCTTAGGGGCCACACACCTATTAAATCTGACTGCAGGCCTACCTCATTTTATCATTTTTTTTTTTTTTTTTTAAAACAAATTGAAGGCTTGTAGCAACCCTGTGTCACACCAAGTCTATCGGCACCATTTGTCCGACAGCATTTGGTCACTTCCTGTCTTACGTTTGGTAATTCCTTCAATATCTCAAACTTTTTCATTATTATTATATTTGTTACGGTGACCTGTGATAGGTATTACGACTCACTGAAAGCTTAGATGATAGCATTTTTAGCAATAAAATATTTTTATTTTTTAAAATAAGATTTTTATTTTTTTAACATTTTTTTAAAATTATTTTTGAGAGACAGAGAGCGTGAGCGGGGGAGGGGCAGAGAGAGAGGGAGAGACAGAATCGGAAGCAGGCTCCAGACCCCGAGCTGTCAGCACAGAGCCCAATGTGGGGCCTGAACCCACAAACCGTGAGATCATGACTTGAGCTGAAGTCCAGATGCTTAACCGACCGAGCCACCCAGGCGTCCCATCAATTAAATATTTTTAAATTAAGATATATACACTGGCTTTTTAGACACAATGAAAATGTACACTTAACAGACTATAGTATAAACAACTTTCACATGCACTGGGAAACCAAAAAATTAATCTGCCTCTCTTTATTCTGAGATTTGCTTTATTGCAGTGGCCTGGATCCAAACCTGCAATATGTTTGTAATATGTTTGTATTATTTTAAATACTTTTGATAATTAACATTTTCAAACACATTACCAAAGTACACAAAAGCATAGTAAAACCTTATGTATTCATCGTTCATTTACCAACATCCATATATTGTTAAAATGGAACAAAGATCAAGCTTAGTTTTCCAAAGACAAATAGCTTAAGCATGAGATGTTCTTGAATTTATGACAAGTTTTAAAAAAAGGGAAAGCTGTCAGGTAAACACAATAAGGCTCACGAAAAAGTTAAAAACGGAAATTAGAATAAGATGCCATTTTTCTTAACCTATCAACTTGGCAGATACTATAAAAAAGACCATGTGAGCATGTGGGAGAAAGTTACTCTCTGACTGCTGGTGGGAATGAACAGCAATATGATCCCTTGAAGGCAATGTGACAACATTGTATCACAAGCTTGTGACAACACTGTATCACAAGCTATCGATAAGCCCATCTCTCTGACCCACCAACTCTATTCCAGAAAACATACGCTGGCATGTTCAAACATCTCCCAGGATACTCTTTAAAGTACTTTTTGTATTAGGGAAAAGATATAAATGCAAATGCCCAACAGAGAACATGAAAAAGTATTTGTGATATCATAGGTGAAAACCACAGGCTACCGGGGCGCCTGGGTGGCTCAGCTGGTTGAGCGTCCAACTTCAGCTCAGGTCATGATTTCAGTCTGTGGGTTCGAGCCTCAAGTCGGGCTCTGTGCTGATAGCTCAGAGTCTGGAGGCTGCTTCCAATTCTGAATCTCCCGCTCTCTCTCTCTGCCCCTCCCCCGCTCATGCTCTATCTCTGTCTCTCAAAAATGAATAAACATTAAACAAAATTACAAAAAAAAATAAAGGAAGAAAGAAAACCACAGGCTACCAAATGGGGCCAGTCATATTTAAAGCCTGTGCCGTGTGCACACACGCACACACACACACACACACACACACGCATGCACACATGCACACAATTTACATATATGTAAGTTGGCTGAAAAAATATAGAGCAAAACGTTAACGGAGATTCTGAATACAGAGATTATCAATAACTTTAATCTTCTTTTTGGCATTTTCTATATTTTGCAAAGAACATATTTTTGTGACAAGAATTTAAAAATGAAAGGCAAAAGGTAACACCTACCATACGAAAACCTAAAAGCACTTACACATCTTCACGAGGTCAAACTTTCTTTACAATGAACTAAGTGTCATTTTATTCACTGTATGAAAGTGTGAAATAAAGTGTGGAGAGCTGATTTCAACACAGTCTATTTGGGAAAGACACTGGGGGCTGATACAGAGCGTCTCGTATCCTTGAAGTCGCCCATCATACCCGCACCACATCCTGAGCGCTCCAGAAGCCCGGTAATGACTGTTAACTTATGATCAATATACACCTCTCCCAACATTTTATAAATTTCACTCCTAATGCTCCCGCAAAACTGCAGCAGCCCAAGTTCTATTTCCCAAGTCCAAGTTCTAAGAGGTCTGTAATGAACCAGACACTGGCTGGCCTCACTCCCCCACTACTCACCATGCTCCCCCCTGCAGGTCTTCTTGTTCAGTTCATTAAACTGCCCAGGCCTCAGGGCCTTTACACGTGCTGTCTTGGTTGTCTGCCACACTGTGGCTGAGACCTTCGTGTGATTCACTCTTTTGTGTCATTAGACCTTCCCTGACTACGCTTCTTAAAGTAGCATCATGCCCTCCTCCCACACCCACTGTCTGAAAGGATCTTATTTATTGGTTCAACATCCGTCTCCCAACTAGAACGCCTGACTCACAAAAGCGGCGATTGTGTGACATCTTCACCACTAGGCCTTAGCATCAAAACCAGGGCTGACACACTATAGGAGCTTCATAAACCTTTGTAGAATTAGTGAGTGAATCTACTAGGGCTAATGCTGGCTTTGCCGATGCAGCTCAGCCTGGGGAAGAGGACAGTCTTGAAATACGTCTTAGTTATCAGTGTTCTTCCAGCTTCTGAGTAGCCAGGTGGGGAACGCTGCTCCTTAAGGAACTGACTGCTGATTCAAATAAAATACTCTGATTTTGAAGTTTAATTTCCTTTTTGAAATAAAAACTTGATCTTTAGCATTTCCAAAGCCAGGAGAGTCTCTTGGGGCAGAAAAGAGGAGCTCGTTCCATACAGCGATCTCTAATTCACGCCTAAGAGTCAGGACCCAAGTCAGCAGGTCTTACTATGGGCTTCAGACACGAGTGGAGGGCTGCCTCGGATGCCCCACTGCAGGGTTCTCGCGGCACCGGTCCCACGTGACCACAGCAGTCACGGCACGGCAGTCAGGAGCACCTGTGCCAAGGTCCCAACTGCAGAGGTTACTGCCACTCACTAGCTGCTGACCTTCGGCAAGCTGCTTGACCTTTCTAAGCTTCAGGTTCCTCATTTGTAACATGGAGATATTTATAGGACCCATCTTGAGGACGGCTGGGCAGATTAAGTGAAAGGATTAAAAAGTATTCAATAAACGGCGGCTATTATTAGTGCGGGTATCATCTATCTAGGACTGCAGGTGTGGTCCAGGGCCAGACGGTACCCTGCCCGGTGGCAAAGGGAACGGGAGAACACCACTCATCCAGCCGTCCCTGCGATCCTACCAGTGGGGCTCCACCAGGACCAGCACTGGTCTCCCAGGAAGAAGCCCGGCCCTTGGCACAAGCTTATACTCCGCCCCCATGCTTTATCCCAAAGTCCCAGTGACAGGCTCAGGGCACTGAGTATAAAACACATTTCACTAGGGGCGCCTGGATGGCTCAGTCAGTTAAGCGTCTGGCGTCGGCTCAGGTCATGATCTTGCAGTTTATGAGTTTGAGCCCCGCATCAGGCTCTGCGCTGACAGCTTAGAGCCTGGAGCCTGCTTTGGATTCTGTATCTCCCTCTCTTTCTTCCCCTCCCCCACTCCTCTCTCTCTCTCTCTCTCTCTCTCTCTCTCAAGAATAAACATAAAAAAAATTTTAAAAATACACTTAACTAAACAACTTTTGTTTTTAATACTAACAATACATGTTTACTGGAGAATAATTAAGTTCAGATTTTTTTTTTTTTAAGTTTATTTATTTTGAAAGAGAGTCAGTGAGCAGGGGAGGGGCAGAGAGAGAGAATCCCAAACAGGCTCCACACTGCTAGCGTGGAGCCCGAGGTGGGGCTCGAACCCACAAACCAGGAGATCATGACCTGAGCCAAAGTCAGATGCTCAACAAACTGAGGCACCCAGGTGCACCAAGTTCAGATAATTTTTAAAAAAGAAAAAGAAAGAAAACCATTCACAGGTGTACCACTCAAAAGTAACTGACTCCCTGTTAATATTTTGGCATCTGTTCTTCCACACTGTTTTCCATCACATACATGGGCACCAACACATGGTCACTGTGTACATACTGTTTCATTACTGGACACTGTCTTTAATCGCTTCACCATTTACTGTAAATAACACATCATCTTTCACAGCTCAGAGAGACCCACTATCGGATACCTAATTTACTTTATCCACAGCTGGCAGACATTTAGGCAGTTTACGAATTTTCACTATACTGCACCGTAAATGATGCTGCAGTAATGATCACTATAAACACATATGTACATTTACAATTCTCCCCGTAGGACAGATTACTAGAAATTAAGTTCACATTCAAAAGGGTGAGCTGTTTACGTAGCTGCTGTCCCTCAGCCCCCAATCCACCCTTTATGGCTTTGTGATGCTGGGGCTAGGACTCTGCAGGCTTCCCCTGGCCAGCTGGCCCTCTGTTGGGTTCGCCAACAGGGGGCGCTGCAGAAGAACCGGAAACCTGAAGGAGAGAAGGGGCTTGGACCTGGGGGTAGGCTGGCTGCTCCTGTCAGCAAAGGTTCTCCTGCCCAGCGGCCGCTTCCGGTTTCCAGCTCTGTTCAGGGCTCGCAGCACTAGCCAGCCTGCACACCCTCAGAGAGGCCAGATGGCCGCTGTCATTGCTGAGAGGCCTGGCCAAGCCCTCATCCACGCCGCTAGGTTTCACTACCTGCAGCCTCTTGCCTCAGTGCCCCCAGCTCTGCCACTTCTGCACCTACGCTCTGCCTTTCACCCCAAAGTCCCTTATTTGCCTTTCTGTCTTCCGTTTGCCCAGGTCCTTGTACAGCTGATCCTTGAACAACACGGATTTGAACTGCACGGGTCCACTTACGTGGTCTTTTCAATAAAAATACACACAGGACTGTAAATGTGTTTTCCTTACAATTTTTCTGTAACATTCTTTTTCTCTAGCTTACTTTATCATAACACTACAGCATTTAATACATATACAGAAGATGTGTCAATTGACTGTTCTTGATAAGGCTTCTGGTCAACAGTAGGTTTTAATAATGAACTTTGGGGGAGTTAAATGTAGATTTTTGACCGTGTGGGGCGTGCTCCTAACTCCCACATTGTTCCAGGGCCTTCTGTACGTACTCAATTCTGTGAAAATAACTGACATGTTTCTGTCTTCCTTACTGGACCCTGACTGATATGCGGGATCTGTAAATTTTTAGGGCTTCTGGTGTGGACTGCCAAATTACCCTCCGGAAAGGTTTTACCAATTTACATTCTCATAGAGTTTCATAGCTGCCCACTAGCTATGGGGGAAATGAAAGAGGTATTTGCAGGTTAATGTGTTTCTCGGCAACTACGTTATTAGCTACAACTAGGTAGTCTCTTCTTAAAAAATAAATTAAAAAACAAATAGGTGAAAAGAGGTCCCTTATGCTATTTTAAGAAATGCAGAACTATCTTCAGGGCGCCTGGGTGGCTCAGTTGGTTAAACATCTGACTCTTGACTTTGGCTCGGGTCACGATCTTACAGTTCATGGGTTCAAACCCCTCACTGGGCTCCGCACTGATGGCATGGAGCCTGCTTGGGATTCTCTCCCTCTCCCTCTCTCTCTGCCCCTCCCAACTTACACTTGAGCTCTCTCTCAAAATAAATAAACTTAAAAAAAAAAAAAAAAGAAATGCAGAATTATCTTCAACGAAGTCTGATATGTGCAAGGCACTGAATAAGGTCCTGTCCTGTACACGTGTAAATCATCATTTGCACTTGAATGGCCCTCTTTCCCAGGGAGGGAGGCCCTGCCCCACCAGGGCTAAAGAATGAAAGAGGAGGACTGGGGAGCCAGGAAGAGGTTTTTGACCCAGGAGTGCTCTCTGCTGTTGTCAAAGTGAGGATGTTAACAAAACTTCAAGATGCTCATCTACTTACTTTAGGTGTAAGATGATAACAGGTAGGCTGGGAAGGAAAGAAACTGTTTTTTCTCTTTTTTTAAAAGTAATCTCTATACCCAAAGTGGGGCTTGAACGTGACCTATAGATCAAGAGTTTACCGATTCTTCTATCATAGATCATGCTCTACCGACGGAGCCATCCAGGCGCCCCAGAGAGACTCTTATTAGATATTACAAAGCAATAGTGACAAAGGCGAAAGGAGGTAGAGAGACTGCTGGAACCCTCAGAAGTGGAAGGACAGGTGACAGCACCAGCCCCCAAAGAGCAGGAGCAGATCTTGGTTGTCAGGGAGGGGATGGCTGTCACTGAACACAGAGGAATCCTCAAACTTTGGTCGCTGCACCAAACAGCAAGCAGCTGTACTCTTGGATGACCCGTGTTTCTTCCAAGAGCATGGCAAGTACATTCTACTGTATGCTCAGGACACTTACTGAGTGCCCAGAACGGGCTAGCTTCAACAGAAGTTGAGACAGACAGAACACACTTCCTTTCCTACAAAATGTACAAACTGGAAGGAAAACGTGGCATTGGGACAATCTCACGCCTTTGCTAGCAGACAGGTGAATTGGTCCCAAGGTAATCAGCTTTATGCAAGCACATCTGCAGTTCAAAAGCCCAATTAAACATAAAAATTCAGAATCCAACCAGTCCAGAAGTGGAGGACGGTGTCTGATGTATCCTCGGGTCTTGTCCACCCGCATAAAACCCAGCACCCAGAACGGCGGCGCCCGGTTATTACCAGGCACTCAGCAAATATGTGTAGACAAGAGCGAATGAGAGAATGCTCCCCAGTATCCCGATTCCATTGATTTGAGTGGGGTTCAAGAAGAAACATTTGTAATAAGCTCCCTGTTTGACCCGTGCTCTGAAAGCTCAAAGCTAAAATGAGCCAGAGGATTCCAGACAAAACGACTGATCCGTGCGGTCGACGCCAATCCGAGCTCAGTGTTAACCACGTGGCTTACCGTGGATCCTGCTGCACCGTCAGGGACTTGTGCGTAGAACGGTCAATGTGGGATCTCCGCTATTCGGGGAAAATTAAGCAACAGCACATGCTCTGTCAGCGGTGGGCTAGTAGGTCACACCTGTACGTGGCCATCGGGATATTAGCTACCAGCTTTAGAGTAACTCCGTCCGCTAGCTTTAGACGACCTTGCCCACCTGAATACTTGAAACGTACCTGTATAAAACTTCATCAGTGAAGGGACCAACAATTTGGTGGAGAGAGGATGGTTTTCAATCATTTCAAAAAACTTCTGGGTTCGTGGCTGAACAGCAGGGTTGGTCATAAACATGACTTCTACTAGTTTGGCCACCAGATATGGATTTCGGATATAGTTCTGGTTACACAACATCACAACGAGGAACATCACAATGTCCTGAGTACAGGGCTCATAAAGCACCTGAGGAGAGTATCTGAAGAAGGCAAAAAGAGCAAGAAATAAAGCTTGGAAAAACTCCACTTGACTGGATGCTGGGATCATTAAGTAGGGAAGGGGCCAATAGGTCAAGGAGCCAAGATACCGAATTACTTTGAACTTGCGGAGTTTCAAGTGACGGTTTACTTTATAACTAGATAGGTTTCAAATCTATTGGGTCTACTGGCTGAAGCATGTCATATTAACTTATTACGTTTAAGGAAATAAGCCAAAGCCATGATTAAATTATGAGGCAGACTTTACGAAAGATCTTTGCTACCGAAAAGACTTAAAAAAAATTTTTTTAAAGACTGTATTTTTAAGTAATCGCTACACCCAGTGAGGGACTTGAACTCGTAACACTGAGATCAGGGGTTGCATGATCCACTGACTCAGCCAGCCAAGTGCCCCAACAAATTTTTTTGATAGCTGTTTTTTGTTTTTTTGGGGTTTTTTTGTTTTTAAAAAAAACCTCAAATGTCAATTATAAACTCAAACCACTTCTTTGTAAGCTTTCTCCAATTTTATAATTGAGAAAAATTTTGGTACAAAAATACAGATACGGGTATTTCTGACTTTTGAATGTTCACTTAGATATTTATAAACTGTTTGCTCCTTCTGTTTCTCAGAAACACATACTCAATTATTAGAAATTCAACTCAATTTTCACAGAGTACATTCTTAGCAGCATTGTTAATCCTGCTTCTGTCTTGAAGATATTATTGGAACTGGCTTCGTGCCACGGTCGGATTTATTTTTCCAGTCTCCAGGAAGCATTCGGTTACAGCCATCACACAGAATTTCAGGCATAAAATGGAGCTTGGCAATACAGTTCATAATACAATGTACACATTATGCATGAAAACACATTAGAGCGATGGAGTATGTCAAAGGCACTTACTGTACAATAAAAAATAAAAATTCAGCAACATCTTCTACATAAAACTCAGGCAATGCTGCAAAAACCTTGGGGACATCTGAATTTAAAGGCAGTGTTATGCTGTCAAAGAGAATAAAAGCACAAGTTATGAAACAAAAACCTGGGACCGGAAACTATAAGGAACATCACGCGACCATTATGGATAAGTATTTTATGGGGGGGGGGGGGCGGCGGGGGGAACCTCCTTCTATATAATACAGCTATGGGAAAAGGATACAAGCTAAGAGACCAGAACCAGAAATGAGCAGGGAGGAATGAAGACAGCGGGTATACTAGGGCAGGCACGAGAAATGTCTCCTTCTGTTGATTTTCTGTGAAGGTTAATGTAATCAAATACGAAAGAAATAAAAGGGTCATATTTGGTCATTTTATGCAACTCAAGCTGTTTTGAGACAAAAGAGATACAGATATACTTTAAATAATATTTTCCACTCCTACAGAGGGCCTTGGGTCAACCTCACCCACATCGGTGACCCGGAGATTTCGTAGTAACAATAAAATAATAATAACTGGCCGAGTATCTTCTTGGACCCAGTGCTTAAAGGGCCTACCTAATAGCTTGCTATCTCCGGTTTTTAGTTTCTAACTTAGGGATTTCCTTTTCTGTCAATCTACAGCCAGTTGGTAAAAAAGTACTAGGTCAAAATTTAAGTAATAGGTGCGGACATTCCCTTCTTACTGTAATTACGAGGAATCCAAACTATTACTAATCTTGTAGTCTGTATAAAGTACAATCTAGAAATTAAAGAACGGATTAAGTAAGGGCTTGGGTTTTAGCTATCGACTAAAGAACAATGAAGACGACACGGCCCAGACGAGGGAAGAGGAGGTGACGGGGAGGGGGCACACTCACTCGGGATAGGCGGGGTCCAGGATACGGAGCAGCAGCTGGATGAGAAGGCCGTAAAAATTCAGACATCTTCTCAGAAAGCTCTCGTCAAGTAAACCAGCGTCAGCACAGGCCTTGCACCGTACCAGTTTCTGTGGAAGGAGGTATGCCCCCGCCCACACATTAGTTGGGAGCGAGTTGCCCGCAGCGTTGACCGGCCAGGGAACGGGCCAAGAGATGGGAAGTCGAAGTTCTAAGGCTTCGTGAGCTCCATCTCTAACTAGCTAGATAGTAAGCTGGTCATGTGTCAGGAGCTTTCTTTGTTCTGAGAAAAACAAAAGGTACGCCATGCAAACCACTGAGCCCGAAGCTGGGGCTCAAGAAGGTAGTTATTACTGTCATGTTTAAATAGCTCGACTGGGGGACAAGGTTGCCGGGGGAGGCGCTTTGGCGTCAGAGACGGTTCGTGGAAAGAAGCCGGTCAAGTCTGCATCTGAATTCCAGGTCACCACTAATGAGCTGTCCCTGGGCAAAATGCTTGTCCACAGAGGGTCCCACACCTGCCTGGGAGGACGACTGCGAGAAGGAAATGCACGCACGCACGCGCACTGGCACATCGGTTTAAACAGTTTCCGGACTCCTAACATGTCTGTGGCATGAGCGCAGGGGTCTAGGGACACCAGTTAAGGGCCCCTGGTCTATCCTGCATCTCGAGTACGTCTCTTGGCAAATGAAACAAATCTATCTTAACTTGCACCAGAAATCGACGTTACCATGTCCACACATCCTCCTACTAATCAACAGAAAGCAGAACCAGCTGGTAGTCAGTTTTACAATGTGAACAAGCGTGTGAGAAAAATGCGTAAGTCCGCTGTCTACGCTCCCTCGTACAGCCTCCGCCCGCCATCCACCAGCAGAAATCTCCCCGTCTACAGTCAGGGTCTGTGCCGTGGATCGTCTTCGATGGCAAACGGAGAATGAGGGACAAGGGAAGGGGGCCCTCCCACTACCACAAACCCGCTTGGTGGAACATCGTGAAGGCGCGTGGCCGGGCGCGCCGGCGCCTGTGTGTTTTGGGTCGCGGGGCTGGGAGGCAGCAGAGGGGAGGACCCTGCAGACGGGGGAGAGAGGCCGGAGACGTGACACTGAGGGTGATGACACCAGGAAGGATCCGAGTTGTCGCTGGCATGAGCGCGTGCAGATTCCGTGCTGAGATTTAAATATCGTGTTAGACACGGGCGAGGTACCGGCAAGTGGGCAAGTGTAGCGTTTTCTCTTCGGGGAACAGAATCATGAAGGAAAAGGGGACACTGAAGGGCTCCCTCAAGGCACACTTGTGGGTGGGAGGATTATCGTTACGAGGCTCCAATTAACTGTACAAACCTTAAGCTGAGTCTTGCAGCGCTTCAGCATTTCGCGGTGTCTAGTGGCCAGCGGGGAGTCTTTCCATTGGCTTTCGTTATTTTTCAAATCTTCCACGGTTCTAAAACCAAAGACTAACCGTCAGATGCAAGAAGACACAAGGTCCACCTTGTCTGTTCATTGTGACCATCTTGTTGACCCTCAGATTCACATTTCCCCCCTCATTTTAGCATCTTTAAAATCAGAGTGTCTCTTACCATGAACAGGCAGAAATTTTCTTTCTTACTGGTTCCTCAAATAACGAGGTCTTAAAATTGATGGTACTTTAGAGTTAATGAAATACAGTAAGAAACACGTTGTCCCCTTAATTTCCAGAGAGGGGAAAAAAGAAGCCCTTCGTGGAAATTCGAGGTTACTTCGTCTGGTCAATTTACCAAAACGAAAGGCGAGTTCGGTCATGGCAGTTCCTTCTCTTCTTTTGCAATCGTTCCCTCTGCTGGGAATGCTCCTAAGATAGTCTCTGTGGCTTGTTCCTTCACTTCCTTTAGGTGCCGGCCCAAAGATCGCCCGCCAGTCACACTACAGGCCGCACGTTTTAAAGACTGGCCCACGTAATGCGATTTCAACCCCCCTCCATCAAGACATAGAAAACTAGAGGGTTATAAGTTTTTTTGAAACTACACTTTCCCAGACTGCCTCGCTGCCAGCAACTCTGCCCATGACCTAGCTTCCATCAAGAGGTGAGCCCTCATCGAAGGCAGAAGCGGATACTGGGGAGTGGCAGCCACGCGGGTTTTCTGGACGCACAGTGGTGGTGGAGTTTTGCCTGAGCAGGGACAGAGGCCCTACTATCAGGGTGAACCCTGAAGCAGCTTCCCGCCAGGTTAGGATCAAGAGAACTCCTGGTACATACCTGGCTCTCAAAAAAATGGCGATGATTTGATAGCACACTGAAAGTGCCGTGTGGCACCTGTCTAAGCTGCAGATGGCAGGACGAGAGGACACTGAAAGATGCTTAGAAGCACTACGGGAGGGCAGACAGGCCTGACAGCCTGCCTCTAGGGAGCCACACTGGACAGGCACATGGAACAATGAGGAGAAGTGCGAGGCAGCCTTGTCCAGCTTCTGACTGGGTGGTCATGACAATGTGTGGTTGACATATCTGTTCCTTTTTAAGCAAACTGCTATAGAGTTCAATGCACTTGGAATTACTATTTCCCTTCCACATTCTTGGGACATCGTTATTCTATCTACCACAATAGTGACACAATATGGGAGCGTGTGTGCAATGGATCCTGGAGATGCTTGATCAGCAAGAGTGAAGCATGTTAACATCTTTCTATGTAGAACTAAGTTCATCAACACGTTACACCTATCAGAGATCCTGGATTCAAGACTGTCCTGAGTAGCTGGGATGGGTTTTCAATGTGTGCCCAGCTAATTGGCTCAAAGTTGGAATTGACAGTGACCTACGCTGAGTGAAGTTGAGCCATCTGACATCCCCTGTCATAATTCGGAGGAAGGAATCTAACGCTTAAGAAGCTGAGAATACGGGGGGGCCTGGGTGGCTCAGTCAGTTAAGCGTCCACCTTGGGGTCAGGTCATGATCTCGCAGTTTGTGAGTTCGAGCCCTGCGTCGGGCTCTGTGCTGACAGTTCAGAGCCTGGATCCTGCTTCAGATTCTGTGTCTCCCTCTCTCTCTGCACTTCCCCCCCCCCCCCCTCCCCCCCCCCCCCCCCCCCCCCCCCCCCCCACATTCTGTGTATCTCTTCCTCTCTCAAAAATAAATTAAAAACATTAACAAAAAAAAGCTGAGAATATTGGGGCGCCTGGATGGCTCAGTCAGTTGAGTGTCCAACTCTTGGTTTCAGCTCAGGTCATCATCTCACGGTTTGTGAGTTCAAGCCAGGCATCGGGCTCCGTGCTGATGGCTCATAGCCTGCTTAGGATCCTCTCTCTCTCTCTTTGCCCCTCCCCTGCTCTCTCTCTCTCTGCCCCTCCCCTGCTCTCTCTCTCTCAAAATAAATAAATACACTTTAAAAAAAAAAAAAGAAGCTGAGACCATTAATATAGATTAATATAAATATACCAAGTGTGACCAGCTCGGACAACCCCTCTTCCCAATACATGCCCTCTCGCCCCGCCATCCCCTAGACGACATCTCTCCTATCACAGCACCGGAAAGTACACAGGTGAGAGGAACACTGACATCTCTGACCATCCACTGGGAGTTGGAGTGAAAGCGGTAGCTGGTACCATTGAAATGGATCATCCAAAGTCAGTGGAAGAGATGGGATCCCAGGATTCCAAGATGAAGAAGCAAATTCACAATCACAGTTTGAAATGCATATATGCCTCTCAGTAACTGACAGTATAAGCCGATAAAATCAGCAAATATGAGAAAAATGTGAATGATAGATGAACAAACCTGACCTATTGAGACAAAAGTGAAGCTGTGCAATATGCAACACGGAAAGCACATTCTTTCCACATCTATATGGAACGTTTACTTGTGAATGTGAGGCCAGAAAGCAAATTCCACAAAAAGTTCAAAGGACACAAATCAGAACATGTCCTTTTGACCATAATGAAATTTGGCTAGAGATAAAGAGACAAATCCACCGAGAATCCAGAATTTGAACAATACATATTTTCAATAACCCACAGTCAAAAATGAAACAGCAACAATTAGAAAATATTTTGAACTGAACAGTAAAATGTGCCATGCCAAACATGAGGGATGCAGCCAAAACCATGCTTTGGGGAAACGAGACACCTCAAATGCACATAAGAAAGGGCTGAAAATGAATGATTTCAGTACCAACCTCAAGGGGCAATAAAAATATCAACAAGAAAGCAAATTAAACAGAAAGAGAGTAGAAGGACATAATGAAGGTGCTGCAGACATTAAAATGATAGAAAAAAAATATTATGAGCAACTTTAGGCCTATAGATTTTGAAAATTTAGATGTTACAGAGATTTAGCACAAGATGAAATAAAAACCTAAATAGTCCTGTATCTATCAACTGAATACAGCACATAATTAAAAACTTTCCCACAAAGAAAACTCTAATCCCAGACAGCTTCATCAATGAATGTTCCCAAACTTTCAAGAAAGAAATAACATAACTGTTATACAATAAACTCTTCCAAGGATATAAAAAGAGAGAGTATTTCCCAACTCATTCTATATGGCAAGCATAACACTTATACCAAAATCTGAGAAAGACTTAACAAGAAATTACAGGTCAATCTTTCTTTCGAACACAACCTCAAAAATCCCAAACAGAATATTGGCACAATGAATATGAGACATAAAAGCAATATCAATGAGATATAAAAGCTGAGTTTACTCTAGGAAGGGAAGTCTGGTTTAATATCAGAAACCCAGTTGATGTAATTCAACTACATTAACGGAATACAGGAGGGAAAAAAATCTGATCTCTTCAACAACTATGGAAGAAGCATTTAATAAAACTCAACTTCTGTTAGGAATAGCAACTATTAAAATGCTAAAAATAATGCGAAATTTTCTTAATCTGGTAATGAGGATATACAAAGAAGGCTGTCTCTATTCAAGATTGTACTAGAAATTGTAGCCAGTGTTACAAAAAGAGAAAAGGTGTAAGAAAGAAAACTGTCATCATTTACAAACGACACGAATATACATGTAGAAGGAAAATCTTCAGAGTAATCATCTATAGAGTAATCATCAGCATTAACAAGAGATTAGCAAGACAGATAGATAGAGATACACAGTTGCAGATATAGACATGACATACTTTTTCTCACAGCCAGACGTGTACATAGGCCTTGGACCAAATGAAGTGGCCACACTGTTATCATTCCAGAGGACCCATTCAAAAATATTTTTGCTTCCTGTTCCTGTGATTTGTTTAGTTGGAGATGTTGGTACACAGGGAGAAATGCTTAGATTAAGAATCTCAACAAGGTCGCCTGGGTGGCTCAGTTGGTTAAGAATCCCAGCTTCGGCTCAGGTCATGATCTCGCGGCTTGTGAGTTCGAGCCCCGCGTCGGGCTCTGTGCTGACAGCTCAGAGCCTGGAGCCTGCTCTGGATTCTGTGTCTCCCTTTCTCTGCCCCTTCCCCAGCGCTCGCTCTCTCTCTCTCTCTCTCTCTCTCTCTCTCTCAAAAATAAATAAACATTAAAGAAAAAGAAGCTCAACAACGGTGCTGATGAATGTGAAATTGAGGCTACCATCTGGTCATTCTGAATTCTTTATGCCACAAGACAACATGTGAAAAACAGAATTACATGTAGGCAGGAGTAAATGATCTTGTTTATCAAGGGGAACTAGACTTACTGCTTCAGAGTCCAGGGAGGAAGGAGCATGTCTGGAATCCGGGAGATCCTTGAAAGTCCCTCCCGGTCAATACCATGACCAATGGAAAGAGTTAATGGACGTCTAGTGACCACGCATCAAGGGTTGAGAACTCTCAGAAGCCAAAGTTTGGGTCACTTCACCACATAAAGAACTCTGGCTGACCATGGAATGTGGGCGTGGAAGCAGAGGCAGGTGGTGTGCTGTAACGTACATACTCCCCACATTCAAATCTACTGGTCACCTGGGGCGCCCGGGTGGCTCAGTCGGTTAAGCGGCCGACTTCGGCTCAGGTCATGATCTCCCAGTTCGTGGGTTCGAGCCCCGTGTCGGGCTCTGTGCTGACAGCTCAGGGCCTGAAGCCTGCTTCGGATTCTGTGTCTCCCTCTCTCTCTGCACTTCCCCCACTCATGCTCTGCCTCTCTCTCCTTCAAAAATAAATAAACATTAAAGAAATTTAAAAAAAAAATCTACTGGTCACAATGGAACTGCTTGCTCTGCGAGAGCAGTGGTAACTCAGGCGATCCCAGGACATGGATTCAGGCACATACCTATTGAGCTCCCGGATGGCCCGGAGTCTGCGGATGTAGCGACGGCAACTTGGCAGAATAGAGAGGTGGTGGGCGTGCAGGGTAAGAAAAAAGCATTCCGTAGGGAATTTCGGCTCAGAAAATGGAGGCTGATCTCCATCTAGGAAAAATAACATAATTTCCTAAATAAAATCTACTACAAGACTAAATCAGAGAAAAAGCACAGTTAAGACAAAATTACACTTGAATTGTCAAGAAGTTTAAGGATGCTTTTTAAAAAGTACAGACCAGTTATAAGAGGAACAGAATGCCTGCACGCTCTGTCCAAGGAGTAGGGATTCTGCCCCTCTGCTTGAATGTTTACGTAGATGTACCTCGACAATCTTTTGTTCTGTGTCTTCCTGATGTATTTTATAGAACCATTTCTATTATTCAACACGGATCACAAAACATCACCTTAAATCTCAAAATGCTATTAGACTATGTTAATAAGCTACAGATTCCACAGCCATTTCCCCACTGCGGGTAGGTTTGTCATTTGTCATTTTTTCTCTAGTATAAATAGTACCTGGAAGATCTACGTACAAAAACTTACGACCTCACCCCACCCCCAGCATTGGGAGCATATTCTAAAATGTAGCATTACTGACAATGACAGTGTTATAATTTTTGATATAAATCAGAATTCACTAAAGAAACTGATTAAATGCCGTCTATTTCTTCACAAAGTTCCATTCCATCTTATCACTTTGTTTTTGGATAATTTACAGATACACAACCCTAACTTGAATTTCTTTCAATTTGTATCTAATTCCTAGAAGTATGTATATCTTTTCCAAAAAGTGTATTTTATTCCTTAGGTTATATACTGCTTACATTTTTTTTCCCAAACTAAAAGAAAACTGTCTGTTGGTAGCATTTAGCTTGAGCCTTCTACATTTCTAACAATTTTACATTTTGTAAGGCATGATTTTATCAAACATACGACACATATTTTGACCCGTTTTTAAATTTTACATATTCATTTAGTCTCACTCCAGAAAAAGTATATTTACATATTAAGATGCTGTTTATATACATGTTGTCTCTGATGATTTGCTTCATTTCTTAAACCATTATAAATTTGTTTTCTTCATGACTGGGCCAAATCCTGTTTGTTTTTTTCATGTTTTATTTTATATATATATAATATATTAATATTAGTTACATTAATAATTAATATTAATATACAAATATTATATAATATATATTTTTTAATGTTTAACCCTTTGATTCTTCTGGAACTTACTAGTCCATGATATGAGTCCAAGCCTATACCAGTAGCTACTTGTTCAAATCACACTACTCAAATTCTAACTTTATAGGGTGCTTGGGTGGCTCTGTTGGTTAAGTGTTGGACTTCAGCTCAGGTCACTGAACTCACGGTTCGTGGGTTCAAGCCCCGCGTCGGGCTCTGTGTTGACAGCTCAGAGCCTGGAGCCTGCTTCAGATTCTGTGTCTCCCTCTCTCTCTGCCCCGCCCCCCACTCACTCCCTGTCTCTTGCTCTCCAAGATAAATATTAAAAAAATGTTTTTAATAATTAAAAAATACTAATGTTATTGTTCATCATATACTTAGTTGTTTTTTTTTTTTTTTTTTTTTTAAGGTTTATTTATTCTTGTGAGAGAGAGACAGAACATGAGTGAGGGAGGGGCAGAGAGAGGGTGACACAGAATCCAAAGCAGGCTCCAAGCTGTCAGCACAGAGCCTGATGCGGGGCTTAAACTCACGAACCGTGAGAACATGACCTGAGAGGAAGTCGGACCTTTAACCAACTGAGCCACCCAGGTGCCCCTGCTTAATTCTTATTGTAGCTTAAATGTTTTTCTGGAAGGGCACCTGGGTGGCTCAGTCGGTTAAACGTCTGATTTCGGCTTGGGTCATGATTTCATGATTCGTGAGTTCTAGCCCTGCAACGGGCTCTGTACTGACAGTGCAGAGCCTGCTTGGGATTCTCTCTCTCCCTCTCGCTCTCTCTCAAAATTAAATAAATAAATAAACTTAAAAAACAATGTTTTTCTGGAACATGTACACACACCTGATCATGATGCTGCCGGGTAAGCATGGAATCTCTCTCCTATTCCATGAACGATTTTATAATACGTGGAAAAAATAAATGCCAAAGGGTTTTGACATCTGTCATTGACATGTCTTCTAACAAAGAAACAAGATCAACAATCGTAGCACCTTGAAGATATTCCTATTTTAATACCATCAATTCGTCAAGATCTATGAATATTTCATGAGAACTTTAATTGGTATATGCAAACTCTATATAATAATTAGGTCTCCACTATCATTTTTATTGTATTACTTCTTTTTTGTTTTACTGTGAGTACATTTCCTTCCAGTTGCTCTGTGTTTCTATTTGGGTAAATCAAGAACTTTTTTACTGCATTAATTTTTACTGTGTATCTCTGACTCATAAATTCATCTTCTGGAGAAAAAATAACAATTTGTGAGGAATCACTAGCATCCAAATAAAATAAGTTAAAAACAATTTTTCAGGGGCACCTGGGTGGCTCAGTTGGTTAAGTGACTGACTTCCGCTCAGGTCATGATCTCTTGCTTCGTGAGTTCAAGCCCCGCCATTGGGCTCTGTGCTGACAGCTCAGAGCCTGGAGCCTGCTTTGGATTCTGGTCTCCCTCTCTCTTTGCCCCTCTCCTGCTTGCTCTCTCTCTCTCTCTCTCTCTCTCTCTCTCAAAAATAAATAAACATCAAAAAAAATTTTTTTTAAACAGAAAACAATTTTTCAAATAAAAGGGTGGCGCTTTAACGGTCTAATAATGAACGTGTGCGTCACTCACAAAGTTCAGCCAGCCAGTCGTTCACGTCCTCCATAGTCGCGTTCACTCTCGTCTCGTCATTAGGAAGAGTAATCCGACACCTTGGGTGGAATATATACGTGGGGTCCACCGTCTCTAACTTGATCTTTGTACTTAGCTGCTGCAGCACCCAAAGGAAATTCAGCATGAATCCATCTGTAGATACCAATCTATCATCTGTCTGCGAAATACAAAAAAAAAGGGGGGGGGGATTTAAAACAATGATTTAGATGGAAATTTGGGCACAGCTTTATAAGGAGACCGGACATTCACCCCAAAGTTGAAGAGAGGACAAGTATCGTCACCACTGTCCTTCTACTAGCAGGTGCTCTTTGGAGTATTAATCATACGTGAAGCATTTTATACATCCTCTCACTGAATCTTCAGAACAGCCCTTGGAAGTCAGCGCCACTGTCATTCCCATTTTACAGAGGGGGAAACTAAGGCTCAGAGAAGTTAAGTGACTTGCCCAAGATCCTCAAAATTAATTAAGTAGAAACACAATATATGTTGCTTCCTTTCTCTTCTTTATTTTCCCCCAAGAGCATCAAATCCCTAGTTTTGCTCACTACCATTTGGCTAATCGGTTCTCTGGTCAACATCATTAGCCAAGTCCTGTATCAGTAATAGAATAATTGTAATAATGGTAGTTAACATCCATTGAGTGTCCACGGTGCACCAGGCACTGTTCTAACAGCTTTACAGATACTAAATCCACAGGTAGGTACTATTATTACTCCCACTTAGCACGTTGGAAACTGAAGCACAGGGAAATAACTATCTAAGGTCCCACCATCAGGTTAGTAAACAGTGGGGCTACGGCAGGAAGCCCAGGCAGTCTCATGCAGTTCTCTAAACTGGTTTCTTCTTCTGAGTAGGAAGGTCACGCCTTTCGTTCCTTACTTATAAATAATAGAGGAAGGATGCCCTTCTAACTTGTCTACCTTTGCAAAGTCGTCCAAGCCACCAGTCTCCTCACCAGATCTGGTACGCTTACAACCTGGTAACTGGTTGCCGCGGGTCTGCTTCTGTCCCTCCTCCCACAGCACATTTGGTGGCTTCCTTGCCGCAAAAGCCTCCAGTGTTTTCCCATTCCGGCTCTTACCACGTCAGCCCTGGTCTGAGGGAGCCTCTGCCCATCCCGCTAGCCCATGACCCGCCATTCTCTTTCCTGTACACTCTCAGTCACTGACGTCTGCATGTGTAGCTTGTTCCGAAGCTAGTTCATTCCCACCTTTGGTGCTTCACCCGTGTCTAGAAAGCTCTTTTTCCAGCCTTGTGATGGCTGACTTTCACACGAGTCAGGTCTCTGATCACACAGCACCTCCTTAGAAGGGTCTTCCCCACTACCTGATCAAAAATCACTCCCATACCTTCCTCCTGGTACGTCCAGTTACTCTCAATCCTCGACCTTGCTTTACTTGCTTCACGGATTCTAGGACGGCCCGAGATAATATGTTTATGTGTCTACCATTTAGCTTGGAGAACGTAAGCTCCACAGAGGCAGGAAGCTCTTCTATCTTGCTCAACACTGCGTCTCCGTTTGCCAGAACGGTGCCTGGTGTTGTTTCCGAGTAAACACAGGTTAGGTGAATGAATTACACCAAGAAGTAAAAGTCCTTCGGAGTCCTACCTGCATCTGTGCTTTCTTCATATTGGCATTGACCACAGCTGCCATGTACCCGAGAGCCGCCTCGCGGGTTTCACCATTTAACAAAATACTATGCAGAATCTTGAAGAGCTCTTGCTGAAGTTATTTTTTTAAAAGGAAGAAAAAAATTAAAACTTTACTTTAATAAATTGTTCCTTTTGACCTAGACAACAGCTAGGCTTCTTCCGCCTTTCTCTCCTCTACTCTTTCCACTCACGTTAGGAGGAGCTGACTACAAGGGGAACAGAAATGCCCAAATTCAACTGTGTCAAGACGATTCGCGTGGAAGCGGGTTACGGGGTGGGGGGAAGGAGTTGCAGTTGTAGTAAAATAGCCTTCGCCGTTTCCTTGAGGGATAGGATCAAAATTACCTTAATGATGCTATCGTCAGCCTAGGGTCTTGCTGCTAAAGTTTCAGAACTGCAGACACATTGATCTATACTTGGGTCACCAAGGAGCGTATGCAAACTAACAGCGCTCGCTCAGTCTCGTATTTTAAAGGCCTGAGGACAAGCTGGAGAGACGGCCTGGCCACTAACCTCAGAGCCAGTACCCCGTGACGCCACATAGCATTGTGACAGCTCTCATCCAGGGCACAGGTTACTGACATGCAGCTTCTCCTTCACTCATCCTTTGAATGCAATTTTCAAACACCTACCCTTCCCAGCTCCAAGTAGTGCTGCAGTGATTGGCTAACCACGCGAGTGTTTTCCAGGGTAATGGCAGGCCCTGAGAAGTATTTCTCAACCACCTTAGCCTGGAAAGAGAGGGAAACGATTCAACCCGTACACAACACACATGTAGGCAGGGATCTCGACACAAGAGCAGCCGAGTGCAAATGGCCACCGTACTTACATCGTCTTCTGCAAAGACTGAGAAACTGAAGAAAGCCCCCAAATAAGAGAGCCTCTGCAGCTCCCGCCCAGAGCCAGGGCTCAAGGATTTCGGCAACCACAACGGCAAAGAAGCAACCTACGTTTAAAAAAAAAGGAAGAAGCGAATCAAGCTGCTAAGTCGGCAAGTGAGGGGAAAACGTAAGGAACGGAGTTCTCCCCAGCCAACCTGTTCAGCCGGCTCTCAGCCACCAGTACGACGGCTGACAGCGAACACACAAAAACCCAAAGCTCACAATGTGCTAGGAACCCCGTTGGTATTTTCTCGTCTCCGATGGAGGAGCAGGAGAAGCCTCCAACCCCTCTACGTTTTTACAAGATAGTCTCTGAACTTTTATGTTTCAAGAAGCTCTTCGACAGAGTTCAGACGAGCTACTCCTCCACTCTCAAAGGCCAGGTCAAGTTTTCCATAGGACTTGCTTTCCTAGTTACACCATACTTCTACAGAAACCACAAAGGAAGATAAATAACACCATCCCAGGCAGTCACGCGCAGGGTTAACTGACTGAACCGCAGCGAGCGGCCCCGGACGTGCTACCTACATACATCTCATCTAAATGTCCTCTCAGCGATGTCTTTCAGATAATGTTACTCAAGGGAGATCTTCTGAGTTAGACATCCCCCGAATATATGGAAGTCCGTTAGGAGGGCACTCACCAAATTGCACACAGGGTGTGTCTTCCCAAACTTGGTTTCACAGAGCTCACCTAAAGCCTAGAAATAAGATCAGAAAGGGTCGCTTAAGCGTATTTCACCTTAAACTGACTGCCACGTGTAATATCAAGGCACAGCTTTAATGCTGCTAAAAATTTATATGCATTCCTTCCAAAACACTAACAGCTTCACCGCTTTTCTGATGAACCAGTGAATTCCCGCTCAGTGTAAAAACTTCAGATAAAACAGAAATATAAAATGAAGCTAAGAATCATTCATAAACTTTACCCTCTATCGCTATCTTAGTTAATAGCTTGCCAGAGATATTTCTGTGCACACACACACGGAGATAAATGTGTATATTTTTATAAAAAAATGATGTTTTCACTTAACATCTCTCCATGTCAAAAAAGACATGCTTCGTAAACTTTAGATGACCACTCTTTCCAGTGCTAATTGGCACTACAACTAATTACAATCTAAATAAGCAACCAAATTCAGAACATATTTAAAACTATTACATGGAAAAAAAAAATAAAAGTATTACATGGTTTCAAGATCTCTGATGTTTTTGAGAACTCCAACACTTTCCTTTGGAGCTCCAATCATTCTCACATTAGGGAAGCAGGAAAAATTGTTTTTAGGGGCATGAACACAGTTTAACATGGCCATAGTATTCCAATCAAATGCTACTTTAACAGTGAGCTTAATCTTCTGTGATTTGAAGAGAGCTACACAAGTTGCTAAACCAGTCAATGGAAGCTTCTGAGTCGACGCACTTAGGCGCCGATGTGCCTCGAGGTGCCACTGAGGCTCAGAGAGCTACCGCAAAGGAAAAGCTCTCAGTGCCTAGCACAGGGGTTCCCACATGGTGCCGCACAAGAGGATCACCTGGGAAGCTGATCAATGCCCAATGCCACGCCCAATGCCACGCCCAATGGAAAAACCCAATGCCACGCCCCACCCTCACCACACCCATGATGGGGGGGAATCTCGGCTAGGAGCCGGGTGGCGGTATTTTTTGAAGATCCCCAGTTGATTCCAGGGTACGGCAACGCAGGGATGCGCTGAGCCAGAGAATAATCCCGATTGTTTCTGATTCTAGCTGCAGCGGTCTTCCTCTTCCTGCCCCCATTGTCCTTCCTTGCACCGCACTCTCATGGCCATCCGAGCAGCACTAACGGTATAAAATCAAACTATTGTCTGTCATAATGGAGGCCTTTGTCTTTTGACCAAGAACGTTTTGTTGATATCTGACACTAAAAGCTCCTTACCGAAACATCAAGCCACATCAGTCCCCAACAGAAAAGCCCACAGTTCCACGAAGGAACATTTACATAATAGAGTGATAATTAATGTGCACTCATTTCATCACTGAACTCAAACAATCAGATGATCTCACTTCCCTTTATCTGGCACAGACAGGAAAGTGCATAAGGATTAACAGAATTTCATGAGAAACTTGAATAGCATGTGCAGTGGAAGGAGCCTTGACATGTAGCCATTCAAGGTTATTTTTAAAACTAAGAATTCCCATTTCACCTTCTGATTTCCCAGCGCTTAAGACTTTTAGCTCAGTTTTGATTAAGCACACATACTAAAATTGCTGTATTGAAAGAGATCACTGCACCCCTCGTGTACCGCTCCGTGTTAGCATTTATCACGGTGTGATTATCTGATTGTGCTGTTGTGGACTTGAGTTTTGCAGTAGGTCAGGAGCAACTCGCAGAGGGGCACCTTGTCTAAGCAGCCCCGGTATCTGGCACAGAATAGGTCCTCGGTGGGTACCGAGTTAACGGGAAAATGGAATTAAGTCAGTAGGAAGAATGAGTAAAAGGAACAACTCCAGTAAAAATACCAGTGTAACCAGGGCCTTGGCTTACACAAGGTTGTATTTATTCATAGGGCTGGCTCGTTTCATATTTTGATCCTTTTTCCTTCATATTTCTAGAGTGCAAAATAGACATCAGGGTAGTTTTCTCCAAAAATTTCCAAGAAGCAAATTCAGAGAAGAGCCTCCCCCGCCCCCGCCTTTTTTTTCTACCTGGTTCTAGCTGTTTTCACAACAATCAAGGCCCTCGATGGGAATCTAGAGGAAAGTTCTGTCCGTGACTCAACACTTGCTCTTAAGTACCTTACAGAGACGAGCGGATCTGTCTCCCACATGAAGCTTGAAGGGAACGGGGAAGATAAACAAGAAAACTACTGAGGCTTTTCCGTAGAAAGTCACTACATAAAGTTGGACTAGTTTTCCTAGTACAGCTCTACCTTCTTATTTGAATTTGTAGTAGCTTTTTAAAATTTTTTCAGTAACAAAATTTCGTTGCAGTTATTATATGCCTGTTAGGAGAATCAGAAGGACACCGCCCAGAATTGTCATTTTCATAAGCCACGCTAGAAGGGGAAGTGCATTTTAAGGGTGCCTCCCCGACTCCTGTCTAGGGCTCGGATGGGCGGAACACGTCCCAGCGCTAAAACTCTTCACAGCAAACACCACAAGGCCAACGCGATGCTTTCATGTTTTAAATGTGAAAACAAGGTTAATCGCGGACCTGAAAGAAAAGTGTGCGTTAAAATAATCTGGAAGAAAAGCATCTAACGAATGGCTTAAAGAAAAAGAGCCAAGTTTTACCATGAGGGGGTATTTAAAGTAGTCACTATCGAGGGAGCACTCTTTGGCAGCGAGAGCCAGGCCTTGTAAAATGGGGATAAAGATCTGTAAGAAAAAAAATAAATCAGAACTGTAAGTTCAGGAAAACGTAAGAACAGGAGGCATGTTAAATAAAGTGCCAAATCTGAATGCCCAAGCATTTCCACCTTCCCCAGGGAAAACCTGTTTTGTTTGTAAAGGGGTCTAGTATCTAGCGATGGTGTGTGGCTCTGTCCTTCGACGAGGCTAACCACAAAGTAATATAGCTGAATTTTCCAGAAGTAACAGGATTCGGTGAGTCCTAATTCTCTGGCAGGACTCCGAGGGACTCAGCAGAAACTCACAATTTTCGAGCCTGTTCTAGGAGTCCCCAAGGGGTCCTCACCTTATCAACTCAATTCTGTACATCTCAGCAATGAATAGGTTTCTGATTACCAAGCACCTGTAATCTGTACAGAAGCTAGACTAAATGTTCCAATATTTTCCCAGCTCTATCAGTATCTTGAAAAAGTCTTTGCTGCCGCTCTCCCACCTCCATCTGATTCTTCTCATCTCTCCCTATTTATTTTGAAGAGAACAAGAAAAATAAACCTGTAATGGATCTTAGTATCGTGATATTAACTTTAATTATGCAGAGTAAAAAGACGGTTGATAAATGTTGAAAATATAAAAGAAAACTTGATTAGAATGACTTACCTCCATGCGTGGTATAATTAATACAATAACGTTGAGATCAGAGCTTAAGGAGGGCACCTATATTTATTTTTACACGTTTATCACTAATGCCAGGGCACATTATCACCACGTAAGATCTGCTCAGTACAACTCATCTTCAAATGTCACAACGCGCTCACTGATTGACACACTTAGGGAGTTGGCCGGGATTCCAGACTAATAACATTAAGTAGAAAATGGTATGAACAACAGCTGACAATCCAGATGCCAACACGCTGAAATGGGAGTATTCTATAAAGCCACTAGAAAATCTGACAAATTCCCTCTCCTACTAATTTCGTCCCATTGTATCAAGCAGTTTCATTTAAGGAGCACAGGATTAAAAAAAAAAAAAAAAAAAAAGTACCCTGGATTACAAAGTGCCCGTGGAGTGTCTTGAGATAAAAAGACAGTTCTGGAAAAGATGGTTCTAGTTTCTGCAACTCAAACTATCAGGGTAGAAGTAACGTGCTGTTGGAAGCTAGCTAAACACGGACAGGTGAAGCTTAGGTGTGGGGTCGGGGAAATGACAAAATTACAATCAAGAAAAAAACAAAACTGAAGTTCCCAAATCACCAAAAATAAATTTCACAACTGGTCACTAGAAAACTCTCAAACTTGTCCCCCAGAATGCTATCATATTTATCCTTCTAGTAGAGTTATCCTTTTCTGCAGGTAGGATTTAATTTACGGTAGACAAGGTATTTTTAGGTATAATATTTTTCAAATAGTCAAGCATTATGGTATTTGTGACTTACGTATTTTTATTTTTATTTTTTGATGGATTTTATATATGGTGTATGTGTGGTGTTTATGCGGTATATGTTTGTTGGTGATTCAAAGTCCACTCACTCATCATTTATTTCTCTCTAGAAAAAATACAAGGTAACTCGTAAGACAGAGGAAGTGTTCGAGACTGAGTGGCAGAAAAGGCATCAGAATGCTGTGATTAAAAAGCAATAGTGGTTGCACAACACTGTGAATGTACTAAATGCCACTGAATTGGTTAATTTTATGTTATGGGAATTTCATCTCAATTAAAAAAAAAAAAGAGGTCACTGCGTTAACTCTGTGTAAGTTTCTTTAGAATAAAATAGGGACAGTACCCCTGTCAGCTGATCACTGGGCTGATGTTATACCTTTCTATTTTTATTAAATGTTTTTTAAAGTTTATTTATTTATTTTGAGAGAGAGGGAGAGAGAGGGTATGTGTGAGTGCAGAGGCGGGGCAGAGAGAGAGGGAGAGAGAATCCCAAGCAGGCTCTGCACGGTCAGCATAGAGCCCCTCACAGGGCTTGAACTCATGAATCGTAAGACCATGACTTGAGCCGAAACCAAGAGTCGGACGTTTAACTGACTGAGCCCCCCCGCCACGCCCTTGATCACTGGGCTGGTTTTATATAGCTAAAGCTACTCTGGGTTCCTCAAATGAGGTCTCGTAGAAGAGGAAAAGGAATCTAATTAGTGCACATCGCACACACACCAGAGTGTGTGCTTGAACCTCGCGAGACAGCTATTTATTTTCAACAGAGTTCGCTTACCTTTCTAGAGAAAGAAAGCTCACTATGCTGCGTTAAGTATTCCTGCAAGTCAACAAGACCATCATCCAAGGAAAGTACTCGAGGAATTCCAGACACATCCAAGGAAAGTACTCGAGGAATTCCAGACATAGTCACAATACTAACTGGGAGCTTGGCTCCCGGATTCATCCTTTACTAATATTTGGGAAGCTGGTAAAACACAATTCCTGAGATTTCAAAGGCCTTAAAATTAATAGTGACAAATAATACTAGGTATTAAAATAGATGACAAGGAATCCTATCAATGACAGCTACTCTTTCATGATCACACAGTCTACTGTAAGAAAATGTCTTAAAAATCCCTCCATCAAGGGATGTGGCTTGTGTGAAAGTTGCTGTGGCAAAGTGTTCACAACACAGGCCGGAAAACAACCACCAAGAGCGATGCCAAAGTTTCACCATGAAGAGACCTTTGAGGCTAAATAAATAGCTTTATTACAAAACATCCCCTATCTGCATTTTCACTTGACTTCACATGGCGAGATATAAAAACTGTATGACTACTTAATGAGAGAAGTCATTAGCAAGACATGAGATCTCATTCCCAGTTTAGTGGTGAGAAGACAGAAGATTCTATGGGTGTGCAGACTGCCACGGAGCTAGTTTAGTCACTGACTTACTGATCTTTTTCTGTAAACTCAGTGAACTAATTTCCAATATGACTCGACCGGCAAACGCACATTGTGTCTCATGCTACCTCTCGGTATTCTTGTGTTAAAAGAGCCTTGGAATCGGGGACTGGGCCTGCTAGTGCTTCCCTCCCATGGCACTAACGCACTGTTTAAAACACTCGATGCTTGACTGACTGAGGTGGACAAATGATTGGAACAATGCAGCTGTCAATCCAATCATCTCAAGAGAGAAAGCGTCCGACTTCGGCTCAGGTCACGATCCTGCGGTTCACAAGTTCGAGCCCCGCGTCAGGCTCTGTGCTGACAGCATGGAGTATGCTTCAGATTCTGTGTCTCCCTCTCTCTCTGCCCGGCTTCCCTGCTCACACTCCAAGTATCTCTCTCAAAAATAAATAAAACATTAAAAAAAAAAGAAAGAAAGAAAGCTCAAGTAGAGCTCTCTGAGCAAATAATGCATGCAGGTCACAGTCAGAAACAGAAGTCTCCAATATATGGTGCCTTTAGAAATCAGCACAGGAGCTCCTTGGCTAAAAGCTTCGGTAACCAACTCACAAACCCTCACCTGCTTGAACACTTCTTCGTCCTGGTGAGTGGTTCTCACCAGCTCCTGCATGAAGCCATACGGGAGATTCCGGCAGAGCATATACGGCACCAGGAAGGACGGCTGGAGCACGGACCTGCCAACCCACGAAAAGACAAGGACTGTGATGGCTCAGCTCCTCACTGGGTGACAACACGACACACGGGCTGTCACGTCAGCGGAAGTGTCCAGTCAAAAGTCAAACTTGGAATCTCCCAAATACTCTACGTAACGGTTTTAGGCAAAAGATCACCTTTCCCATTGTTAATAATCCCTTTTTGGTCTTTTTAGCGAGAGGCTATGGAAAGTTTCAAAGAATCCATCATCTTTTCCTACATTCGACCCTTTAAAAATAAAGCAGTACCCCCGAAAAGGAAGCCTTATACATCTCTTTTACTTGTTTATGTCTCATCCAGTTGAAAAGAAAAGATCAGCAGTAGCTGAGGACTTTTTAAAAACTCTTATTAATTTTAATAGAATTTTTTTTTAATGTTTTGGTACATGTTTAACCATTTCCTTCTCCTTTTTTTTTTTTTTTGTTGTTGTTTTTGAAGTTTATTTATTTATCTCTACACCCAACATGGGGTTCAAACCCACGAGTCTGAGATCCAGAGTGTATGCTCCACTGACTAAGCCAACCAGGCACCCCCTTCCTTTTCCTTCTTTGTGACAAGTTTCAAAAACATACGGTTATGGTACAGAAAATAACAGAACAACATCCAGAACAAATAAATGTTGTAACTTTGCCATTTTTAACTTAGATATTTCTGCATCATGTTTCCTTCAGATATTTTTCAGAAAATACATGAAATCTGCAAATACTTTTATTGAACTATATTGAACCTTTATGGGACCCTCAGAAACAATCAGTGAATAATGGAGTATACTTTGGTGATTCCCCAATTAACTATCCTACCATTTTTGCTTATCACTGAATAACAGAAAGCGATTGTATGATATACGGAAAGCGATGACCTACACACTTTTCCAAGTACCTCCCCTGATTTCAAGCAGCTGCTGTTAAACTAAATACTCATTTCCTGCCTTGACGTTGACGTATTTCAACAATGGTCTATGAAGAAAGCAGACAGAGAGTGGCCTGTTTTCTTTTCACACTGTTTCAGAGAAGGGAAGGGACCCTAGCGGTCACCTAGTCAAAGTGACCTCAACAAAGTCACCGCTTTTGTTTTACAGGTGAGAGGGCGCATTATCCAAGGTGGCGCAAGGTGGCTGGGCAGCCTGACGTCTGCTGATGCACAGGGTCCTCTCCCTGTTAACAGGAGCAAGTACGGTTCTGCCCACCTTGGCTGTGTGAGGGAACCTTGTAGAACTAGCGCGGTGTGGGATATGCACTGTGAGCGGATGTTGCTCAGAAGCTGGCTGACCGCTGGCTGGCTGCACATCTGAAATGAAAGGCGCAGGTTAGGGCTGCACAAACAAGAGAATGCTGCACTGCTGAAAATTGACAAGAGTCAGAAGAGATCGCTCTCCAGGAAACGGCGTGTTTTTCTCTTGCTTTACTCACAATGAACCAACCAGAGTAACCCTAACCTCCAAGTGTGCTGCCTCCGCTGAAATCTACGGTCGGAGAAGAAAGAGCAGAAGTGCGGGGCGACCAATGGGGGATCGCACAGATGTGCGCATGCTCTCTGCTTTTGCTATGGTGACGAGCAACAAAGCCCGGGGAAGCCCTTCCCAAGCATAACTAACAGGTGGACAAGAGGACTAGTTTGGAAAACTAGAAGCAGACAGTGAACTGGGAAGGAAATAATAATAGAGTCTGCACGAAACAGCAGAGAAAGTATAGCTTCCAGAGTTTAAAGCCAATTTTGTAATTTTTATGTGATTACGGACAATTAATGTCCCTGAGGCTCGTTTGCTTACCGAGACAGTAAAAACAACACCCATCTTACACTAGACTACCCTGAACTCACTAAACAGTGAGAAGCTGAACTACTGTAGACCTCGCACAGTGTTGGCGCTCCATAAACGCGGGTGATTATTACACTTGCGACAGGTTCTCGGAAATTATCGGGGAAATTGTAATTATCGGAATTATTGTTAAGTCGCTGGAGGCAATGGCACTTGCCCCCATCACTTCTTCCTTCCACTAGAATGTGAGTTCCGTGAGGGTAGGGATCTCCGTCTGTTCTGTTCCCTAATATACCTCGAGCTCCTGGTACGGTGCCTGGTGCATATTGCATGCTTGAGAGCCATTTTCCCGACCGAATAAATGAACGTTCCTTGGAAGGGCGGGAGGGATGATTATTTATCAAAAAATAACCAGGTTTTTGTGGGTTTTTCAAATGCATCTATTTCATATTACCTTTGGTGCTTTTTTTTCCTCTATTCCAACTCGGTCAAAACACTCGATGAGGTAGTTCAGCATGTCTGTCTCCTTGCAGGTCTCGATGGTGAAATGGTCACTGTAGGAATCCCAAGTACCTGTCCCACCAGAGGCTCCCAAACTTTGGAGAAGAGAAAAGAAAATCGATGATTCTTATCTCTTCTCGGAATCGATTATTTTTGCTAGAGTCTGCATTTCTGTAGCAGAAAGCCTGTTAGGATCCCTGCACCCAGGACAAAACACAGACACCCATGCAGCCAAGCCTGGAGCTGACCTCTGATTTCACCTGCTCCAAGGCCAACAAGAGTAACTCTTAGTAAACATTTTACTGACCTAAGAAGAGAGTTGGATCAGAAATCCGACTTCTTATCTTTTTGGGAACGGCAGCTTACAAAGCCAGGAGGGCTAAGAACGGCCACCGTGTGCCAGGCATCTGAAGGGATATCACATGTACTAAAACCAAGCTGGCCGGCTCCACTCGGGCACACTTGTAAGTTGAAACCAGACTATGCTACTGCTGTGATCAAACGCTTCGGGAGTGAAGTGACAAAGACTAACAGAATACCCCTCGTGACTTCTGCCATAAATCTCAAAGGCCTTCACCCACCATTTGGCAATAGGACCAGAAAAGGAAATCTGTCCAGTTAGAGAAGGAAACATAAAAGTATTTGTTATGAACACAAAAACTTCCAAAACTTTCAGCGACAGAGGCAAGGGAGTACAGTAAAAAACAAACGAAACAAAAATCCTGCACTAGGAGTATCGAAACTTGCGTTGGATCCCAGCCGTACTGCTTCCTGATTGCCCGAGCCTAGAACCAACCCCATCCCATCAGCAGCGAGGCTTGAAGTGAGAGCAAGTGGAAGCGTTTTGTAAATCAGAAGCAGGATACGACACGAAGCACTGTTATGATTGGTCGTAACTGTTCTCTGAGACCAATGCCAAACACTGTCTCAGGGGTTGGGTGTGGGGAAACTAAAGAACAGATCGTCCATCGGCAAGTCACATACCAAATCTGATGTTTGACTCACAGATTTCTTTGATCCCCACAAAAGACACACGGAGAGTAATCACGGCACAGGGAGAGGGCAGAAATTTGGAGGTGAAAAGGAAATGAGAAAAGATAGACTTAGCCCCCAAAATTATATAGGAAAGATGATAAAGGATGGGAAAAAGATCCCAAACTGGAGACCCAGCCTCCTTCAACTGGGGCAGACAATTAAAGGCCAGAAACCCACAGGACCAACAGGGGTTGAGATATAAACAACACGCTATGCAGACAGGTGCATATATATACATAACTAATTTTGGAATATATATGTAATTGACCTTAGAATTTCAGAAAAATCCAGTTGATCCTTGAACAACACAGGGATTAGGAATGCCACTTCCATGCATTTCACTTTTGACGCCCCCAAAACTTTGCTAACAGCCTACTATTGACCAGAAGTCTTACTAACAACAAAGCAGTCGATTAACATGTCATTTTGTATGTGTATTATATACTGTATCCTTACAGCATATTCTTAAGTATTACTCTTAAGCTAGAGAAATGAAAATATTAAGAAAATCATAGGGAAAATACATTTGAGGTATACCATACTGTATTTACCAAAAAAATCCACACATACGTGGGTCAAACCCTGTTGCTGAAGGGTCAAGTGGATACATAACTGACCTTGGAATGAAAGTATGATATTAACATTAAAAAGATGAAAACAATGCCAGTTTTAAATCCAAGGCTTTCAGCCCAGAGTCTACAAATCTGAATTCCTACAACCTACTCTACAAGTCTGACAGAAGGGAAGGAAATAGAAAGCAATGGGAGAAAAAAAAAGAAAAAAAAAGCAACCATAAGAACAAAACAGAAAAACCCACCCACAAATATAATATAAGAGATGAATCCCCAGAAGTAGGAGAAAAAGAGCTATTTTCTTTTTTTATAGATGTATTTTTAATGTTTATTTCTGAGAGAGAGAGAGAGAGAGACACAGAGTGTGAGCAGGGGAGGGACAGAGGGAGAAGGAAACACAGAATCTGAAGCAGGCTCCAGGCTCTGAGCTGTCGGCACAGAGCCCGACGCGGGGCTCGAACTCACAAGCCGTGAGATCATGACCTGAGCCGAAGTCGGACGCTTAACCGACTGAGCCACCCAGGCGCCCCGAGGGCTATTTCCGTTACCGCACCGTTTTAGTTTCAAACTAACTGCAATTCTTTCTTCGTCTGTCTGATGTTGGTGACTCAGTGACTAGGTTACTCCCTGTGCTTCCAAAGATGAACTTTACCAACACAGGCTTTACCTACACACAACTAAGGCTAATCTTCCTTTGAGTGGCTCTTGTGGAAGAGAATGAAAACAGACCATCCTCCTGTTTAAAACGAAAAAGTTCAACTATACAATTTCCTTGATAACCAGACCCAAGATTTTCACGTTTTTACATTTCTGAAATGAAAAGCACCTCATATTTGATGTCGATAGGTTCTTGCCAGTTGCAAGGGGTCAGTGTGACCCAGTTCACATGGAAGTCATGCACTGAAACTGGGTGCTGTGGGTTCCATTCTTAGCCAACGCCTGCCATTTAATTTTAACTTCAATGTGAACACCTCAAAGCCAGCTGAGGTATCTCCACGATGATCTCACTAAGATCATGAAAAGCAGCGGTGTATGTAGAAGATCGCTCGTCTTATGCCGAGCAATGCGAACAAAGGCGCTCAGAATACATTAGAGAATTTTCAAAGCTAAAAGAAGCGGCTACGTTTTGGTGATCATCGGTCAGACACCAAGTGACACTTCAGTTGACTTTTTAAGAAGAGAGGAAGACCAAAAAGTGAAACAAAATTTAACCGAACTGGAACTGTAGAGAAAACTCCAGTACTTGTCCATATATCACAAATTTTAGAATCAGTCCTAAAGTAAACCATGACCCTAGCAGGAAAGGCAGCCAGTCCCAACAATGCTACACAGAGGTCTCAACGAGCAAAACCGACAGGCTCCTCAGGTTCCAAGTGAAAGCGCTGTACTCACATTTTGAACGCGACACTGAGGGAGAGAGAAAGTGGTGTCGTGTTTATGTGCATACGTTCAGGCTACCAATAAACATCTTTAAAGTTTTCAAATAACATTTCACTTTTTTCCCTAAAAAAAATCATCCCAGAATTCGTGATGCTTTTACAACTGTGACACGTGGAATGCCACACTGGAAATACGTCACATTTAAGTCCTACAAGTTATCTACAAAGTTACACTGCCCTCTGGGAGGATTTACGAGCCATTTTCTGATAACTACATCAACAGTCCAATTGAATGTAACTACTCTGCATCACAGAAAGACAGCTGAATGCTTCTGAAAAGCCAATGAACATCTTCCTGGGGAGTCACGCATGCGTTAGGTCTGTGCAAATCGAATCCCATTTGAAAGGCACCAAGAAAAGTGTTCCTTAAAAGGATTCCACGGCAGTTTCATTTTTTTCTATAACGCACCCTCCTATTTACTCATTTTTTGGAATGCAGACTTTAGTGTTTTGTGTTTTCGCACTGCAAGGCAAAGTCAGAGCTGTACAGGTTCGAGCAATGTCAATTCATCGATGTCCCTTCTGTATGGCAGGCACTGTCGTAGGCTCTGGGGGCAGCACACTAACTCGAACAGATCAAGACCCTGCTCGTGTGGTGAGCAGGTTCTAGAGGGGAACGGTCCAAAACAACATAGAGACGCCACGAAGAAAAATAAAAGCAAAGCATGGTGACAGAGACGGGCAGGAAGCGCGTGCGTGTATTTTATACGCTGTGTGATATGACCCTCTGATAAGACAGCATGCACACGGAGACCCGAGGGAGTCAGCGGGGAGCAAGCCACGCAGCCCTCTTGGAGCAGGCCATCCAAAGAGAGGAAGTAAGTGTGAAGGCCTAAGGCGGCGGGGAATATGCCAAGTGAGGTCAAGAACGGGGTCGTGAGCAGCAGAGGGCGGAGGCAAGTGGAGGCACGTGAGGTTAGAAAGGAGGAATGCACGTGTGTGTGCGCACGTGGGTGTACATGAGACGAAGGGTCTCGTGCACCAGGGCGAGGCTTTGGGTTTTACTCCGCACGACAAGGGACGTTACCGGAGGGTTTGGACACAGACATGGTGGAACCATCTCCATGTTTCGTTGCCAAGGGGTGATGTAAACGTCAACATTTTTCACTACTTGCTGATTTTCCCTTTCTCTACTCACACAGGTTCACGACTGTCAAAATGTTCTCTCCTTCGCTGAAACATCTAAGCAGTTAAAAACAGATTTCTTTCCCATCATCAATTTCCTAGGATACAATCGGAAAAATTCTCCTCAGAGGAACCGCTATGTTCTCCTTATACAAGATGCTCTCGCTCCCCGTGTCCGCTCCGACAACAAGCAGATCCTAATTCCTATAGCTCTCTTCACAGAGGGCTATAGAACATCACGGAAGGAGTGTTTTAGCTTTCTCTCTTTCAAATTTTTAAAAATGTTTAATTTTGAGAAAGAGCGTGCCTGTGCTCTTCGGGGGGGTGGGCGCAGAAAGAGGGGGACAAGACGATCCCAAGCAGGCTCCGTGCTGACACCAGAGAGCCCGATGCGGAGCTCGAACCAAAGTGAGACACTTGGCCAACTGAGCCATTCAGGCGCCCCAGGA
This sequence comes from Panthera uncia, assembly GCF_023721935.1. Taxonomy (NCBI): domain Eukaryota; kingdom Metazoa; phylum Chordata; class Mammalia; order Carnivora; family Felidae; genus Panthera; species Panthera uncia. Next base: position 97,566,648 of record NW_026057585.1, read on the forward strand.
ATGTTTCACCGTTCTTAAATTAGTCCTTTTCATCACCACTATAGATAATGAGCATACGAATGTATTCCCAACTATTTCCAAAAACATTCTTAACGCGTCAACTCCAGCATCAACTCCACCGGGCAAGCAGAAGGGGAGACAGATGCGGCCCCTGTTGATTCTTTCCTCTATGACGTTAACATCACTGGGCAAGAAGTAGGTGTTGAAATTGCTTACTTCGCAGTAAACAAAATTCTGGGAAGATCAATTAGAAAGGGGGAGAAAGAAAATAACTACTTATTTCCTGATCACTCACACTAACAAGGTTTTTTATGACCTCTTCTTGGTTCTGACCCCACAAGCATTCTCGAGTTCCTCTCCATGTGCTTTAATCAGTTACCTTTTTTTTTTTTTTTACCCCTCCTTTCACATTCTGTTTGAGATCTATTCAAAAACTCGAAGTTGCCAAAACCTGGAGAGATCAGATTCTGTTTTAACAGCCAGCAAAGGACCTGCCAACTGAATGGAATTTTGTAATTACCGAGGAAAATGTTGGTGCTTCCTTGCCAAGGAACAGAGTAGAAGCATAAACACTGGGCAGCGAAATAACTAGTATGAGGAGCAAGAACGACCCAGGTCCTATTGCGAGTGGGGGTGAGGCAGGTGAGTTCTGGACTCGGGCCCTGCCACGTATCCAGTTATGTGACTGACCTCCCTGTCCCCACGTTCCTTACGGCAATTGGGAGGGCCGCTGAGAGGATAAAGGGATAATGCGTGCCGTGTGCTGGCTCAGGGTCTGGCACACGAGTCTCAGTAAGTATCTGGAGCTATTATTACACAGTCCGTTCTTTCTCCTTGTGGCCACAGAATCTAGATCAGAGACAAGGTCGGGATGCTGGGAGTGCAGCGCTAGTGAAAGCAGCACACAATCTGAAATCTTTGTGAGAGCACGCTGGAATTAAACAGACCAGGGAGAGACAGCATTTCTCCTACAATTTACAGTAAGACAGGTAACAAAGCACTTTTATCATGTATGGAAACTGACTCCTAAAAAGGATGCCTGCTCGGGGGCTCAGATGGTTAAACATCCAACTTTGGCTCAGGCCATGATCTTACGGTTTGTGAGTTCGAGCCCCATGTCGGGCTCTGTGCTGACAGCTCAGAGCCTGGAGCCTGCTTCGGATTCTGTGCCTTCCTCTCTCTCTCTCTCTCTCTCTCTCTCTCTCGGCCCCTCCCCCGCTCGTGCTCTCTGTCTCTCTCTCAAAAATGGATGAATAAACATTAAAGAAAAAAAAGGATGCCTGCTGCATTACTGTAATCGGGAAGTAGGATTTTATCTACGTGAAAAAGACACTTCTACCTTTGGGAAATTTACTTGAGAAAACAGTAATATAATGTTCAACCTAATACAAATATCAACCCTCCTGAATCAATATTCAACCCTGCACCCACACTCCTTTCTCTCTTTATATACTCTCTCTAATGATTCTTTTGAACACTGTCAAATTTAATGAAGTGTACCTAACTCCTACTGCTGTCTCTATTTATAGCCTGGAGTTATTTTTGAACAGTGCTGGGCACAAATACCAAGTCAGTCCAGTGGAAACTTCGATTTCAGAGCAAAATTCTAAGACAATGAGTCAGAGGTTCAGAAAGAAGGTGCTATTATATTTTCTTGCCCAAAGTCACCTAGAACCCCAAACAGTGTTTTCAGGGTTGTCAGGGGGGTTTTCAGGTTTTCAGGGGGGAACGAACAGTCAGCAGCATCGTGAACTGTGTTTTAGCCTCTGCTGCCATTCCAAAGGCCGTCTAAACAAGGGTCTAGCTTCGCTGAGGCCAAGGCGGTGACTGGTGAAGTTGAAGGCTAGAAGTGAAACCAGATTCACGGTTATAACAGACAGTGTGGCCCAACATGCTCTTAGACAGACTGACCGTCAGACAGAGTGGGGGTGGAAAAGCAGGGGGGGGAACAGACACGCACACACACACACACACACACACACACGCCATCCCGGCCCCTCTGCCATTCGTGAGTAGCAGCAATCCATGCAACTGTACGTAAGAAAACATGCCTCACGGAAAACATGTTGCTCGTATCCGGCAGCTCACAAGAACACTCGCGATAGGTAAACAAAGGGCCCGTTTCTGATCTCAGGGTGGGTGAACTTGACAACCGACCTTTAATCTGCTGCTTGTATTTCTGACCAATGATTACGCGTAAGTCTTCCTCTAAACTTACCGGGCAACAATGATGAGGGTGTTCCTAATGTGCCACTTTACCCCGTGATGAGGTCCTACCACCTCGGTACATGCAGGTTTCCCAGTCTTAACTCTCCCGACTGCCTCATCTGACCCTATCCTGTCTAGACTCAAAGCACACCCCTAATGAGGGCTCACAAAAGTTAGTTCCTAAGCACCTAGGCACATGCAGGGGTGAGACTCCATTCCTCTGATACCTGGACCCAAACTGGACACAAGAAAACTCATCACCACCACCACCACCTTCATCATCACCATCATCACCATCATCATCATCTTCTTCATCGTCATCACTACTGTCGCCAGAAAGCGCGAGGAAGAGGAAGGAGAAAGGATTGTCGTGCATGCTACCACAACAAAAGCAAAAAAGGTCATGAGGGAACAAAGAAAAAACAAGAGATGGAAAGCTTTTGCAACTCCTGTCCCTTTTAAATTAAACATTACGCTGAAAGTTCTGCCTGCTGACATGCAGGAACACCATTCACCCCCATCGCATCAATGCACAGGTGCGTCCGAGAGGGGGCGGGGGGCACTGGTTAGCGGAATGCTGACGCCGCTTCTTCCTGAGAGGCTCGAATCAGAGCGTCAAGGCACAAACACCGGCCCAGCCGCAGCGATCGGGGGTGAGGGGCACCAGCCCAGACTTGCTCCCACCACCCCCCGGGCTGGCCGCATTTCAACTATGATTGGCAACAGTACAGAGAGCTGAGAGGGGCTCCCACGAGCCCCAGCTCTCGCCTACAAACTGCCCCCAGCCTCTGGAATTCATTTGTGATGAGGACTGACAGGTGAGCTAGGTTTCAGAAAGTGAAGCGACTTCTTGTTGTTGGTTTTTCTCTTTTTCTTTTTTTGGTACGGTCAGGAGGAAGAGCGAGGGGCAAGAAGAAAGGGACACACAACGGAGCACCCACACTTTCTACAGTTAGCAAAGCCTGGCAGAAGCGAGGAGTCCGGGCGCGAGCCTACCGAACTAGTTAGACACGCGGGTTAATAACCCCAAACGGAAAAACACACGCAACTGAGGTCAGTGTCACACGCCAGTTCTTTCAAACCGAGTTAATCGCCTCTCCCTGCACTGCAAACACGCACCCAGCTCTCCTGCTGAATAAATAAATACCTAGGAGAGGTCCTTAGGGATGAGGGGCGTCTGCTCGAGGCACTGGGCGAGGCGGCCAGTAAAGGTGGGCCCAGGCTGGAGGGTCTCTGGCTGGGAGAGCTGGCAGGCACTGCTTGAGGGCTACTAGCGAGGGCAGGGCGGCCGGGCGAGCTGGACAGAGTGGAGATGCCTGGGGACCGCGGGGCAGAAGCGGAAGGCCCCCACGGGTGGGCGACCGTGTAGGGGCGATACCGTGGAGAGGAGGGCTGGCTCCCCGCGGCGGCCCCCGAAGCCGCCCCGTGGGGACTGAGGGTAACGGAAGGCGCAGCCGGCTGGCTGGCTGCACGGCAAGGGGACGAGGCAACGGACGGGCTCGGCACCGGCACCGAGCTCCAGAAACTCGTACTGGGAGCGGGGCTCGTTTCATAGAGGCTAGAGCAGTTGAGAAAGAGGAGAAAGGAGAGAAAACGGAAGACAAACTTGAGGTAAACAGCTGCAAAGGAAAATCTCAAGCTCTGAAAGAGTAGTGTGATTACACGCCAAGTGTACGCGTCTTTCAGACTCATCTACATCATTAGAATCGAACTGCTGTACGGATCTAGAGGCTACATTTACAACACGGTAAAGCCCTCTTCCCAAGGATTAATGTACGATATATACAGCCATTTATTTCCAAAATTTACCAAGAGCCTAGCCATGGGAAGCCAAACAGACCAGCGGAAAAGACCACACCTCCTGCAATGGCTAAATGCGTCCACCCACATACAATACATGCCATAGTCTGCAGGACAAAGGCCCATGAGGGAAGAGTCCCTTCTCTTACATACTTCGTGGCTGTTTTACTACCAATTAGATATGCGAAAGGAACCACACTGACCTAGACAACGAGCTGGCACCGAAGGAGCCCACACCGCAGAACATGGGGCTCGCTCCTGGGTTGGAGCCGGTAGTTAGCATGAGATTTCTGTCCGGGGACCGAGCCGCCGCAATTGGCTGCGATGTGGCCGTCAGACTGGCAAATGGATTTTCATCTCTAGTCTGGGTAGACATCATTAGCACTTCCATTAAAATCTGGCCAATCAAGTCCTTAAAATCGGAGAACACTGTTGGAAAGGCAGAAGAAAGAAGAGGTTACACATGGTTCCTCATATACATAGGCAGTCCTTGAATAAGCCACATTAAACCAGAGGTTCAGCGTGGCAACCGGAATGGATTCTGGAGCAGTACAAGGACATCAGTAGAAAACCCGGTGAAATCCAGATGAAGTCTGGAGTGGAAGTAATAGTAAGATCTTAGTCCTGACAAATACATTGTGGTTACATAAGATGTTAACGTTAGGGGAAACCTAGGTGAAGGATATACGGGAACTCCCTGCACGGTGTCTAAAACTCTTCTGTAAATCTAAATATATTCCAAAATACAAAACTTATTTAAAAAAAGAAAGAAAACTGGAGTGTAGCCAATGAGAATCACTGTTGACATACATTTAACTGTAAAAAGAAGCCACTCCCAAATACAGGTGTCTATTTATCATATACCGGAAACAAAGCTGGGTTCGTATTTCTTCACCGACGTATGTTTTATGTACAGTAAAACTATCAAATGCGAGGTTCAAAATATTTTATGAAGGGTCTAACATTTAGTCACCATCTGGCTTTCCGGAGAAAACTCTATTTTCTAACTTTCTCCTTAATTCTCTGCAGCTCCCCAATGCCTTACTGTAAGTCTTTAGATACATTTTATATATCACTAAATAGATAAAAGTTGTAACCGACATAAATCTTGTCTGATTTGGTTATTAAAAATTATCACTCATATATGCACAAGACAGATTTAAGAATCTTAAGATTTCCGGTAAGAATAACAAGTGGCAGGGATAGAAACATGCAGGTGCTAAGCGTGTCTATGACCCGTTAATAAGAAGATCCCAGTAAAATCAGAAGTACACTACGTGTCTGCCAGGAACACAGGGGACTTTTCTCGCCATGGAAGATGGGCAGCGCAGAAAAGGGAAAGATGATCTTCTGTGCGCTCATTTAAAGTAGATCTACTGAGGAATTATTAAGAGCCTTCTGTAGAAGGCACTAGCACTATATCAGTGAGCAAGACAGACAAAAATCCCTGCCACCGGGGAGGTTATATTCTAGTGACAGGCAAAGGCACACTACCACACCACCCCTCTCTCTTCTGCATTCCAAATGACTGCTGTGAAGAAGAGTGACAGTGCCCTTTAATGCTGGTGTCTTGCTAAAAGCTTTATTAATTTGCTATACGAGTGCGGTTTAGGGTAGCCTCTTAAAATAGAATCCTGGAAACAGCAAAATATCAATATGTTCTATCTTCTGAAGCAATTCAATCAAGTTAATGTACTCCACTGTCTACACAGGAGTTGGGAGGCACTTAAAGCAGGTAGAGGTCATACAGAGCAGCTCTCGGGATCCCTGGAGACCACCCAGTAGGCTCCTACTTCATTAGAGACATTAATAACTTCAATTCGGAAACAATGGAGACCATTAGCATATTTATACAGTTTTCTTCTAGAGAGATCATCAAAGTACAAAACCAACGTGTCAGGAAGATCAGAGGCAAGTGGCCAAACAACAGCACCTCTGATGGTCAAAACTACAACCCCAAAGCAAGAGAAAGTGAATGTGGGTAATGGCCAAGGCCAAGGATCTTACATTCTTATTTTCTCGTAACAGCTGAGCTAGATTCCTACCTTCTTTTGGGTTCTGCTTAAATTGTGCAGAAAGAGAAGAAAGGAAGATGACGTCTCTGTCCCGGTCCTTCCAGGAGACACGAAAGATCTTACAGACCAGCTGTAAGGCCTGTTCTTCGGACACTTCAGAACCCGATGAAGGCTCCTTGTGGGGAAGAAGATTGGGGGGTTAATTTCAAGTAATTCATTTATGAATGAGGGGATTTTAGAAATGCATGCAACTGTTCGCCGACTGACTTGGGGAACAAGAAGCTGGTTACTATGACCGCAAAGTTGTGACACGGCGATTTCACGAGTTTACAATAGAAGCTATGGGGGTGGGCGTGGGGGGACAAAAGAGCAGAATTACCGGTAATCACCAAGGGAGTAAATGAATAAAGGAGATACCTACATCTTCTGTCTTTCCTTTTCTGAGCTCCAAAGGACCAGGTAAACATTCTACACACATAACCCGTTTTCATCCAAAAAATTCTCCAGAATTTAATGTTACCCACTAGTCTCCATCACAGATAAAATATCATATATATATAAAAGAGCTCCATAAGCAAAAAAGAACTCTGCAAAACAAAGCATCGTGCCACTAGAAGGCCACAGTCCAACAGAATCACCAAAACGGGTTGCTCAACACTCATAATTTGCTGCACAGAAAGAGATGCAATTATCTCTACCAGTTCTACACCATGACACTCCCCAAAGAAAACACTTTCTTTAAACATTTTATTTATTTATTTTTGAGAGAGAGACAGAGGGAGAGCGAGCAGGGGAGGGGCAGAGAGAGAGGGAGACACAGAATCGGAAGCAGGCTCCAGGCTCCGAGCTGTCAGCACCGAGCCCGACACGGGGCTCAAACTCATGAACCATGAGATCATGACCCGAGCCAAAGTTGGATGCCCGACCGACTGAGCCACCCAGGCGCCCCAAGAAAACATCTCTTTTGCTAAACATAGGGAACTAAGCTCAGATGATAACAAAATATAAAGACCTCGGCTTCTAAGTGCTATTGGATTTCACAACCATTTTCCTCAGAATACTACCAAAAATGTGATGACCTACTTGCTTAAGCAAAAAAGATCAACAGAAAAAGTCCAAACTACCTCTAAATGCATTCTCAGCACAAACTACATTTACTGATAAAACTATGGATCCGAAACACAAAGGAATGGAGGGATTTGACCAGACTAAAAAAAGTGAGCTACCCTTCCATTAGGGCAACCTAGGCTGTGCGTTTCTCCTCAGAAGAAAAAAAGAGAGGATTTGCTGACTTGGGGTGGCCTGCTCTAACAGACTCCACAGACATAAGAAACGAAGGGGTGTTTATTTATATTACCTGTACTAAAAACAGAAGCGAGGGTTTCATCTCTTACCAACCTTATCGCTGACGCTCCTTTTTTCTCTCCGATCGTTTTCATCAACCTCCATATTTTCGATTCCTGAATCCACATCCACCTGGGACATGCTTTAAGTACAAAAGACAAATAAGGCTTTTACCTTTTATAAATCCACCCTGTGTCATAGCTGCTGGCTGAGGGACAGTTCTCAAGTATCGATCAAAATCAGTCAGGAAAGCAAAATAATAAAGGTTCATCTTTTTTTCTGATTAACTTTTAAGAGCACTTCATATATTAGGATAGAAACACTCTGTCTCCTGTATTTGGTGGGAGCAGTGCTCCTAAGTGGTCATTTCCTTAGGCTCACTTCCAAAAACAAATTAGAGCGTATTTTCTATATATACAATCAGAGCCTTACTACAAAAACCTGGTTAAGTACAAACACCTTTTTTCCCCCACATTAAATAAAAATTTGCCCGGCACCATTTATTGAAATGACCGTCCTTGTAACACTAATATGAAATCACCTCTCACAGGTCCAACTGCAATGTATGTATGTGTCTATTTCTATTTGATAATTTGTCTCCCCCTCCCCCCCCCCAAAAAAAAAACCCATCCTATCTTACTAAAACTTCACAGTAAATCTCGGGATCTGCTAGGTCAAAGCCTGCACCTCACTATCCTACTTCAAGAGAGTCTTGGCCATTCTTGGCCTTTTACTCTTCACACATCCTTAAGAATCAGCTTCACAGACTCCTTAAAAGTCCTGTTGGCATCTTGACTAGAATTTCATCGACTTGTGAGATCCAACTGGGGAGAAACGACATCATTATGTTGCGTCTATTCATGGACAACGTATCTTTCTGCAACTGTTTAGGCCTTCTTTAAAGTCTTTCAATAAACTATTATAATTTGCTCCATAGTCTTTCACTTCTTTTCTAAACTTATACCTAGGTACCATGTATCTTTTGCTGAAACTGTGCAGGGTACCTTTTTAAAAATTAACTTGTCTGATCTCTTGTTGCTAGTACCTAGTAATATAACTGATACAGACCTCTTAGGAGCAACTTGTATACTTACACATAGGACTTACTAGGTAGAAAATAATCTCATCTCCAAATAAGAATGGTTTTATTTCTTCCACTCCAATCCTTACTTGTTTTTCTGCACTAGGTAGGGTCCCCACGTGGACCAGACGTAGAAATAGCAGCCACCTTTGTTCTTATCCCTGATTTTAAAGAGAGTGCTTCTAATTTCTCACCCCTGAGTATGAGAGTTGCTGTAGGTTCTTGAGAGATGTCCTTTGTATCAGTCAGAATAAGGTAGGCTATGCTGTGGTTACACAAACACTTGGAAACCTTAGAGGCTTAACACTCTAAGGGTTATTTCTTGCTTACGCAAAGTCTGGTGAGAGTGAAGCATCCTTACTCCATCTTTAATCTATGCCATCTGCAATACACAGCCTCCAAGGTCACTGGAGCGAGAGAAGAGAGCGACGGAGGAGGAATATCGGCTCAACTGCCTTCACCTAAAAGTGACACATGTCCCTTCCACGCACAGTCTACTGGACAAAACGAGGTACTTGGCCCCAATCTAACTGCACAGGAAACTGGAAATGCAGGGGAGCATGTGAAATATTTGCTCAACTCTGTCTCTGCCGTATTGTCCACTCAGGATGCACCTTTCTGTTTGCTGTTTGCAAAGATTCTTATCATGAAATGATGTTGGGTTTTATCAAACTCTTCCACCTACCAAGATCGTATGGTTTTTCTCTTTAATATATAATGTGGTGAATGATACTTGCAGATTTTCAAATGCTGCATGCACCCTTGCATTCCTGGGATAAATCCATGTTGCTCATATGTTACACTGATACTTTTAACTAAACTTATGATTGAAATATCTGCACAGAACTGTCCACAGATGATCGGATGTGTTTGACTGAATAAAGCTTCACAAAGGAAACATTCTAATGTAATCAGGGCCCATATCAAGAAACAGAACGTGACCTGCTGGTTCTTCGAATCCTTCGAATCCTTCCAGTCACAACTACGCTGGCCCACAGTAACCACTATCCTGGCATCTAGCCCCAGAGAAGTTCTGTCTGCTCTTTATGTGTTGCAATAGTTGGCTTGTCAGTATCTCAAGATTTCTGCAAATACGTTCACGAGCATGATTACCATGTGATTTGTTTCTTTTATATTATTCTTGTCTGGTTGTGATATTCAGGTCTCGTTAGCTTTGTAAACTGAATTGGCAAGCAGTCCCTATTTTTTTTAATTACCTGGAAAAATCTGTGTACAACTGGAACGGTAGAATTTACCCATAAAATTATATGGGCAAGCTACTTTCTTTGGCAAATTTTTAAACACTGATTCAATTCGTTTCATGGTTTTTGATTATTCAGGCTTTCTCTTTCCTCTTGAGCCCATTTTGGGAGAATTATGTTTTTCTAGGAATTTGATTTTTATCCAAATTTTCGTATTTACTTGCACGTTGCATATTTACAATTTTTCACGGAATTCTCTTTTTCAGTAACAAATATCACTGAGTGCCCCCTTCTATGCAGGCATTGTTCTAGGTGTCTGAGATGTCAATGAACAAACAAAAGAGACAATACAAGCCCTGTGTTATGGAGCTTACCTTCTCATTAGAGGGTGAAAGATCATAAACAATATATATAATAAGTAAGTAAAACGTATCATATAATGATAAATGCTACGGAAAAAATAAAGCAAAAAGAGTAGGGAAAAGGCAACGGAGAGTGCAGGACTTTCCATTTTAAATGGGGTGAGCCTCACTGAGAAATGCCACATGAGTACAAACAGAAAGGGGGTTAGCCATGCGCATATCCAGGGCAAGAGCCTTCCAAGACAAGGGTTCCTATTTTCAATACTTAGTCATATTCTCTTCTTCCTTGTTTCATTTATATTAGAGCTTTATATTTTCTCCTAAGAACCGCTTTGGCTGCAACATGAAGCTCATAATGTGTCATATCTGTTATTGTTCAGTTTCAGGTAATTCCAAATTTCTTTTTTGACCTGTAGTTAGACGCATGCTCTGTTTTAAAGATTTCCAAATGTATGAGGGATTTAAAAATTTTTTCCCCTGTATTAATTACCTAACCTAATGTCCTAGTCAGAAAACGTGATCGGTTTGATCCTGCATTCTGAAACTCTCCGGTCTTTGGATATTAGGAGAATACGCATTCTCCAACTGTAGAGTGCAAAGGATCAGATCCACCTTGTTAGCTGTGTTGTTTCATTTGTTCATATGCTTACTGACGCTCACTGTTTTTGATCTATCCATGCACCAAAGGGATGTGTCAAAATCTCCCGTTATGAGTATGTGTCACTTTCTTCTAGTTCTACTGTTACTTGCTTTATTGTTGCTGCTGTCACACAAGTATGTGTGTATACTTTGGAAACTGTTACATCCTGTTAAACAATACACAGTGCTTATGTCTAGTAGTATTTTGTGCCTTAAAGACTAATCTATTGTTTACCCCAATCTTCTCTTGTTTAGTATTTGCATGGAATATCTTTCCCTTTTCTTTCACTTCCAACAAAACGTTGAAAGTTCTAACCTACTGCTTCAGGTATGTCTTCTGTAAACCAAGATAAAGCTGGGTTCGGTTTCATTTTTAACCCGGATTGAAGCCTTTCACTGTGATTCACTGTGATTACTGACCTATTCTTCATTTCTTTTAACCGTCTTATTTTGTGCCATTTGTCTTTCCTTTAAAATTTGTGCTTCCGTCCCCCCAGACTCCCAACCCCCATTCCATATTTTCCCTTTACTGCTTTGGAAAACATACTCCGTTCCTGTTCTTTTAGTGGCCACCCCTGAAATTGTATCAAGTACCCTTAACTCAAAATCTACAAGTTGGCCAGTATCTTCACCCCTCTCCCAAGTACACAGGGACGTTAGTGCTCTAATGACCTCCCCCCGGCCCCTGCCCTTCCATGCTACCGCTATCCAGCATGTCGTACCTAACTCGTTTTTTCACTTCTCTCCCTCGATATTATTGTATATTCTGTTACCATTGTTTTACACTACCCCTGTCTGTTTAGATTTACCACGTTTATTATTCACTCACCCTTCCTTCGTGCATCTCAGACATTAGTCCCGAGATCATTTTCCTTCTTCGTCAACTACATCTGTTAACAGCTGGGGTCTTCAGAAGTGGCAGACTACCAGGATGTCTGCGTGTGTTGGTTTTCTGAATCTGTATAAATATCTTTATCTCCCCTGTGCTTCTCAGAGACTGGTGCACAAGGCTTCACAATTGCCAGTGGACAGTGAATTTACCTTCAGCGTTTGACACTATTATCCCACCATCTGACTTCCATCATTCAGACATCTAACTATCATTCTTTGGTAGACGATCTCTTTTTTCTCTCCGGCTGCACTAAAGGTCTTTTTGTCTTTGATGTTCTGAAATTTTACCATAAAATGTCCAGATATGAATGTCTCTCTGTTTCATCAGCAGGCGAGCTGCTGGGCTTTTTGAATCTGAGGATTCATATCATTTATCAACTCTAGAAAAATTCTTAGCCGTTTATCTTTTGGATAATGGCTTCCAAACCAGTAGAGGAAAACACATGGAACAAAGCGTGGTGTGGGGAATCGCTCTAAGTCTCTCTGTTCTCACCTTTTGAAATGTCTACTAGATACTGGTTGGATCTGTGTCCGTTATGCCTCTAAGTATCTTGCGTATTTTTATCTCTTTCTCTTTGAGGCACACACTGTATAATTTCTTCAGCTCTACCATTCGGTTTGTTAACTCTCTCTGTAGCTATGTCCTATCAACTGTTTTAACTCTCACATCACGTTTTCAATTTGAATTACCTTTTCATTTCTAGAAATTCTACTTGGTTCTTTTTCAAACATGCTTGGTTGTCTTTATAGCTGCTCTCCCCTTTTCATGTTTTCAGTTCCCTTTGTAATTTATTTAAACATACGTATTTTGTATTGTCCATCTGATAATTCCAAAAACCAAAAATATATAGGTGAAAAATTCTACTCTTACTGGTACTGCCATATGTTACTCACGGTGGCTTTCATCTGGCGTGTTCTTTGAGTTTTGACCATGAGTTCATACTTCTTGGAAATTTTTCTAAGGAAATTCTCTGAAGACATGACTTACGTCTGCTTCCGTAAGATGCCTTAAAAGCAGTATAGGCCTGGGTCCACTGCTAGTTCTCAGCTTGAGGCTCGTCAGACTGTACCAATAGTGTAAATCGAGGTACTAAACCCGCATGAAGTCACCCACTGGCCATGAAATTACACAGTTGACTTGATTTTTAAAAAATGTATCTACTCAGAGCAAAGGTGGTAAGGACACCATTGTTTTTACTCTGTGGGATTGATTTTCTTCTACTTCATCTTTTCCCTGAGAGTGTCGTCCTTTCGGAATTCTTATCTAAGGTGAGGCGATCTCTGATCGGCCTCCTCACCCCGACCCATCAACTTGCCGAAGCTCTGTTCCGGTGCCTCTGAACCTCTTTCACTTCATAACACACCCAGAAAATACTATTTGTCTGGTCCACTGACACAAACTGTGGGAGCTGCTTCAGGGCAGGGGAGACGGGTCCTGGCGCAGGGGGCTCTTTATTCTGCCCAAGGAACAAAGGAACTGATACCTCAGCCACTCTATTACCATTCACGGCACACTTACAGCACCGAACGCTCTGCTCTGGACATCCTGACCCTTATGGAGCTCCTAAGGCATCTGGCTTCCCGTGTGTACCCTTCCCTTCCAAACGTTTACATTTCACTGATCAGTAAAACTTGGAAGAAATTCTTAGGGACGGACATATGCTCGCCAACACGGTATATACAAAGTAAGGACATCAGAAAACATTTTTCAAAAAACTTTTTTTTACCACTTACACCATTATTTCATAAAAGACATTTCAATACAAAAAGCTAAACAACTTATAAAGAACATTTCAGAATAATACAAAGACCTATAAGCCTCACAGATCTCACGCTAATTTGCTAATAAGGACTGGTGTAAACCTCTGGGTGGACTAGAGACCGAAGTGACCGAATCTTTCCCTTTCCATAAATCCCACAGCTTATCGGACAACTGGCTTACTTTACCTTTTTTCACAAGAGACACCATCGATATCCATGCTCTGGGAACGCGAGAGAGACTGAGATTGGGTTTCAAGGCTATTGGAGGGCGAGCTGCTGAGAGAACTGACTCCTTCACTGCTCTGGCTTCGATGAGCTACTCCTAACCAGAAAAGACACGAGAAATTTAAGTTTCCTGTGAAGTAACATGAAAGCCACTTGTAATGGCAACAGTAGTCATACACAATCGGCATCCACACCACCAAAACAGTCAGCAAATGAGGATTCTCTATCGGGAGATCGTGCTAACAGTGTGACGTTAAAGTCATGGAAACATCAGCAAGAAATCAGAGTGCATCCATATACGTCGCCTGAGGTCAGCGACAGAGCTACATCTGGTAACTAAAACGGACTCCTCATCGCTTTTTCTTTCGCCAGTTCAAATATGGTCCCTGGATACAAATTAGCTACCGTGATTGTCCAGAAAAAAATCCTTGAAACGTGCCAGAAAGAAGATAAATTAATAAATGGCTATAGAGATATACAGATGGACAGATGTGTGATAAAGCAAATAGACCACAATGTTAACGGTAGGAGCTAGATGGCAGGTATGCAGGTGTTCGTTCCGAGTCTTTCAACTTTGCTGTATGCTTACGATCTGCACAAAAATGTTGACAACATGCAAACAGAGCCATCGATAACCAATGTCCTTAAATACAGATCATTCACTGACTGAACATCTCATCTGATGATGGGGAAAATAAAAACCCTGACATTGACCTTGCTTTCATGGAACCTACAGTACAGTGAACCACAGCCCTGCGTACGGGGCCGATTATTTCTCATCCGTGTCTTTGAAACCATGTTCATCCCACAGAATTTAAAAAAATACTTTAACTCTACAAATATCTTTCCACAAAAAAGTTTTACCCAGGCATTTGCAAGTGCTTTAAAAAATATATACCTATGTTGCTGCAAGGAAAATCAGACTCAGGTTAAAAAAAAAACAAAACAAAAAACAAAAACAAAAAAAACCAAAAAAACTTGAGTTGCCATTTGTAGCTAAAATAACTACCAAGTGGATAACCTTTAACCCTCCCAGCACTCCAGGAGAGTAAACCTGCCACTCCTATGTGTCTCTCTCATTGAAGAAGATCACTAAACGTTCATCCATTCTTCACAGGTTTTAACGCATCTGTTTCTTAAAGCTTCCTCGGGACTCATAAAAGAGAAAAGACACTGAATCCTGACTATTCCTAAGTAGACTCAAGGAAAATACAGAAAACATCTGATGTGGCAACAATTTGAACTAAGCTCAGAGAAGACAGTAAAACTTTAAGAATGTTTTCTTAAACATTCAAGAATGTAACCCAAAGTGAGTTCTCAGTAGCTATTTACTGAAGATCACAAAACATCCATCCATTCCTGATAGCTAGAATCAAGACACGTATCACAAGGAAAGGTCTGACATTTTTAAATAAAATTAATCAATAATAAAGTTCAGCAACTTTTATGGGATATCAGTTAAGCAGCTTTAAAATTTCTACCTTATAAAACCAGTCTTAAAATTAAACTAAGTTGTTCAAAAACACTGTGTTCATAACATAGCACACTCTTCTATGCTACGTGTACGATAACCCTACGGTAACACAGTGCCAGAGTTCACCATAGAGTCCAGGATACTGTGGTTGCGATATTTTTATAAAACATCAAGTATATCATCTGAATTCTTTTCCTGAACCCTCCCCACGGGCTCTTCACATCCTGGGTCCA
Source organism: Panthera uncia (assembly GCF_023721935.1). NCBI lineage: Eukaryota > Metazoa > Chordata > Mammalia > Carnivora > Felidae > Panthera > Panthera uncia. The sequence goes on from NW_026057585.1 coordinate 97,581,883, forward strand.
GTGGGGCAGTTCTCCCCAGAGTTTACTACGTATCGCAGTGTTCCTCGGTCTGTCCACACCCTCCAGAATTTGGGTGACCTCGTTGCGGTCTTAAACTTAAAAAAACGTACGGTGTCTTTGAATCCATATAAATCAACTACTGATTTGGCTAAAGCCAAATCGAGCAACAACACAAAATATCACTTTGTTTCCAAATCACACACACAGGCTTCTGTGGTCCTCGGTCCTCATTCTCTACCATTCCTAACTTGGGAAATCGCTGTCAGGAAGCCAAATTTCAAGGAATGGAGAACCCCGCTTCTTCATCTCCGTAAGGGCAGGTATTGAAGAATTAAAACAGATATAATCTCCGGTTCTCTTTGACGAGATTTAAAAATTTAAAAACAATTCTTCAAAAACTGAGGGTGTGTAAGTAAGCCTTGCCTGCTTAGTAAAATATGAACTACAAACTTTCAAGATGGCAGCTATCCAAACTTTTATTACTAATAAGAGCTTGTTAAAGGTAAATTATCCATTCTGTGCGGGAAGGCCATAATTTTAAAGGAAATAAGGAGGATTTTATTTCTCTAAGATTTGCCTCCCAGAACGGTAGTATTTCCTGAATGCTATTTCCTTTCAGGTATAAGCCAGACCAAGTGCCTATTTAAGCTGTAACACTAGATCTAGTCCAGTATTTTACACACACACACACACAAAGGGGCTTGCTAAATTACAGTATAAAAAGAAGCACAGAATTGCCAGAAGGTACCTTAAAGCCCCAATAAAACTGTTAAAAAGGTGTGCGGGTGGTGGGGAGTGACTTTACAATCTTAGCCATCTTCTTCTTTGACGGATGAGAATATGGAGACCTGTGAAGTCTAAGAACTTCCTTTAGCAAGTCAGAAACAGAGGCAAGATTAAAACACATGTCTCTTGACTCCAAGGAAAATGCTACTATTTCCTCTACCCCAAACTGCTGAACAATTCTTTGATCGCGGCTATTTTAAATCAAAGCTATATGTTTCTACATCCTAAAATTATAAAAGCTGGGGCGCCTGGGTGCCTCTGTCGGTTAAGTGTTCGATTTTGGCTCAGGTCATGATTTCAAGGATTGTGGGTTCGAGCCCTGTGTCGGGCTCTGTGCTGACAGCTCAGAGTCTGCAGCCCGCTTCGGATTCTGTGTCGCCCTCTCTCTCTCTTTGCCCCTCCCCCACTCGTGCTCTCTCTCTCAAAAATAAACATTAAAATAAATAAAATTATAAAAGCAAAACTTAAAAAGGTATTAGTGTTATAAAAAGAATCATTCCTTCCACTACTTATCAAAATTCTAAGGCTTATTTAACATAGATCTTGACAATGAACTAAGCTAAAAGGTTAACATTCATGGAAAATACAAAGTACACTAGTACTTTCTTTGGCCAATACCAAACTCACCCTCTCAACACGACTTATAATGAACATTTTCTACTCCATAAAACCGACTCATATATTCAGTCAGCAGCTAACTTCCTAGTGAAAACATTTTGTTCTTGTGACTAAACACAAATAAAATGAAACTTCAAACGTGTAAAGAAATATAGTGGTATCTAAAATATCGAGACAAGAAGACCAACAACTCGAATTAGAAAAATGGTTTGATCTTCTTATTTATGAGACAGAGTATTCCCTTCCTTAGTGTCAAAAGGGTGGATCATGCCAAGAATCATACATCTGGACTCAAAAGATCTTGACGGCTCCTTGGAGAAACGGTGGAGTCTACAGCTAGTGCAAAACAAAGATGGGATGAGCCTGGGGCATCTGATAGTGCCAGCAAGACAGTGCTCAAAAAAAATAAAAATAAAAGGATGACTGTGCCAAACAGAGTCGTCAACCCAAAAGAGATCCCAATGACCAAAGCTAGAACAATTTGTGTAAAATAATAAAGCAAAAATAAATAATAATTTGAATTATAACTCAAAGTACAAAATAAATATACATGAGTTCATACCGATGTATGTAAGCATTAACTTAGTAACTGGGGAGAAGGGGGTGAATGTCCCTTACAGAAGAATCCCATATAATGTATCTATGTGTAGATACTCCCCACCCCAGAAGGTAAAACTTAGCTCCCACTGCTTGAGTGGGGTAGGCTGGACTTAAGAACTCACCACTGAAGAATTGAGTCTGGAAAGGGAAAAGAATCGTTACTTCACAGTAGAGAGACCTGGCAGACTGCAGCTTAACTCGGTGGTGAAGGTCAACGTGACCGGCAGTGCGGCAGGGCCCTTTGCCTGTGTGATACTCTCCCCCCAAAACCCCACACCCCAGACTAATCATGAGAAAAACACTAGACGAAGCCAAATTAAGAGACATTCTATACAACGCTCTTCAAAACTGTCAAGAAAATGAAAAGCACAGAAACACTGAGAAACTGTCACAGACCAAAGGAGATTCATCTGTAGTTTGGTTAACAGCAGTATACCAAAGATTTTTATGGTTTCAGGTCTCACAGTTAGGTCTAGTTCCTCGTGTATTTTAGATATTAGCCACTTATCAGATACACAATTTGCAAATTTTTTCTCCCATTCTATAAGCTGCCTTTTCAGTGTTGATGGTTTCCTTTGCTTCACGGAAGCTTTTTACTTTGATATGGTCCTACTTGTTTATGTTTGCTTTTGTTACCTTTGCTTTTGGAGTCAGAGCCAAAAACCAGCGCCAAGACTGATGTCAAGGTACTTACCATAAGCCTATGCTTTCTGCTAGGAGTTTCATGGTTTCCAGTCTTACGTTCAAGTCTTTACCCATTTTCAGCTACTTTTTGTGTGGCGTAAGACAGTCCAGTTTCATTCTGCCGCATATGGCTGTCCATTTGCTGAAGAGACCGCCCCCAATGTACATTCATGGCTCCTTTGTCATAAATTAATTGACCATATATGGGTGGTCAGTTTCTGGGCTCTCTATTCTTTTCCATTAACCTATGTGAATGTTTTTATGCCAGGTCATGCAATTTTGATTACTATAGCTTTGTAACAGCTTGAAATCAGGTAGTGTGACACCTTCAGCTTTGTTCTTCTTTCTCAGGACTGTTTTGGCGATTTGGCGTCTTCTGTGGTTCTGTATAAATTTTAGGATTATTCTATTTCTGTGAAAATGCCACTGGAATTTTCATAGGGATTGCATTGAATCCACAGATTGCTTTAGCTTGGTATGGACATCTTATCAATATTAATTCTTTCAATCCATGAGCACAGAAGATCTTTCCATTTATCTGTGTCTTTTTAAAATTCTTCCATCAACACCTTGTAGTCTTCAGTGCATACATCTTCCACCTCCTTGGTTAAATTTATTCCTCGATATTTTGTTCTTTTTGATGCAATTGTAAATGGGATTATTTTATTTCTATTTCCAATAGTCCATTACAAGCGTATTGAAACACAAGAGATTTTTGTATATTGATTTTTTTAGCTGACAACTTTACTGAATTCATTATCAAGTTTTAACAGTATTTGGGTGGAGTCTTCAGCGTTTTGTACACAGAGTATCAAGTCGCCTGCAAATAGTGACAGTTCTACTTCCTTTCCAATCCTGATGTGTGGTTTTTGTTTTTGTTTTGTTTTTGCCTAATTGCCTGGTCAGGACTTCCGAAGTTGGGTTGAATAAAAGTGGCAGGAACGAGCAAACTTCTTTGGTTCGTAATCTTAGAGGGAAAGTTTTTGGGTTTTCACCCTTGAGTGTAACATTAGCTGTGGACCAAACATGCCTTTATTACACTGAGGCACATTCCCTCTATACGCACTTTGTTCAGAGTTTTTATCATAAATGGATGTTGAATTTTGTCAAACGCTTATTCTGCAAGCTCATACGATTTTTATCCTTCGTTTTGCTAATGTGGTGTATCGCACTGGTTGGCATGCAGATGTTGAACCCTCCCTAGATCCCAGAAATAAATCCCACTTGATCACAGTATACGTATGATCCTTTAGCGTACTACTGATTTTAGTTAGCTAATATTTTTGTTGAGGATTTCCGCACCTATATTCATCACGGATACTGGCCTATAATTTTCTTTTCTCGTGGTGTCCTTTCCTGATTTGTTTGGGCACTAGGGTAATGGCTAGCCCCACAGAATTGTCTGGAAGTATCCGTCCCTCTTCCTCTTCTTTTTTTTTGCGGCGGCGGGGCGGGGGTAGAGTTAGAGAAGGGTTGGTATTAATTCCTTGAGTTCACTAGTGAAGCTGTGTCTGGTCCTGGACTTTTGTTTGTTGGGAGGTTTTTGATTACAGACTCAAGTCTCCTTACTAGTAATCAGGCTATTTAGATTTTCTGTTTCTTCATGATCCCGTCTTAGAAGGCTGTGTGTCAAAATATCAGTATTTCTTTTTGTTGTTGTTTTAATTAAAACATTAGCATTTCTTAAATGCACGCCCTTAGACTCCAATCGGGAGCCTGGAGACAGATGGCGAGAAAAACCGCTAGCATATTCCCAAATCAAAAAAAGAGAATTACTTCCTGGATGCAGACCTACTATGAGCTCAACAGAGAAGAGAAATGTAAGATAGCTTTATTCAGAGTTTGCAATCTAGTTAGCAAAACAACATAAATGCACACAAAATTAAGAATGGCATGTGCAGCACAATTTCTAAGGGTTTGAAGTATCTGGAGTGAGTGTGATGGTTCCTGGAGCAGGAGCAGAGTTGCTCTGAAAACAGGAAATGAAGTTAAATGAAAGGGGGGGGGGGGGCTCATCACAGAGGACCCTGAAAGTTCCTGGACTGCATTCAGGTGCAAACAAGGAGGACTTCTGAGCAGGTGACGTGTCTGATCTCGCCTACTGAGCCATCAAGTCCCTCAAGGGATAGGAACTGCATTTTCTGGAAACCACTCTCACACACCATTTACTTCTGTGCCTTCCCTAGACTTGAGAGCACGAACTAAGGAGTGGAAGCGGCAATTTTGTGATGTTCACGTCCCACTATGTGGGCAGAGTGCTAGCGGGGAGTTTGGTTGGAGTCAGAGGCAACAGAAGCTCAAGGACCAGGTTGACCTGAATGGAGACAGAGGAGGACAAAAAAGGGATCAAGCCCAGGTCGAAACAGGAAGCTGATTCCCAGAGCTAAGAAGACGTCAGACTTCCTCCAGGTTCACAAAATAAATATCATGATCCTAGCAATAATGTCATACAATGCAGCCCATTATAATAAAAACACATACAGAACATCCTCCCCCTTTTGGTGGCCAAAATACATGCAAAACATGACCCCCTTGGGTAGCCGAAAAGTCACCCCAATGAGACGAAATGACTGTGCTGGTATAGGGCACACCAGGTACAGCTAAACCAAAAAAGATTTCAACACCACCAAGAGCCTCCCAAGCCCCGCAGATGTGAGGGGTCTCACTACAGCCCTCTGGCCTTGGGACTTGTGCCTGAGCTGGGCCTCCAGCTTGCTTCTGAATCACCCTCCAGCCCTCTCTCTCCCCCAAGTGGGGGGAGACGAAGCTATAGACCAAGTGGAAACAATAGGGCTTCTTTCTGAAGAAGAAAAAAAAGATTTAAATACTGGATTAGCAATCAACAATAGGACGAAGGGTTATAATTTTGTCACTGCTAACAGCATTCTTAGCCAAAGACAATTTATTATAAAAGCATGATTCTGATTTTGTTGAAATTTCTACAAAGGTACCACTATTAAATAACAAAGTTCTGTATCAAAACCGGAGAAGGAAATTGAAGGGAAATTGAAGACGACCACTCTGCATCAATCATCACCAAGTCCATTTTTGCCCCAGGACCTCGGCATCTGCTGTTCCTTCTGTCAGGAAAGAACACCCAACAGATAACCACTTGGTTTGCTCCCCAGCTTCATTCAGGCTTCTGTTGAAATGTCATCTTCTTAATGAGGCCTACAGTCGTCTCTACCTTAAAACAGCAATGCCTTCCTCCCTCGCCAATACTGACTCCCAACATAATTCTCTCTTTTCTCCACAAGAATTCGCGCCACCTGACAGATTTTATGGTTTTTAAACACAGTTTGTCTTCTCTTACTAGACTATATGCGACGTGACCCAGAACAGAACCTAACAAACACACGACAGGATTTAAATGCAAAGGTATGAAATAAAGGCTGCATGAACCTACAGCACTCAGTGGATAGCTGATAACAACCGATACAAACCAAAATGTAAAACAGATAATAAAACATGTCAAGCAAATTTGGAGGGTTTGGAATAACAACTATAATGGGATATGGAAGGATGTTCCCTATTTTCAAAAGTAATAATTCTGGGGTGTTTTATTTGGGGGGGGGGTGGTTATTTAAGTAGGCTCCACACCCAACGTGGGGCTTTGAACTCATGACCCTGAGATCAAAAGTCGAATGCTCTACTGACTGAGCCAGCCAGGCACCCCAATCCTGTTTGTTTGTTTGTTTGTTTGTTTGTTTGTTTGTTTGTTTAAGGCAGAATTTTCACAGTCAGATAAACACTTGTGTGAAATTCTCCAAAAAAAACCTGACACCACAGAGTTGGCAGCGGGAGGCAGAAACTACCTGTGCCGCACCAGCATGGAGATCTCCACACGAGGACATCCCCTCCTGCCAGACACGGGGTCCTCGGACACTCCTGCTGGGTGAGACTTGCCCATCTTTGCCTGCATCCATAGCTCCTACCACAGTGCCTAGCAAATGGAAGGCATTATGCAAGTGTTCGAAGGCATCGATGGAAACAGGACCAAGACCATCTTCAAGCAGAAGAAGAATTTAGGTGAAACTAGTTTTAAGTATGTTAAAGACTAGCAGTCAGACAGAGGAAAGGGCTTCTGTGTTTCTTTCTGATCCAAACCCTGGAACTAGCCCAGAGGCCAAACACATCATCTGGTTTCTCGCTCCCTGCACACAGGCCCTGTTGTTCATTTCTGCTCCCAGAGCAGAGGTTCTTTCCCACAGATGGAGACGGAAATCAGGGGGCCGAAATTACAGTAGCTGTTTGATTAGCTGCTAGATCTTTTATTTAAAGCATTATCATGGAAGCACATAAATTACTATGTCACAATCTTTAAAAACATTGTGATAACCGTATTTCTGTATAATTGGTTTCCTTTGTAATCCTCCGTTTTATGATATACGGTTAAAACTACGCTTGGAGAGGCTGATCAAAGGCTTCACCGGTTTGCCAGAACTCATGGAATGACAACAGTCTTTTAAGAACGCCAGCTCCGGAGGGTAGAAAAGGCACCCAGAGAACTTGGTCCGCCAGACTTAATAATCCTGTCAAGATAAAACCAGCTGATAAAGGACTCACTGGGGACTCTTGTGCAAGAATGACCATGTCTTCAGAGAGGTCGCGACAGCCAGGAAGGGTGAGGCTTCAGTTGGATATATTCAAGATGTCTGAGAGGTAGACATCAGAGGGAACAGAAGGAAGATAAGTAGGATTTCAAAACAGGACTGTAAAATAAAAATCCTCCAGGAGGGTTAAGAGTTCCTGAAGGCTGGGCAAAGCAATCTAAAGATGGGGGAAGGAACTAAGAAAACCAGTTTGTCCTCCCAGGAACTTAATGAGCACAGGTTTTTCAAAGGAAATGAAAGAACACCTTCTCCCCGCCCGGATGGTAAGTTCTTCCAGGAAAGAAATTGGACCTCGCTCATCTTCACGTTCCCACGACTTACTGCCGGGTCTGACCCACAGGAAGCCCTAAATAAACGTCAGCGAACGGACACGTAAACGCAACAGAATCAATGACAGCTGTAAAAAAGTGACAATTAGCTGTAGGAAAAATATTACCGACACGCACAAAGTTTTAAGACAGGCAAAAGCAATGTCCTACTAACAGTGCAGTAAAAGAGAAAGAGAGAGAGAGAGAGGGAGAGAGAGAGAAAGAAAAAAATGTCTGAGCATGATAAATGCAAAATTCTGAACAGCAGTGACCTGCTGGTGTGGGGGAGAGGGGTGGAGAGCCAGAGACTCCGTCAGGGGTTCAAGGCATTACTATGTCTCACATACGTTATCTATCGTGTAGGTCCAGAATATTCTGTAGTAAGCTTTTTGGCAAAATCTTAGAAAAAAATTGGCTTATGGGCTTTTTAAACTCTGCTCCGAGTGCCAGGAAAAGCAAAGAGACAGACTAAAGTGGGTCACAGTGAAAGACTTACGTTAGTAAATGTTCTCTAAATAGAACTCAAGGGGTACCTGGCTGGCTATGTCGGTGCGGCAGGCGACGCTTGATCTCGGGGTTGTGAGTTCGGGCCCCACGTTGGATGTAGAGATTACTTTTTAAAAACATCAATTTAATCAATCAATCAAGCTCAAGTCTCATTTTGCGTCTAACATTCCCAAGAAACTATTTTTTCTTTCATTTATTCACTTAACTAGGGGCACTAACAGAGTGCCTACTATGTGCCAGCATGGTTCTGGGGACAAGGGAATGAACAGCAGTGGTGAGGTCCCTGCTCTAACCTTATGTTCTAAAGGGAGGAGAGGGGCGCCTGGGTGGCCCAGTTGGTTGAGTCATGATCTCATAGTTTGTAAGTTTGAGCCCCACATCCGGCTCTCCTCTGCTGACTCAGAGCCCACTCTGGATCCTCTGGCCCCCTCTCTCTTCTGCCCCTCCCCTGCTGGAGCTCTCTTTCAGAAATAAACAAACATTAAAAAAATCTAAAAAAAAAAAAAAAAGAGAAGAGGGGATGGTGATTAAAGAAAAAAAAAATCCATAAATGGTATTTCCACTGGGAAGCAGGGTCTTTGCAGCAGATGTATTCAAGTTAAGATGAGGTCACATTGGATCAGAATGGTCCCTTAATCCAGTAACTGGTGTCCTCACAAGAAGAGGGCAACGTGAACACAGATACACACAGAGGCAAGGCCGTGAAAAGACAGAGGACGTTGCTGGTGCTGCCTCAGGCCAAGAACCACCGAGGATGGCCGGCAACCAACAGAAACCGGAAGAGGCAAGGTTCTTCGTCGGGGCCGTCCAAGGAAGCATGGCCCGGCCAACACCTTGACTTTCGACTTCTTCCCTCTGGAGCTGTGACAGAATACAACTCTGTGGTTTCAAGCCATCCAGTCTGCGATACTTTGTCACGGCGGCCCGAGGAACTTCAGACAGAAGCAGGCAGCGTTGCGAGAAGCTGGGACCACAGATGGGAGAGCAACTTGGAGGACCCGCTGGAGCTCCCCGGCCCCCGTTCTGGTTCCCTGCAGCACAAAGCAGCCCCACCGAGAAGGCGGCCACAGGACTACCGCGTCACTCCCGGGCGAGGCCTCCTCTCCACGGGCGGTGGTCTGCCCGGGATCTGTGTCTGTCAGAAAGCACGTCTCCATTCTGCAACAGAAGTCTCTCCGTATTCAGTGGACAATAAATCTACCCGCTGGCCCTCCGTCTACCATCAAGGACCACAGAAAACAAGCACAGGCCGTCATCTTCCTCATGGCAGCTTTTCACATTTCTTTAACATAACACTATCACACCCTCTTGAGATTTTCTCTTAAGTTATATGTGCCTATGTCATTTGGGTCATTTTCTCTTGTGAGCCACTTATTAATTCCACCAAGTAACAGATGGAACGTGGCCGGTACTGTTAAAGGCACTGGGACACAGCAGTCAGTAAAATGGATACAAGTCCCTGGCCTGTGGGGCTTACGCTATAGTAGGCGAAGCAGAGAAAACAGGATAAGCAAGTCATGTGTGTGCTACGTCAGCTGGTAACAAAAGCTCAGAGAAAAAGTTATCCATGTCAGATAGAGGTAGCACCTTCAGACAGTAAGGCCAACAAAAGTCACCCTTGTATAAACATCTGAAGAGGTGAATGAAAAAGCCACATGGATTTTAGGGGCTGAGCCTTCCAGCAACAGAGGTCACGGCCGAAATGTTCAGGAAGAGCAAGGAAGCGAGTATGGCTAGAGCAGAGGAGCAGCAAGGAGGAGGAGCACAGTGGGAAAGGAGGTCAGAGCCGAAACAGGGCCGGTTCACACACAGCCCTGGGTCAAGGTGAGGGCTCTGACTCTCATTCTCCATGAGAAGGCGAGCCAGCGGAGGGAACCAAGAGAACACTGACGTGACCCATCTTAGGGGGTGCTTGTTTTCTGTTTCATTTTGTTTAAACTTGTTTATTTGATAAATCTGTGAAATTCTCTTTATCCAACCTGCCAGGTGCATAGCTAATAATATCTACTGATCTGCGATTATGAATAATAGTGATTATGGGAGAGACCTAATCAGGACTTCCCAGCACCGAGGTGTGCTGCCCAGAACTAACCAGCTGGAGCTGCCCAAGTCTTCCGTTAGTTTGTGACGGCAGTGTAACGAGCTTGCTGTGAAAAATAACCCTGCTGTTATACAAGGTTGGGCTTACGCTTCAGTCTGGTGCTACCCTGAGATTGAAGTGAAGCGAGGGAAGGCGTGGCCACTCCAGTAATCCAAGCAAGACATGCTGGTGTCCTGGAACCCACATCAGGCCCACTACCTGTTTCTGTAAGTAGAGTTCTGCTGAAACATAGCCATGCTCTTTTGTTTATGTTTTGTCTGTGGCTGCTTTTGTGCTACAGGGGCAGAAAATAGCTGTGACAGAGGCTATGCAGCCTGCAAAACCAAAATATTTACTATCTGGCCCTTTACAGAAAGGGATAGCTGACCCCTGATCTAGAATATGAAGTAAAAAGATGAGGGAACGTTTCAGGCTTCAGCAACTAGAAAAAAAAAATGAGCTGGTATTTTCTGAGAGGGCGTTCCAGAACACAAGACAATTTTGGACGTGCTCTCCGTGAGATGCTTCTTAGACAGTGTGTGAGTCTGAGGTTCAAGGAATGGTTCTGGACTGGAGAGATCAACCTACAGACCAGCAACTTAGAGATGGTAAGTAAAGCTGGGAAACCAGATCAAATCAGTAAGAAAATCGACACAGATGGACAGGACAACAGGTTAAAATAGTGACACCCAGCAAAACCCTCCCCCCCCCCCCCCCCCCCCCCCCGCCCCCGCCCCCGCCCCCTGACATTTACACGTCAGGGAAACGACAAAGAACCATGTGGAGCCCCAAGAAGGGGGGAAGACAGGAGGAAAACCAGGAGAGTGCAGAGCTCTGGAAGCCAAAAGAAGAAAGTGTTGCAAGAAGAAGGCCAGAGCCCATCAGTTGGGGCTGAGTCGTTGACTCAGAGCAGATCACAGGAGTCCTCACCTGACTGGATTCGAATCAGCAGTGGGTGCAAGGACAGAAGAAGGACACAGAGGCCAGGAAGCAACTCACTCTGGAGGTTCTGTTGTGATGCAGAGCAGAGCAGTGGGGTGGAAGGTGGCAGCAGAAATGAGATCAGGAGAGTTCCTTTATATGTATATTCCCAGGATGGGAGGAGGAACCACATGTAGAATGTTAAAAAAATCAAAGTTTTCCACTTAAGATGGAAAACCTGCTGGAGCAGGAAAGCTGGGAAGTGCTGGGGCAACAGCTCTGAGTTGGAGAGAGGAGGTGGGACCTGGGGACAGAATTCAGGAAGGGCAGGGAGCTTCAAGCTTAACAAAAGCAGGCCACACAAACAGGCAGGTAGGAGGACGCTACGATGGGAGCTCACATCACTACTATGTCGCTGCCTGCACCTGCTTTCTCCATGACCTAGGAAGGCAGCCCATCAGGCCAGAGCTGCACAGAGAATGAGGTGCTGTTGACTGAAGGAGAGGATTCAAAACAGACCTGGGGAGCTGGAGAGCAAACAGGAAATACGCTGTAACTACCTGCCAGTATGAAGGGTCTGCTGGAGCGCGTGACCATGAATCTGAAATGAGACAGACAGCATGGTTCTGGTTTTTTCTCTAGCTTTGTTCCACTGCATGAGACAGACGGGAGCTGGGGAATGGGATTGAAAACCAGGAGCATGGGGGTGGGGGTGGGGGGGCACCTGGGTGGCTCAGTCGGTTGAGTGTCTGACTTTGGCCCAGGTCATGATCTCGCGGTCTGTGAGTTCAAGCCCCACGTCGGGCTCTGTGCTGACAGCTCAGTCTGAAGCCTGCTTTGGATTCTGTGTCTCCCTCTGTCTCTGCCCCTCACTCTCCCTCCCTCCCTCCCTCCCTCCCTCCCTCTCTCTCTCTCTCTCAAAAATAAACAAACATTAAAAAACAAAAAACAAAACCAGGAACATGGGGGGCACATGGCTGGCTCAGTCAGTAGAACATATGACCCTTGATCTCAGGGTTGCAAGTCTGAGCCCCACACTAGATGTAGAGTTTACTTAAAAATAAAATCTTTAGGGGCACCTGGGTGGCTCAGTCGGTTGAGCATCTGATTCTTAATTTCAGCTCAGGTCATGAGCTCACGGCTTGTGGGTTCAAGCCCAACGTTGGGAGATTCTCTCTCTCTCTTCTTCTGCCCCTCTCCTGCTTATGCTCTCTTTTTCTCAAAATAAATAAATACATAAATAAAAATAAAATCTTAAAAAACAAAACAAAACAAAACCAGAAGCATGGTTTAATCCAGGAAGTAAGACAAAGCGAGAGAGAGGTGAGAGAGGGGAGAGACAATGAGTGACTGTGGAATGTAAATGGGTCCAGGAGGGACGTGGGGACACCAGGGAAGGGGGAAGTGAAGAAAGTGGGACAGAGAGGGTGAGCCAGAAAGCTGAAGGTGGCAGTCAGGAAGTCACTGAGATGGAAAGATCTAGAGTATGACCAAGGCAGTGAGTGGCTGATGTCGGATGGAAGACCAGGTTACTAAGGAAAAGCAGCTCAAAAAAGCGCGAGGGCAGAGTCCTGGAAGGTCATCCCTGTGGCTACTGAGATCACCACAAACCATGACACAGTGTTGGGGAGAGAGACAGTGGACCGAACGAGGCAGGGTGAGTGTGTTCAGAGGTCAGCTGTGACAAGGACAGGAATGGGGAACACGGTCTAATGACACAAGGTTCAAATCGATGTGTTCTTAGGGAGGAGGAAGCGTGGTCTAGAAGAAATGAGGAAGGGCATAAATTCAGCAAGAGCACTAAAGGGAAAGCCCGTCCACAGAGAAGCACTCTTCCAGGGACTGACGGTGAGGATTTCAGAAGAGGGGATTGCGTGGGGAGAGGTGTCCATAACAAGCCATATGGAGACTGGAGACTGAGAGGCAAGGGATGAGGACCCGTGAGACCCAGTGGCTGACATAAGCAGGACAGGGCACATGCTGAAATGATTCCTGGTGGTCCCAAAGAGACAGGGTGCTGTGACCAGGCACACACAGAGCTCGGTCTCCTGCCTGACTACCACTGGTGCAGCGTGACCTTAAGCCCCTCCGCATCCCACTAGCTCTCCCCGGACATTCTCCAGCATTCCAGGAGGGACTTGGCCATGGTGCAACCAACAGCACTGTTGGTGGCACCCTTCCCAAGGAAAAGGTAAAAACCCAACTGGAATCCTGAGCCCGTCCCCTACCGGAAGACTATCACAGCTTCTCAAAGGTGTTCAGCAGCAACATTTCAGGCAAAGTCACTGTTTCTTGCTAACTGATGATTTAATCTGAACCTCTCTCACTTTTAGAGTCAACAGGAGGACGCATAAGCATTTATATTTACCTGGGGAAGAGTCTACGATAACGCCTATCAAGAGTAACAGTAACTGAAACCCTGCAAATACTTTTTAAAATTTTTGTAATGTTTATTTATTTTTGAGAGAGAGAGAGAGAGAGAGAGAGAGCGAGCGCTCAAGTGGGGAAGGGACAGAGAGAGAGAGGGAGACATAGAATCTGAAGCAGGTTCCAGGCTCTGAGCTGTCAGCACAGAACCCAATGCAGGGCTCAAACTCACGTACCACAAAATCATGACCTGAGCCAAAGTCAGACACGTAACCGACTGAGCCACCCAGGCACCCCTCTGCAAATACTTTTAATTGACGAAAAGACAGATTATGTGGAAGGCAACTAAGGGAGAGTTCATTAAATGCAGAAATAACAATCATATTAAATTATTCAACGATGTGATGATGAATACAGGTCTGAATGCACCTGCTTTTTCAAATTAGAATCCTAAGTAATTATAATAATTATAATGATAATTCTCATGTTCAATAGAAAAGTTCACTTGACAAAAGGTATTTTCAAATACGCAGGATGAATCAGTATCATTGTTTCCCAACAAAGACATACCTGGATATCAACGATGAGCCCATTAATTATAAAAAAAGAAATTTTCACAATAGTTAAGTAATTGTCAATGAGACAGCTATAAACATCACATCAGGTGAACTTTTATACCGCAAAAATTCAGAGAGTTCTGTTGACAACATTAAATGAAGACATGGAAATCCGTAATTAGAGGCCTGTTATTTTGACCATTATTTCAATCTTGCCTTTTCAGATGATTTTATCATAGAAGGAAAGCATCAACCAAACTCATAAAATCGGCTGAGCCAAATTAAGTCTTAATTGCCTTACCATCAGAAATTAAGACCTGGTCCTGTTTGAAACAAAGGATAAAAATTACAGAAAGGAAAACAATTAGTTTGAACAGATCACCATCAAAATGAATAGAGATGAACAAAACACAACGTAATGATGTCAATCTTTAAACTACTGCTTACAGGATTTTGAACAGCTGCTGTCCCATGTTCTCGTCTGTGGAAATGCGGCCCAATCTTACCCCGTTGTGAAAATGTCACAACCATAAGCCTCACAGAAAGCCAGGACTAAATGGCCCAGGTATGGAAGTAAGGCTTACCTGATGCACCTATTGGGGAGGTAGCTGGGGTCATGTTGTGGACATTGAGACCAAGGCTCTGGGAGGGGCCCGGGGCTGATGCTGCTATGGGAGGCCCCAGCGGGTTCTCCCTCTGGGGCGAGGTGAGCGGGGTGGTGGGCTGGGAGGTCTGTCCACCAGCAAGTCGTGCGAGGCGCCTCCGTCGGATCTATAACGTGAGAGGAGAAAAGACCCGTAACTCAACCGCAGAAAACACAATTCTGCCCGAGAAGAACAACATTAACGTCATCAATAACCATCGAGAACCACGCCGGAGCTTAACAACTAAATATGCCTGGAGGAAAAAAGGACCCGCTCAAGACAAGAATTGACGTGGCAGACAGGTACACACCTCCTACTGCCTTACAATCCCTGTTTATCACACCTCCTTGACCGATACTGTGACACTACCGTAAGCATACTACGTTTCTAAACACACTGAAGCTCGTTATTTTAATACAACTATGTAACTTGGCCATTTTAAGTAAGTGAGATTTTAAATAAATACCCAATTAGATTCACTAAAACAAAGTTTCAAAAGTAACAAATGTTACAGTAAGACACAAATGTTACCATCGCTTTCAGCAGCAAAGCGATTAGATTCTTCTTGCTTAACTGCCATCAAAATATAATCGGCCGCTGCTTCCTTATAATACTCCAGGGTTAGCAAGTGATTACAAATATCTACCACCAAATCCCAGCGCATCACAGAAATGTTTCCCTCCCATTTTGACAGTCATTCATTTATAGCCAGGCAATAAACTCTCACGGACCACCTGCTGTCCCACAGGCAGTGAGGATGTCTAACCAACCGTGATAAGGCTTCTGGTTCTGAGCAGGCATCAAAGACGCAAACCAACGAGGCTGCTTATGCTCATTCTGTTACAGATAAGGAAGATGAAAGAGACAGCCCGTGACAGATGCTAACAGGGATGGACCTAAACTGAACCAAGAACCTGCCATTCCGACCCTGCGGGAAAGCTGCTCCTTTTATCGTTCAAACAACCAAGAACATCCTAGTTCTTGACCCCAAACCCGAGAAGCCCACTCCTGTGTCCCTGCTGCAAATACATCCCTCGGTGACCTTACACAAAATCCGGAGGTTTGGTTGTTCATCTACCTACATCACTAGGATAAATCCCTCGAAGGAAAGATTAGGTCTTAATTATTGGAAATAAACAGTGAAAAAATCATTAAACACTGATGCAGCACTTTATCTCCCAGCAATGTTCTCAACACTTTATAAATCTATACTCACTGAAGCCTCGTAATGAGCCTTCGTGGGTACTTAGGCCGATTTTACATGTGAGCAAACTGAGGCACAGGGGTTGGATACTTGCCTCGTTCATAAGTGGTAGAGCTGGAATCCGAACCCATGCAGTCCGGCTCTAGCGCCCACGCTCTTACCAGCAATCCAGCGGTCTGGGGATCCCTTGTGGTCTCCAAGACCCTCGCAGAGAGCACGTTGAGGCCAAAGCTATTTTTACAGTATCACTAAGATATCTGCCTCTTCAATCTCATTCTCAAGCGTCCAATGGGGTTTTCCAGAGGCTGCATGGCATGGCATGTCGCAACAAATTAAAGGAGTTAACATGAAAATTCAGCTGTATTCTAGTAAATCAGACATTAAAAAGACCTGAAAAAGTCACTCTTCTCACTACAACTGTTTTGGAAAACGTAGTCGTTTTCGTTAAAAACACATTATTTAGGGGTACCTGGGTGGCTCAGTCAGTCGAGCATCTGACTCTTGGTTTCAGCTCAGGTCACGATCCCAGGGTCATGGATCATGAGGCCCTGCCTCAGCTCAGAGCCCCTCTCTCTCCCTCTGCCCCTCCCCTGCTCGTGATCTCTCTCTCTCTCTCTCTCTCTCTCTAAAAATTTTTCTTAAAGTTCTATTAACATACATTATTGTTTTTACTAATGTCTGTTTTAAAGTTGCTCACCCTTTATTTCTATTATGGTACACATCAAAGAATACAACCCACCTAAACAAAAGCTCTTTGAGATCTTCAACATTTTATAAGAACGTAAAGGGGTCCTGAGACCAAACCTCCGACCGGCAGGCTGCCTCTCTCTCATACGTCCTGATCTCCTTATAGTCGAGCACGGCACCTGGTCTGTAACAGGTGCTCAAGGCTCCCTGACCTGAACCGAACAGAGAACAGTGAAGGTCATCATAGATCTTCCGGGGGAGACGTGGTATGAAGATGAAAAAACTCTCTGAAAGAAATCACTGAAGTGTTTCTCTCAAGAACACTTACCCGGGGTGGAGGGTGGGGCAAAGCAAACCAGAAATTCCCACCGCAACCTGTTCCTGATCCAATTACTCAAGCCAGAGCCCCAGGATCTGTGTTCCCCGCTTCCTCGCCGCACCCTCGACACACACTCTCCTCTCAGCTCCTCTGCCACCACCCTATTCAGGCCACCACCCTCTCTCCCCAGGACCTCTACAAGAGGTCCTCGTCAACCTATCTGCGTCCACTCTGGCCCGGTAAAAGCAAAGGCTCCGTATTCCTTTCTTTAAACACTTCAAAGCTTTAGATTTCTGAAAGGCAACTCAAAGCGCAACGAGGTGACACTTCACGCCCATGAAAACGGCTACCATCGAGAAACCATAAAGTAACAAGTGTTAGTGACGATGTGGAGGAAGTGGAGCCCTCTGCAACGGCGGTGACACGGTCACGCGGGGCCGGCACCATTTTAAACAGTTTGGTGGTTTCTCAAAACATTACAAATAGAATTACCACACGATCCAGTGAGTCCACGCCGAGGAAATACACAAAAGGCAGGGACGCAAACAGCCATTCGCTCACCCGTGTTCACAGCAGTCATCTGTAAGAGCTAACACGGGGAAGCAACCCAAATGTCCACCAATGGATAAATGGATAAAACAAAATGTGGCATAGCCACACAGTGGAATATTATTCAGCCTTAGAAAGGAAGGACATTCGAGGGGCACCTGGGTGGCTCAGTCGGTTGGGCGTCCGACTTCGGCTCAGGTCATGATCTCAGTCCATGAGTTCGAGCCCCGCGTCGGGCTCTGTGCTGACAGCTCAGAGCCTGGGGCCCGCTTCGGATTCTGTGTCTCCCTCTCTCTCTGCCCCTCCCCTGCTCATGCTCTGTGTCTCTCTGTCTCAAAAAGAAATTTAAAAATTTTTTAAATTAAAAAAAAAAAAAAAAAAAAAGGAAAGACATTCTGACACGTGCTACGACACAGATGAACCTTGAGGACATTATGCTCAGTGAAATAAGCCAGACGCAAAAAGACAAAGACTGTACGAGTCCACTCGTATAAGGTATCTAGAGGAGTCAAGTTCATAGAGACAGAAAGTGGAATGGCGGTTGCCAAGAGCCGGGGCGATTTAAAAACTCTTAAGTATAGAATCAAATGCTAACTGATAAGAAGGCATGCTCTCCTACGTTCTCCCGCGATCTATTCACACAGCAATCACAGGAATTCTTTAAAAACACAAACCACACTCTGCTGCTCAAACCATTCAACGGCTTCCCACTGCACTTGGAGCAAAAACCGAGTCCTCACCGTGGTCTACAGAGCCAACGTCTGCCTCTCCAGCTTACGGTGTGCCGCTCCGGGCAGTAGCCACACCAGCCCTCGGACGGTTCCCAAGACGTCCTAAGCTCTAGCTTGCCTTCAGCCACTTGCAATTGCTTAAGCCTAGAAGCAGTTTTTCTAATTCTTGGCGTGGCTGGTTCTTTCTCTGCCTTCCACTCTCAGCTTAAATGTCACCTCCTCCTACGGGACTTCCCTGATGGCTTTGGCCAGCACTCTCCTCCCCTCCAAGCTCACGGACACCGCAGCCCTCCAATCGCATGCTTCGGGCACTCCACATGGTCTGCAGTCACATGATCTATTTCTTACTTACTGTCTCGCTTATTATCTGTTTCCCTAGTAGAACGGAAGCTCCGTTGAGAAAACCACATCTACCTTGTTCACTGGCGAGTCTCCAGCACGGAGCATAGGGCCAGGCGCATAACAGCCCTGTACGTCTTCAACAACGGGAAAGAGTAATGCACGCAATCAAGACAGGCGAAGTATAAAAGCCACACAGAAGAATGTTTAACTGGATATTCAAAGGCCAGACGGTGTTTCAGACTTGGTATCAGGTCCTCTTCAGATATCCACTCATTGAACAAATGCTCATCAAGCACCACAGTAAACTCAACAGCCCCTGCTGTCACGGCGCTCGGATTCTAGCGAAGACCAAAAGAACGGCCAAATGGACAAAAAGGATGCCAGGGGGTTACAAGCACCCTTAGAGAAAAATTAAGCACGGGAGGGATAGCAGGGCACGCTGGGGAGAGGGCGCTGCGATTTTTAGATAAGGTGGGTGGAAAACCCTCTCTGGTAAACGGGGCTTCTGCAAGCACGAACGAAGAGAGGAAGCAAACCAGGTGGGTGTCTGGGAAGCATGAGGGGGCTTGTGAGTGGCTCATGCTGAAGGTCAGCAAGACTTGTGGGGCTGGAGCAGAACGAGCCAGAGGGAAACAGCAGATGATGAGTTCAGAGGCATGAAGGGGCCTCATAAGCCACGGTGAAAGCACTGGCACTGGGAAGCCACCAGGGGGTTCTGGTCAGAAGAGCGACATGAGTCAACTTATATTTGAAAATTATTATTTTGGCTGCTACAGAGAATCGGCTGCAGGGGAGAAAGGGAGGAGGCAGAGGCTACTTAGGAGGATGCGGCGACCCGAACTCGGATGCGTGGCTGCGAAGATCGTGGTGAGTGGTCAGCTGGGATGTAGTTTGCAGGTGGAACACAAGCTCATGGGATCTGCCGATGGGACGGAGGGCAAATAGGAAAGAACCACAGGAAGCAGGGCTGACACCAAAGTCCTGGGCCTGAGACCAAGACTGAGGCACGAAACACGGAGGGAGGGAGGAGACACAAATTGTTTTAGACGTGTGATTATCAAACGCACAGATGGACTCGTCTTTGTGTGAATTCTACGATTTTTTCAATGGAGTATAAAATAGTAATTAAATAAACAGCAATTAAAATTAAAATATATGATCTGGGGTGCCTGGGTTAAAAATGTCCAACTCTTGATTTCGACTCAGGGCATAATCTCATGGTTTGTGAGATCGAGACCCTCGTCTGGTTCTGTGCTGGCAGCATGGAGCCTACTTGGGTATCTCTCTCCCCCTCTCTCTGCCCCTCCCCAGCTCACACGTTCTCTCTCTCTCTCTCTCTCTCTCTCTCTCTCTCTCTTAAAATAAATAAACATTTTTTAAAAAAATAAATTAAGTTAAAATATACGATCTGATGTGCAGGACAGAGCACAGGTTAGAGACGGCACATAAAGCCACGAGCCGGGATGAGATCACCTAGGCAGGTGTGCAGACAGAGACAAAGTCTGAGGATGGAGCCCTTGGACACAGCTGAGAGGGGGAGATGAGGTGACGCCACTAAAGGACCCTGAAAGTAGTGTCAAGAAGCCTCTGGGCTCTCCAGATGAAGGTTCACTGGCTTCCTAAAACCCAGTCAGAGAATTTCAAGAGGGATCACTCTATTTACAGGCCGAGCAACATGAAGACTGAGAACTGGCCGCTGGGATTGGTGATGAGGTGGTAACTGAGGGCCTCATCAGACCCTATTTTGATGGACTGGAGGGGATGAAAGCTTGACTGCAGTGGGGCTGACAAAGAATGGGAGACTAAGGGCGCCTGGGTGGATCAGTCAGTTGGGCCTCCAACTTCGGCTCAGGTCGTGGTCTCGCGGTTTTTGAGTTCGAGCCCGTGTCGGGCTCTGGGCCGACGGCTCAGAGCCTGGAGCCTGTGTTGGATTCTGTGTCTCCCTCTCTCTCTGCCCCCTCCACCACTCGCATGCATGCGTGCTCTCTCTCTCTCTCTCAAAAATAAATAAACATTAAAAAAAATTAAAAGAACAGGAGACTAGAAGTACTGATTTCTGTGGGAATGCAAGCTGGTGCAGCCACTCTGGAAAACAGCATGGAGGTTCCTCAAAAAACTAAAAATAGAACTACCCTACGACCCAGCAATGGCACTACTAGGCATTTATCCACGGGATCCAGGTGTGCTGTTTCGAAGGGACACACGCACCCCCATGTTTCTATATCGACAATAGCCAAAGTATGGAAGGAGCCCAAATGTCCATCGATGGATGAAGGGATAAAGAAGATATGGCGTATATGTACACAACGGAGTATTACTTGGCAATCAAAAAGAATGGAATCTTGCCATTTCAACTACCTGGATGGAACTAGGGGGTATTATGCTAAGTGAAATCAGTCAGAGAAAGACAAAAATCATATGACTTCACTCACATGAGGACCTTAAGAGACAAAACAGATGAACATAAGGGAAGGGAAACAAAAATAATATAAAAACAGGGAGGGGGACAAAACAGAAGAGACTCATAAATATGGAGAACAAACTGAGGGTCACTGGAGGGGTTGTGGGAGGGGGTGTGGGCTAGGTGGGTAAGGGGCACTAAGGAATCTACTCCTGAAATCACTGTTACACTATATGCTAACCTGGATGTAAATTTTTAAAAAATAAAAGATAAAATTAAAAAAAAAAAAAAAAGTGCCGATTTCTGAAACTTTTTCCTGTGAAAAAAAGAGCACAAGTGGGAAAGAGGAGGGGGCGATTACGGTGAAGGTCCATGGAATCCACTCTGCCGAGGAAGGGAAGGAAGGATGAAAGTTCATGGAGACAGACGGGCTGCGGACCCCAGTGGCATTACGTGCGTGACACGGTAGGAAATGTGGTGCAGGAGAAGCGAGATCCACCAGGAAACCTGCATTTTGGTGCCACCACGGATTGGCCATGCTTGCTGTCATGCTGGATAACACACTTAACTCTCCAGCGTCGCGTTCTCGTCAGCTAGAAAACAGGCATAATAAATGCAGCCCCAAACAGCTTTCCCAGGTAGTTGCTACAACTAAATGGGGTGATACAGGTAAAAGTGAACATGAATGAGTGAGTTGTGGTATATTCCCATACGGGCATCCGTGCAGGAATCAAATGCATGAGCTTGTGCCCTATGCAACGGTCTGGAAGATTCTCACAAACAATACGGAGCAGAAGCCAGATGTAAAAAAGCATCGACTGCATGATTCCATTTGTAACAAGTTCCAAAACAAGAAAAAACAGAAGCATGAGCAAGCTTCTCAGTAGCAGTGATGGTCTTTGCTTTAAAACGGACACTATATTCACAGCTGTGTCCACTGTGTGAAAATTCACTGCTGTACACATTCAATATGGGTAGCAAGTTCATGGGTATTTCATCATGTTCTTCATCAACTTTTAAACGTTAAATGCAGTCTCTTATATGCTTTAAACATAATGTAATTTCAAGGTGTTCTTTTTTAAGTTTATTTATTTTGACAGGGTGTGAGCAGGGGAGGGGCAGAGAGGGAGAGAGAGGGAGAGAGAGGAAAAGAGAGAGAGACAGAGAATCCTAAGCAAGCTCCTCACTGTCAGTACAGAGCCCAATGTGGGGCCCAAACTCCCAAACCGTGAGATCACGACCTGAGCGGAAACCAAGAGTCGGACGCTTTACCAACTGCGCCACCCAGGCGCCCCAAGCACGATGGAATTAAAAACAAAAAAATTTAATGTTCACTTTCGAGAGGGAGAGAGGGGCAGAGAGAGAGAGGCAGACATAGAATCCAAAGCAGGCTCCAGCCTCTGAGCTGTCAGCCCACAGCCCAAATGGGGCTCGAACCCATGAACCGTTGAGAGCATGACCTGAGCCAAAGTCAGACGCTTAACCAACTGAGCCACCCAGGCGTCCCCAGGATGTAATTTTTAAAAAATTAGTCCTACTTATCCTTCAAGGCCTAAAATGCTACATTCTCTGTGTGGATGCTATGAAGTTTTTTTAAATTTTGTATGAAAGAGTAATTAAATAAATTGTAATTAAAGTTAAAACCTGTATTCACTGATACTGAAATTAAAGTAGTATTTGAATTTTTAAAGTGTGTTTATCTGTACACACCAACGCAACAGAGGGCCTGGTAAAAGAAGACTTTGAATTCTCAGGGAAATCAGTGTTTGGGGAGATCTGGTTGAAGTTGAGTAGAGTTACGTTAGAGGTAGCTAACTTGGGAGCCCATGCTGGACTTCAAATTCAAGTTCAACCTTTACTACTTACTACCAAGGTAGGATCAAGGTAAGTCACTTACCCTCTCTGTGCTTCAGTTTCCACATCGGTACAATGGGTGTGGAAAGAGTAGCCTCCACACAGAGTTATGAGAAAACCACCACCCACTCCCCGTTTTCTACTTCATTTTTCTCCATGGCTCTTATCTGACCTCCGACACATGTGATGCTATTTATGTATTGCTTATTCACCATTCACCATTCCCCAACTCTAAGCCCTTAACATAGGACTTTTCTCAGTTGTTTTTACAAGAGGACCCAGCACGTGGTAGGTGCTCCTTAAATGTTTGCCAAAGTAA
Source organism: Panthera uncia (assembly GCF_023721935.1). Taxonomy (NCBI): domain Eukaryota; kingdom Metazoa; phylum Chordata; class Mammalia; order Carnivora; family Felidae; genus Panthera; species Panthera uncia. The sequence goes on from NW_026057585.1 coordinate 97,604,974, forward strand.
CGAGAGAATGAATGAAAAGATACTAGAAAATGCACGGTGCGTAAAATTTACTATTTAGGAATTAATATTACCATTATTTTGAAAAAGCACACACACTGCTTTTGGAAAAAAAGCAAAGCCACTTCTGTATCTGGTGCCAGGTTCAGCCTGAGATGTGAAATTCAAATGTTCTCCTCGGTGAAACAAACATAGAATAAATGTCCTGACTCACTGCAATAAGGCTGGAAGGAAGTTTTCCAAGAAAGATTTCCACTGGGCTGATGTTCCCCGATCCCTA